>NC_081349.1:26717805-26750606 GCF_029784015.1 Lycium ferocissimum | reverse complement strand
GGTTGGTTGGGGGAAATTGTTTGGGAAAGAGGAACCGTCGATAAAAAGTGTGAAGCAAATTAAAATTGTCTTAAGGGGGAAAAATTTTGGGTTGAGGCCCCTTGGGGGAAAAGAAGAAAAGGGGGAAAGTGAAAGTTGGAATCTGATGTGGGCCCGGGGAAATGGAACTCTAATGATTTTGGGCCCGAAATGAAAGTAGAAAATATATTTTTTTACTTGAAATCACACCGACTATAAATAAACACTTCTTCTTCGTTCAATGCGCACCAAATAGAAGAAAAACAACGCATCCCCGCAGAGAGAAAAAAAAAATCTAAGAGAAATACTCTTGATGAAAAGCAAGTAAGGAGAAGTCTTTGAGAGAATTTTACGTGGTAAAATTCTTGAGTGGTGGGATTGGGGTTGTGAGGTTGAGTGTTATGAACACTTGTAATATTTCTTCTTCCATAAGTCTGCTTCGGCGACGCGTGGACGTAGCTTCACATTGAGGGTGAACCACTATAAATCTGTGTGTGCTATTTGTGCGCCCCGTCACGACGTAAGTAGGTTGTCTAAAAGGAGGTTGGTATTTAAGTGGTCCGGCTATTTGTGACTCCAATCTTTCACGGAACTTTCTTTAACACAAGGTCGGATTTGGGATTTCGTCCTAACAACAATTACTTGACAACGGAAAGGATGATCCCCGACATGTAGTATAGAAAAGATTGAAGAGGTTGAAATGCGTGAATGTGGTTCTTCACGGATGGATGATTTTTCATAATTCATTATAATATCGATAGTATTTGAAGCATAATGTAGAAAAGTATAACCATTTGTCTACTAGAGAAATGTTGTTTTGGTGTATCTAACTAACTTATTGAGTTTCATGAGACATTTCATTCGAAACGAGTGGATGGATTGCCTCATATTTGTTTGATGGTTAAATACGATTGCATGAATGCCTCCTAATTTTTTTTTATTTTTTATTTTTTATTTTTTGTTCTCGTTACTCATGTCTATTGTTGAACTTCCTTTTTTTTTAACAGTTATTCAGGTTATCTCGGTCGTGTTAACAGTGAGCACGTAGCCCAGATCTATTTGGAATCACTGACGATATACCAACTAAGATGTTTCACGAAAATTTTTCAACGCTAATAGAATAAGTAGAACCCCTCAACAAAAATATAAGGGAATGTTGCGTATATAGATGTACGGATACACAAAGATACAAAATTAGAAAAAAAATTCTATCCGGCTACGCATACCACGAGAAAAGGTAATTGGTTAGCTAATAAAGCTCTTTAGTTTTCCTTTTACAATATGCCGTATATATAGTACACCAGTAACCAAATTTCGATGCTTACAAAGCCTAGTACTAGAAATTATGGGAAAGAAGTATGTACAAGAGATAGATGGATATGGTGATGAAGCATGGAATACAAAGGCGAGGCAGAAGCATTCCTCATAAATCATAAAGAAAGAAATAGAATAGGAAAAACAAACAAAAAAAAAAGCTCACAACTCTTAATCTTATTGTTCATGGTCCATATAATATTGAAGACAACATTGAGCGATAGTAGCTTCCCCTCCCCGTTGGTTGCACCTTTGACCTCGAGGTAGGCTTGTGAAATCGTAATCCAGTTGGTTTCCTTGACACACACAACCTTCCCGTGCCTTAACCACGTGATAGGAAGGCTGCGGGTGAAATCTCCACAAGCAACACGCGGCAATGCGCATCATTTACATCCTTGCTTCTTTGTGGAGCTACATATCTCATTGTTTTGTCAACCATATCCATTCTGGCTTTGCTCTTCTTCCGCTTTTCGTTCAAAAACACTTAGCAAATGGACATCTTCGTGACTGGGACAAATCGGAATTCTTTCGCCCATGAGAGAACTTCAAGGGACAATTCCAAAAGCATACACGTCTAACGCTCGGTGATTACGGACCTCAACCATTCGGGGGCCAAATACCCGGTGTTCCTCCTAAATCTAGTTACAACTTTGCTTTTGTCTTTCTCGATCGGTTTGACAACCCAAAAATCGAGAGATGCTTAGCATTGAAATTTTGATGCCAGAAGGATGTTTTGTGGTTTTATGTCCAAATGAAGTATCTTGTTTGCAATCATCATGAAGATAAGCTAACCACCTTTGACAATATACGATATATCCTTCGCCTTGTATGCCGTATGAGAACGTTTTCTTGATTTTTATGAAAAATCACCATATCAGCAATGATCCATTTGCCATGCTCGTATATCGAGAAGCACTGCGACTCTTTTCGCACAAAATCGGGTAGGTTTTACCAAATTGGCGTGGTGAATGCCACCGCCTACCTTTACTTCATTAAAATGATTCCATCACATGACCTAGACCATCCGAGATGCTTCTTTGCTATTTTGGTGCCATTACTGAGTGTTGTAAAGCATTGTCTACGAGAGCCAAATCCACTCCTTCCCCGAACTTCTGTGGAAATCTTCTGTAATTATTTTTTAGAAGTCGTTGTAAAAGTAGGCTTAGCGTTCCCGAGGTAAAGGTTTGTTCCTGAATCTAGTGAATACCCGGCCTTGCTCGACTCGTGTGTCTCTTTTTGAAAATAACAAAGCAAATAGTGATACTTAAAAATTATCCCAAAGAAACACACGAAGTTGATCCGATTATCGCTATGTGAGGTAACTTGACTTTTTTCCTCCGAGAAATGGTTGGAGGCCCGGTGTGCTTTTGAGAGTCTGCACCTTAAGAAATACTATTGTGTCTCTTACTTCTCGTTGTCTATGAGTGAGAAGACTTCATTCGAGAATATGATATTTTATTGGCCCTGTGTAATACAAAAACTTTTACAAAGAACGATTCTTAATAGGACCCCGCTGCAATCTTCCAGCGTTTTCCCCTTAAACCATAACATGCTCGAACTTAGTTCGGGATTGAGATCAAGAAGAAAAATATGTGGTATTCTTGAGCTGCGAAACTATGATGCTATGAAGAGTTGCGGTAAATGGATGTCAATTGTGAAACGTCCGAATATGGTTTATGCCGGAGAAAAATAGCACAAGAAGAAATTTCATATTGCAGACAGCCATTGCCGAATTAGTTGAACAAATACTATATCTTCCACACTACCATTTTCTCCCGGTACACCTTCCCCCCGGAGGCGTCAAAATGTCGGATATCTCTTTCCATTAGAAATACGTCCCATTGGTATAGCCGTAAATATCGTTGAACTCAAACGTCACGAGTTGGGGAGTCGAGGCTGGCGATGAAGGAGAGTACTGCGGTGCCGATAAGGGTTTGACCATCAAAAGCTGTAGTAAGTACTATCAATCGAACTATACGAAGGGTAAAGTAAGAATTGAAGTGGATCAGAATCTATATGAGATTTGAGGTTTCCATTGAGAATAGTCAAAGAAAACAAACATGACTCCCGGTGGATGAAGAAAACGGCTCGTTGTGAGCTTTACCGAAACCAGCTTTTATTGCCACAGACGAAACAATGCGTAGGATGATCAAAAGATTGCCAAATTGTGCGACTAGTCTGATCAAAGAGCACAAGATTCCCCATTTCAGTCAACTTCAAGCCTGAAATAGATTTCCCAGTAGTATTAGTGGCCCAAATAATTGTCACGACCCGGCCGGAGGGCCGCGGCAAACACCGGTGCTGTCCGCACAGACACCCCTTAACGTACTTTCGCATCATATCTAGGTGAGCCGTACTAAATCATGCTTTTCATTCATCATCATTCTAGCCTCCGACGAACGACACATCTATATCATCATTAACACTATGCCCGTATAAATGTACATAAGCGAGCAAGGCTATCGAAATGTATACGAAAATATGGGCCGACGAGGCCGAACATATCTAACCATATACACGTATCTACGAGCCTCTAAGAAGGGTGCGTCATATCATAACATATGGGCGGGACGAGGACCCCGCCGTGCCCGTGAATATATACACGAAAAGGAATCTATCCAAAAAGGCTGCATTTCCGGGAAATGGAGCTACGCGCCAGCAGTCCACGAGAAAATACGGCTATGGATCAAGTCTTGTCTACACTGACCCACTGCGGGCCAGCGCGGCGTCCACAAACAAAAGGACGTCGGTGTGAAGAATGTGCGAGTATGTAAAGCATGATCAATATCAATATGGAAACATAATAGATAACGTATGAAATAGCATAAGATGGGAGATAATAGCATCGTCGTCATAGCGCTTACTTGCTTTCCATAGGGACGTTCCGTTTTATTAGTATTGGTGTACATACGTTCATATCCATGCTCATTTACCTTTCGTATCCATTTTCATATCCCTATTCATATTTCCTTTCACACTACGTATTCATATCATATACTTTGCATATACATAATACCATACTTGGCATTTACATATCCTTAACATATTCGTACTACGTATTGATGTCATATACGTAGCATTTATATAGCATACCCGACCACGTAGGTTCGGTGTTTCACATACACAGCCCCTACCTAGGCTCGGTGTTATTCGTGCAAGCTGCGGTGGTGCGCGCGCGTAAATGCGTATATAGATATACATATATACATATTCATTATATTCTACCCGGCCATATAAGCTCGGGGTTCACATAGCCTCGTGGGCACACGTATGTATAAGCTCATATTCATCTTTACCCTTTTACTATCGTCATACATTACATTCTATCTTTGGGGTGATTACTTGTTGTATATGGAACTTAGTACAATCGTATCATTTGCATCATAAGCTTAATAGCTTAGAGACGAGAATCATTGAGGATGAACTGCATAGAAGGATAAACATATGGCCAAAGAACCATGCCTTGGTGAAAGAAGGGTTAGCCTCACATACCTTTCCGTGCAACTATTCTATCACTTGCTCGTGCTTCTTCAATGTTCACGTTTCTACCTTCATTAAAGTTATGCTAGCATTAGAGAATTGATAGCTTAGCATTCATGACTAAAGCTAGGGAAAATCGGACAGCATCTCCTTTATTTATACAACTTCCTCCATATCATATACCAACTCCCAACATCAATAATAACATTCACAATATCACCACAATAGCCTTTAGTCTATTACATTACTCTTCTTCCACCATTCACTCCAATTCACCCATATTTATGGTCATATCACACAAATTTCGTTCATTCATCTTCAAGGTCTATTCCATGTTCTCAATATCATTCATAACATGATTATATTCATAATGTATCAAGAATCATAACTCATTCCAAACATCTATTCAAAAGTGACACTAGTCCCACATTTATGACCCATTTCCTATTTCCTCATGCAATCCAAGTGTTTCAACTTTCAAATACTTCAAATAACATGGAGATGCCATGAAACTTACCTTAGATGGTGTAGGATTGAACCTTGGGTACAATTTCCTCACTTGAGCAAAACCCTAGTTTTTCCTTCACTTGGATTTCTTTTGATGAACTTTAATGGGGTTTCTCATACTTGATTCACTTAACTTGATGTAAATGATCACTAATATCTCTTGAATTTATGTGGGAGAAATATTCTAGAGAGTTTTAGAGAGAAGGTATGGAATGTGGAAATGAAATAATGAACTTGGTCCCCTTTTTATTAACTCGATTCGTACTGTCGGGTCGTTATACGGACACTTATACGGTCCGTATAACTTATACGGTCCGTATAAGTGACCGTGAAATGGTCCTTTCACTCACCCTTCACTGGAACCATTATACAGGCCGTATAAATTTATACAGTCCGTATAACTGACCGTATAATCCCACCAGTGAGGGACCTTCACTGTGATGGTCCTACGGTCCATTATACGGTCCGTATAATGAGCCGTATAACCCACCAAATCCACTGAACTTGTTCTCGTCACTTCGTTTGATCTCCAATCCTTATGGAACCTTCTTAACACTTGTTTAACACTTCATTGACAATCCAAGGGACGTTACAACTTTTCCCCAAAACTTCATTAAGTCATCGTTAATTCGATACTCGTAAATCTTGCCCTACACATGACGTATACCTTGTTTTCCTTAACAACTTTTGGTCTCCCACTTCCCATGTCTTTGGAAATCTTAATTAGAATCATCAAATGCTATTTCTTACTTATTGGAACATCGTAGACTTCGTGCTCTTCATTAGCGTATTCACTGTGCATCAACGGAAAATTTTCCGAGGTGTAACAATAATAGTGCCATCAAAGTCTGCCAAGACCAAGTTGCCATCTTGGCCTAGTTGCAAGGTTGCATTAGTTTTCACTGGAAGGTTCCTGTTAGCAGACCAAACCAACTTGGGAACACTTGCAAGACCGTCCTTACTATCAGATCTGATTAGGAATAAGACAACACTAACAAAGCACTTCGTGACACCGATACCACAATGGAAGCCAAAGAGAATGTTTGGGCTCAGAAGGATAGGTGTCCACTGAGAGAATTCAATATAATCGGATGCTAAATCATATGGCCTATTAATCCAGGAGGTGGAAATTCCGGCAGTAGAATTCAAACGACTGGCATTTAGGTACTGCATAAGCTGGGATGAAGCAAATATAGATGACAAAAGGTGGAGATAAATGATGAGCAGGATAGGGAAATGCAATCTCTTCTCTGCCATCATTGCTTTCTAAACGAAGCGAAGGCTAAGAAAATGTTTGAAATCTGTATAGCAGTTTGCTAGTTACTCACTCTATATGACACAAATGCTTGCTGTTATGCCTTTTCTACTGGAAAATGCGTGTCTCTTGGTCAATACAAGAGAGTATTCTTTTTTTATTCCATGTGGTATTTTAATGTTTTCCAAACGTTTAACACTCGTTTTATTTGACCATACACTACTAAGTTATGCTAAAATAAGTATAGCTAATAAGTATTAATTACATGACAAGAAAAAAAACTTATGTTATGTATTTTTTTCACTCTCTAAACTAATTATGCAAAACTAAAGAATAGATATCCAACATTATTGTCATTCCTAGTGGTAAATTGAATTTCTTTTGTTAGTATTAGTGTTGATTTGATTTTGGTTTAGACTTTATATGAGTTACTAACCTCCGTAGGATATAAAACTTATTGACATTCAAAATTCTAAGTTCAAGCGTGAATAATATGATAATAGATAAAAAAAACTACGAAAAAATTTAACATATATTTATAAATTACATTACACATAAATATTTTTATGTATAGAATATATAAAAATTAAACGGAAAAGGCTCAAATATGCCACCCAACTATCGGAAATGAACATTTATGCCACTAGTCTATAGTTTGGCTCATTTATTTCCCGAACTATAAAATGGCTCGTTTATCCATCGAACTATATAAAAAGGCCATTTATGCCACTTATTAATAGTTTGACTCATTTATACCATCACCTATTACCAAATGACTCATACATGCCCTTTTTCATCAACGCCGGCTTTCTGATACAAATATATATGTGGCCTCCAATTAGAGGCTCACGTCGTTTAATTAAACCAACCCAATTTTAAATAACAAATTAATAAAAAATCCGATCCATACACCTTACCCACCCACAACCATAATCTAGTTGGAGGCTACGTATATATATGATATTGTAAAAACCGCTTTTAATGAAATATGGCATGGACGAGTTATTTTGATAACAAGTGATGGCGTAAATGAACAAACTATCATGAGTGGCATAAATGAGTATTTCATAGTCGATGGCATAAATGAGCCATTTCCTATAGTTTGATGGCATAAATGAGCCAAACTGTTGACGAGTGGCATAAATGAGCCATTTCTGATAGTTGGATGGCATATTTGAGCCTTTTCCGAAAATTAAATACATGTAATGTCGGGTTGATTTGGTTCGATTTGACTTTTTTTTAGCTAAAACCAAACCAAACCAATTACGGTCGGTTTTTTTTTTTTCAACACCAAACCACTAGCCGGGTTTTTTTCTCAGTTTGACTCGATTTATCGGTTTGGTGCGGTTTATCGATTTAATTTGTACCCCCTACCTCGAAGTCTTCCCCATTAAAATTCAAGAATGCATCGTATTTCCATCAAATAGCAGGCTGAGTATGGGAAACCATGGGGAAATGTTGGTTCAAATAATGAGCGAAAATATGAGAAGGAAGATGTGGGAATTTTTGGTATTAAAAAGCTAAGGAGAAGGAAATTCTGCAGGAACTTTTCATCTCCAGGGACACCTTGCTTTCCACTTTTCCTCATAAACCCACCATTAGATTTTTTGCTAAATCTCCATTGTTCAACACCCAATTTGTCAAATTTATCACCTTTTCCTATAGCCAATGAAATCAACATGAAAACTTTTCATTTTGGTGTGGTAAAACTTTCCAAGATTTGATTTTTGATAATCAAGATTTGAATTTTATTCCATTTGAGCTTGTGGGTATTGAGGGAAAAAGATGTTAGATCGATTATTGAGTGCTAGGAGTTAATTCCTCAAATGGTCATTGAATTTATAGAAAAATTTCTTAAAAGAACTTTTGAATTTTTTTGGACGATAAGGTCATCAAACTATGTTTTTTTATTTCCAATAAAGTAAATTAACTCATTTTTAGACATAAAACCCCTTAACCCATATATATAAATTATAAAACCCATTACCTAGACACAATTTTTAGATACTCCAAAATTCTTGCTCAAGTTTTAATAATAAAATAATATTTCAAGCTATAAGAATAAAACACTATAATCGTTCAAACTTTAAGTATGCTATAAGCTGATTTTCTTTATTATATCAACATCTTTTGAACTATTTTAATATTTTTCTATTGTTCAAAGTCGGAAGTTAAATATTTTACTGAATAGAAGTGCTTGGACATAATTGAAACACATGAGACGTTATATAAATCCATGATGCATGTAATTATTACATATATATATATATATATATATATATATATATATATATATATATATATATATATATATATATATATATATATATATATATATATATATATATATATATAATTAGAACGAGATTGATTTATTGGTAGAATATTTGGATAAATTTTCTCAAGAAAAAATCGTGTTGGATAATGACGTCGCAAAAATGAAAACACTTTTACAATTAGTTGTATATATGCTTTCTAAAATATAAATGTTTACATTAATTGTAATCCACTTATTTATAAAGTTTAAATAAAATCAAAATATTACAAGTTCAACTCCAAAAAAATAAAAATACTAAATATTTTCTTTTATTATTGAAAATTTTATATATCAAGTAGAATAATTTACAATCAGTTAAAAACTTATAGTTAAGCTTTGTGCTCAGTTCTATTACCATTCAACTGTATCCTCTTATTGTCCACTGAGTTATAGTTTTGCAATATTCTGAAATTATTATTCGAATTAATATTTCATATTTTGAAAGTAAAATAGAAATATTCAAATGGATTTATAATTTAAAAATGAGTTAAGGGGTTTTTATGTCAAAAAATGAATGGTTTTACTTTTTTGGAAACATGGACATAGTTTGATGACCTTATTGTCCAAAAAAATTCAAAAGTTACTTTAGGGGGACATTCTTACAAGTTCAATGACCATTTGTGGAATTAACTCGAGAATTGTGGGGAATGGAAAGATTGTATCATTTACTTTGGGTTTGGGTGTTAAAAAGCGGGTGATTTTTGCCATTTTTTTGCGCGGATTGCCCTTCTTTTGGGGTGGTCTTTTTAAATTTCACTCTCAAATTTGTGATTTTTAAATTTTGCCCTCATATTTTGGTCCTTTAAGTTGCGCTCTTCGACTTGGAAAGGTGGGCGAATACATGAAGTTCTGGGTTCGAACCCCCGCTCAAGCATAAAATAAAAAAATAACTTCACAAGGTAGGACTGGAGGAGTGTATGCCGGATCCGGTATACAATCTTTAAGGAAAAGCTAAAGTTATGCCTCCGTCTCCGTGAACTGCTTTAGCGCAGTATTTTACTGCGCTAAAGGTAGTTTTGTAACTTTTTTTTTTGTTGGGTATTTTGGTTCACTTAATTTTTTATTGAGTCATTTTGGTTCCGGACTCCGTTTAAACAGGGTTACTTACTGTTGCATTAAAAATCCATGAAACTTGTGGTACATAAGCAACTGTTCCTCTTATGACAATTGACAACCATTGAATCAGAAATGGAAGGAACCTCTCCGCATTGAGAGATTAGGACTTACCCGTTTCGTGCGTGAAAGGCCCACGTTACTTTTTGGTTGGTCATGCACCTTTCACGCACAAATTTAGCGCGTGAAACCTACTAATGTTTTTTTTTTTTTTTTTTTTTTTTGGTTCAACTTTTTTTTTTTTTTTTGTGCTACAAAAGTCGCGAATTCGTATTAAAGAGAACGATGATTACAACAACGCAAACATGGTGTCGAGCGGGATCGGAGACACCAATACACATAATTGTTTGCTTGTTGGAAACTTCAACTAAAATAATCCCCTCTATACATGCGATAAAAAGAAAAATTCAACTAACAGAACATGGCATAAATAAGCTAGAAATGCAAAATGTACTGAAGCTACTTTATATTTACATGGAAAAGGACCTAGACTTATAATGGAGTAGCAAGTTTTTCAGTGGGCAGCACTCTTCAGCTTCAGCGCATGCACGTTGCGCGCGAGGCCTGGTTTCAGGGGCCACTGTTTGTGGGGCATCTGCTTGTGGGCGCTGGCTGCTTATGGGTGATGTTGGCATTGTCTGCCGCTAGGCATGGGCTATTACTGAGGTGACATAGGCACAGGCGCACTTGTCACTTGGCGCGGTCGAGACCATGGGGTCGTTCATGTCAATAGGTGCTTGGAGGCTTGCCAGAGCGTCGTGGGGCGACCAAGGGGTCAAGGGGAATAGCTGGAAAGCAGTCCATGGCAGTATATATGGTGGACACCAAGTTTTGGCTCACTATTCTTAAAATAATGCCTCAAGGAGCCCCGATTGTTAATAAAACACAAGATAGTACTTTATACACGTTTTTGCATTATTTAGCTATTTATCGATAATTATTCTTATTTCTGCAAATATCAGGATTTTTATCAATTTATTTTCTGTTAAATTAGTTTTAATAATCATTACTTTTTCACTGTCATCTACACATACAAAGCACAACACTGCAATTTTATTTCAGTAAATAATCATTTTTTAATTTTTTACACCACAATACATTTTTCAAGTAGCAATCACATTTTTATTTACATTTTTAACTGCATATTGAAACTTACATTTTTTTATATGTATTTTAATACAGTCGTCAGGACAGAAAAGCTAAAAGTGTTTATCGCAAATACAATTAATTTAGAGATATTTTAAAAGTCACCATATTTAAATTACCCGGTTACCGTTCAATGTACAATTTAAATATCACCTTTCCTTCATCAGATTGTTCCTCCACTCCCTTTCTTTGAGGGTCCCACAAGTTTCCTCCTTTATGACTACATCTCACTTTCTCCCTAAATTCACTCTTTTTCCAAAAAAAAAAAAAAAAAAAAAAAAGAGAGATTCAACGACAAACTCTTCTCTTTTTTCGGCTCTCAAACTTCACTCTATCTCCCTAATTTTTCTATAGCTTTTGTTTTCTTTGTAGATCTCACTTTCTCCGTGCCGTTTTGACTTTTGCTCTCCTTCTTTCGACTCACACTCTCCCTCCTCTCTTTATTTCAAATATAAAGTAACTCACATATATTTTAATATTATGTTTACCATCACAAAGTTTTGTAAAAAGGATGGGATAGTTGCACGTATCCAAAAACTACTGTTAAAAAAAAAAAAAAAAAAAAAAAAAAAACTAAAATGGTATAATTTACTTTTCCAAAATTTTATGCATAGAGAAAAACCTCCTAAGTTACATCTATATGAGAAAAGAATTTATTTATTTTGGAGAAAAAGAATACAAAGAGTAAAACACTACAATTATTATTACACAGAGAAAAAGCTTTCAGAAGTTAAATAGGAAAGAAATGGTAGTAGGTTGTTGTTGACAGGTTATGAACTCAGGGCCTTAGCGAAGAATTAACTCACTTTGCCGTTGAGCTAAACGTGCTCTTGGTGTTAAGTGGAGTCAATATTTAATTTATTACCATATTGTTTCAAGACAAATCAAATATACGTATATACATTATATAATTTTTTGATGAAGTGGGTTCATATGAACCCACTTGGAACTACGTAGGTCCGCCCCTGGTGAGGAAGAGCTGCTGAAGATAGTCTGTGCATCTTATTAAAATATTCAACTTGTAACTAACAAGCGTTGTTTCCATTCCAAATATACAAGCAGAAATAATTTACAGTACTTCCAACAGGAAGATACAGTTTCTGTTTACCAATCATCACTTTCTAAATAAAACCAAACCTAATCATATTATACTAAAAGTAGGAAGCTCCTATCTTCAAAGTTAAATTACCATTTTGCCCTTGTTGTAAATTAAAATGTAATAAAACATAAAACATCTAATATAATAAATTATACTACGATGAATTTAAGCTATTTTCACATCTCACATTTGTTACGAATTACTTTTATTATTAAGTTTTTGAAATGCCGTTATAATGCTGGGTCAACACTGAATGCTGCTTCAGTTATTGAAATTATTGGTTAATCAATATTCGAATAATTATTATATCATGGAACCACTCCACCTCCTAAACTGAAACACATTTGGTTTTCCTCCATTACTAAATTAACTATATAATCAATCGTCTTATTTGTTATCTTAAGTTTTGCTCACTAATCAATTCATATAAATAAATGTACTTAATAGTATCTGACATGGGGCACGGTATTTCTTCTACATTTAAGATTGCAACTCAATTGTAATTAGTATAGCAGTTACTCATGTTAAATGGAAAAAAAAAAAAATCGTTTATCCATGCTAATGTATTTATTCATATGTCAAAGAAAACCAACAGGTATACAATTAAATTTTTATTGAATGAGATTATCCGTTGAAGAAAATCATTAGGCGCTCAATTAAACTTTGATCAAATAGGCTTTCTCCTCTTCTTTCTAATGTTATCTGACTAAAGTCGATTTCTTTTTAAAAAAAAAAAAAATACTTTGATCAAATATCCACTTATATAAGTGGGCTTTGAAATCAATTGGAATCTCACTTCTATAAAAATATAGTAAATTTTAATTCAGCCTCTATGTTCACCTTCTGCAATGCTTTGCAAATGTTATCTCAAGTAAGTTCATTTTATTTTTGGTCATTTTATACGAGCATTCATGAAACTGTATATTTTATATATTCGAATTTTGGCTGGAAACATTTTCTACTGTGATTTAGTGCCATGAAATAGTGCCTTTGTTATTGTCTTTTTTTTTTCCCCTTGTAGTAACCATATAAAATAACAAGTGATCGATGTATCAAGCATTTTACAGTTTATTATCATATTTGACGTGGAGAAAATTATGTTCGATGCTTTTGTTTTCAAGGATCTCTATTAGGTATGATCTCAGTGATTGCTGATTAATAACTTTTAATCTTTAGCTTTTATTTATAACTAATATTCTTTAATAATATCTTTATGATTTCTAAAAATTACTAAAAGCAGGAAGCCCATATCTAATCATTTTATGTTCAACAACTAAGTCGGCCGAATAGAATCACCATTCATCAATTTGAGCTTGTAAATCTCTCCCTTCAAATTTAGTGTAACTCATCACAAACATATTCCAATATTATTTGTATAGTTTCAAAACGTTTGTCTTTTTATGCGAATACACGCGCAACACACGCGTGTCCGCATACTAAGAAGAATATATGGAACCTAGGGGACTAGTTTGCTTCTCCTCTATTTTCTACTACTGCAGGATGTTGTGCCTTTTCTCGAAGAAAGAAAACCATAACCAAATTCCCCAAGTGATATTTCTATTTTATAATATCACTTCATAAATGAGTTTTTTTTTTAGTGGGTCTCTCCTTCTCGATATTTGCCTAGTCAATACAAAGAGGGGAATCACAAATAACTTCTTCCTTATGCTATCATTTTCCAAGTTAATTTCACAATTTGGGCACTTTCCTCCTCATTACCTGTGAGTCTTCCATAAAGGACAATTCCAAGTCAATAGATGCTCAACCATATAGGCCTAATAACTATACAATAACTTTCAACCAGGCAGATCTTATCTTCCCATTGGTTAAATGAGAAGTGTGATTTGGAAAACATTTCCTTTTGACTTGACACATTAATGATTCGCAAAATTGGGTATAAGTGAATCTTGTATCTCAAAAATATTCTGAACTACAACATTGTGAACTACTGGAAGATGTTAAACTCCACGTAATGCAGTTTGGTTAAAGAGCTAGCAGGATACTGTTTAATTGTCATACTGGGATTTTTTTTTTTTAATACAAAAAAATTGTTTTTGTTATATGGGGGGTAGGGGACGGGGATTACAATGTGGGGATTTGAACCCTCACCAACAAGGTGAGAGTTCAGGTATGCTGGAAATTTAGCTTGAAGGTGAAAAGTTTATTTTTCAATTAATAAAAATGAATTATAAAGATCACTTTTGATTTATCATTTACTTCTAATTAAGATGTCCAAGTTATCATTCACTTCTAATTAAACAAGTGATGATCTTATTAACATCGCATCTCATGATTTGCTCAGTTGTGACTCGTGATATTTTTCCATTTTCCTTGCTCTGGTTTGTCAATTCGTTCAGGATCATGTCGAAATTTAGATATTAAAAGGACAAACTCTCCTCATAGGAAGTTGTTCGTTAAGCTAGGAAAGGTTAAACTCACATTCAGGAAACTGAGATGAAGTTGGAAATAAATAAAGAGAAGGATAGAGGAAAATGCAGTCTCTATTCTGCAGTAGAAAATATTTGGAATCTCATTAAATTGCTATTTCCTCATCCTCTTCTTCTTTTCACTTCTAATTAATCATCTGCATATCTGAAGCTAACTGACCCAACTAATTAGAATTTGTGTTGGAGAGGTTCACAAAAGGGGATAAAGTGTATCCTCTCGAACTCTCGATCTCCGATTAATGAACGAGGGATCACTGTTAATCCTCTGTTATTTCTACTAATTCCTGCTGTTGTGTTTTTCTTGGATATGATCCTTCTCGTTGTGTATAGTGGAAGAAGAAAACCATAAAAAAAATCATAAATGTGTCATTTTCTTAATCTTTGCCCAGTCAATACGGAGAGGGGCCTCGAAAAACTTCTTCCATGTGTTATCGTTTTCCAAACTTCAATTGACTATGAGTCTTAACAAGTGACTTCTCATTTGCTGAACTCTAAAAGCCAAACATGCTCAGTGATGGGTAAGCATGTCTTGGAAAATTTTATGGAGAATAGTAAGCATCTTGAGCCGTGTCAAAGACACTCTCCTTGATGATATTTTGCCCACACAATAATATATTAATGAGGCGTATCCTCGTATTCCCGCATTCAATGTTCTTCCAAATAAACCGAGAAAGATTTTAGAAGACAAAGAACCCAGCAGAGGAGAGGTTGAGTGCCTATATTGCGTGCAGGGGTGGGAGGATTTCAAACCTATTTACCCTACAGCCCAATTCTCATGTGTGCGTGAGCCTCAATTCCTTTTCTTGCTCTATACTAGCCCATTAGAAAGGTAATTGTAACTGAAGTGAAAAAATAATGTCTTCACAACCGCTGATGGATAAACTCCTTTTTGCTCTCTTCCAACAGCATGCAGTTTGATTAACTGATTAATTACTACTCCCACGTCTCAATTTATGTGATATAGTTTGATTAAGGACGGGGTTTAAGAAAGAAATGAAGACTTTAGAAACTAGCGGTCTAAAACAAGTCATATATATAAATCATTCAATTAAGGGTAAAAACAAAATTTTTAATTTATATTATTTCTAAATATAAAAATGTGTCATTCTTTCTTGGGACGGACTAAAAGGAAAGTATATAGTTTTAAGAGCTTGGTCAAACATTCAACTGCTAATTCCTCACAACTACATTAGTTTTGATTTCTCAATCTGTAGTGATGACTAATAAGATATCAGCTGATCTTCTTTCTTTTTTCTATGGTGAAGAATTAATGGGGCCGGCCTTTACCGTTCCACTGACGGGACCATTTCCAAGGTTCAACTCAATCATTGTTCAACCTTGCTGGCTAATCAAGGTCACTAGGACTTTCATTTACTTTGTGCTATGCTTCTGCTCCTCAGTTTTCATTGTTTGAAAATTAAAGGATCTTCAGTAATTATCAAGTTAACGGATCAAATATAAAATTAATTACCATCTTGCTCTATAATTGAGCCTAATGGATTATTTTTTATTTTGAAGTAATAATTACCTAAATCCAAGCAAATCCAATTATGGTCCGAGCTTGGCTTATTCGAGTCTGGCCTTGGCCAAGCCCTAGCTTTGACCTAATCGAGCCGAACCTAGCCAAATTCTGACCGAGGCTAAATCAGCCACTTGATTGGCTATATAGTTGGAGGCCCTAAATCCATCAACTGTATATGTTCATCATGTATTTGTGAATCTTGGTCTAAGTTTTTAAGGTGATGTAACGACCCGCTTGGTCGATATGCGTAATTTTACCATTCTACCCTTGCTAGTACTTTCCCGAGGTTAGGAATGAGCGAACCTAAATAAATTGGGGTGTATTTTATGTTGTGTTTTGTGACTTATAAGTGACTTTGTGTTGTGTTTTTAACTTGGTTTGTTTGTTGGCTTGTGTTCATAGGGCCTTAGAATGATTTTGAGAGACTAAGTATAAATGTTTGAATGTGGTTTATTAAAAAAAAATAAAAAAATATTCCATATCTGAATACAAAATTGAATGAGGAGAGTCTAGACATTATAACTCGTGTTTTAAAAATCCGACCTGTTTTTCTAACTAGAACAATTCACTCTTGTTTTCATTCCATTTCTCTTAAAAGGGCAGCCCAGTATCCCTTTTAAGTTCTGTTTTAACCAAAGTAATGCTAAGTCCTAAGTTCAACTATTTTCAAAGCCTATCTAGCTAACCTGCAATTTCCTGAAGTGTAGCCAAATAGTAATTAAACAAAATTGAAGAGGTTTAAAGTCCCGTCCTTACGTGTATGCTGGCATAACCTCGTTTTTTTTATTTTTTTAAGTTTCAACTCTTTAAAAATTGGTAGTAACTTTGTTTTAATATGGGTTTTGCTTGTTTTCTTTGTCTTTGGAAGATTAATGGAATATATTTAAGTTATGTGTGGCCAAGCAATGCTCTTAATTTTAGTTCATGTAAAATCTTTCCATGTCCAACTGGCTTCTTGTAAGCAAATAATATAAGCATGCAATGGTTGATCTCCTCTTTAGTTTTCTCTGTTAGTTGTTTGAAGGCTGTTTTTGACTGTGCTCTTGTGTCCTTTTTCTGGAAACTGAATCTTCCTACTTGCTCTCGTTCTTTAAGTGTTAGAACTTTGAGTTGTAACAAGTAAATACAATCGTTGAACATTTGAATCTTCACCAAAATTCTTAAAGAGGGTCTGTTATGTCTAAAGTGCGTTAAGTTCAAGCTTTAAGAAGCCACCATCTAATGTTGCAACATAGCCATTTTGAATGTTGAGTTCTCATTAAGTGCAGTTAAGTATGGATTTAGTCTCCCCGTTCGATTAAAATTAGCTTAAAGTTGAGTAGCCTTCTAATGCTTTCTCTTGATTCAAGTTTCTCTTGTTTCCTCTTAAAATGTATGCTTATTTGTTTTGACCAGATCCTCTAGTAAAGTGTGAAGCGAAATTACTTGTTTAAGAGTTTATTGGTGGGCGTCAATGGATCATTTTGCCTATCTTGAGATTTTGCTTAATCATGTTATAGGTCTCAAATCCTATTTTTTATTTTTTTATGCACGCACTTTCTGGAACGAGTCCAATGGACTCATCTTCTCCCGCATTCTGTGTTGGGCTAAAGCCCAACATAATATTCTATATCGAAGCAACCCCTGGTCCGATTCAACAGAGAAGAAAATAACTTGGACCCGAAGCTCAAGTCTTAGCAGCAGCAGTCCAGAGGCGCAAATGGGCCTTGAGCCCATATGTTTGAGTTCTTCTTCTTCATTTACATTACGTTAGTTTTCTGTTGATTTGTAACGTTGTATGACTAACACTTTACTTGTTTTTACTTTCTAAACTTAGATGAAAATCCCCAAAGCAGGTGGAACCAGTTGCCTAATTATTTCAGAAAACCCTATGGCAATTCAAGATAGAAAAAAAGAATTTCTACTTCAAAGGAGCCGAAGAGAATTTTCCAGAAAATGGGTATTTTCACAACCCCAGAGCTTTCTTTTTCAAAGTTGAAGGAGATAATAGTCAAATCACCCTCTAACGTTTGACCAAAATGCCAACTACACACCTAACTGCGTTGGTCACTATTACCCCCCGGACAAATTTTTCGCATTAAAATGTCCCTTTTTCTTTGATGTGGACAAGAGCGTGAAAGTAATCGCTTTTCGGTGGCGATTATAAGCCTTTAAAAAAAGATTCGACGTGTTTTGGAGAGCCAAATGGACTGCCACGTAGATGCCACATAGATGCCACATAGATAAATTTAAATTCCCTCCATTTTTAGGCTACTTCATCTTCTTCTTCACCCAATTTAATACCCATCTCCATTCTTTTTGCCAAATAATACCCATTATAAATTTAGAGCTAGGATAGTGATTATTCTTATAATCATGTTTTCCCAAATCAAATTCAAAAAAAAATGCAAGAAAAAAAAAACGAAAATGCGGAAAAAAAAAAAGTTGAAAATCTAATCTTGTTAAAGAAAATGCGATTGAAAGTTGCTTGTTTGGAGTTGCTACTTGTTACTTGGTTGGAGTTGTTTAAGACTAATTCTTTGAGTTGATTTGGGGAGAAAATTAAACTCCATTGCTTTAGGAATTTAGAGAAAGCTATGAAGAACACCAAGTGGGTTTCTTTAAATTCTTGATTGTTTGATCAAATTAATGGATGAACTTTGTTCTACTTGGTGTTAAGAAGCTTCCTTTCACATTTGGGTTTTTTCCCAAATCAAATAAAAATAAAAATAAAATGCAAGAAAAAAAAACGAAAATCTGGAAAAAAAAAAAGTTGAAAATCTAATCTTGTTAAAGAAAATCTAATTGAAAGTTGCTTGTTTGGAGTTGCTACTTGTTGCTTGGTTGGAGTTGTTTAAGCACTAATTCTTTGAGTTGATTTGGGGAGAAAATTAAACTCCATTGCTAAGAATTTGGAGAAAGCTATAAAGAACACCAAGTGGGTTTCTTTAAATTCTTGATTGTTTGATCAAATTAATGGATGAACTTTGTTCTACTTGGTGTTAGGAAGCTTCCTTTCACATTTGGGTTTTTTTGGATCAAATTTGAGGAAGTTGGTGTGATTTTTTTTTTTTCAACTCCTAATGAAGATGATGATGATGTTGATGAAGATGAAGGAGAATTGGGTATGAGTTTTTAGATCCTCGTCTGAAAATGGATTATGGAAAATTGAGTGATTTTTTTTTTTTTTTTTTTTGAAGAATAGATGGATGGAGGAAGGTAAATTAATAAAAAATGGGGGAAAATTAAAGATGTGCCGTGGTAGGGCGCGTGTGGACGAAAGCACTGTTAATGAATTGGGGTTGTCATATTGGATCACACATCAAAAAAAAGGGACATTTTAATACTTTGAAAAAATTTGTCAAGGGGGGTAATGCGACCAACGAAAGCCTTGAAAGGTTAGGTGTGTAGTTGGCATTTTGGTCAAACGTTGGGGGGTATTTTGACTATTATCTCAAGTTGAAGGGATGGGTTTTTGTCAGTTGGGCCAAGACATTTGGATTTTTAAAATAAAGCCCATGGCACGTTGAGGAATATGCAAAGATTTCGGTGGATTTTTCTAACACTCAAAAGGACAAGTTTTAAGGGCAATTAAAGTCCCAAGAGTGATCCAAACAAAAATCGGATCTCTTCACAACGCTAGAAAGAAAACATGGTTTTACTTCAAATCAAATTTCAATGCCCGAATACTTTTTACAAGGTTCAATTGGGTTGTCCGCAAAACTAATTGAGGTCCAATACTTGTTAAGGGCCTGTTTGGAAAGCCACCTGGTAATTGGAATTGATGTAATTACTTGGGTAGTAATTACACAGCCTAGTAATTATACTACAGTGTAATTACAAATGTGTTGTTTGGTTGCACAAGTGTAATTACACAGTTAGTTTAATTTAAAAATAAAATTTAATTATAAAAAATTTAAAATCAATATTTAGAAAATGTTTGCCTGTATAAATGATCTTAAATTAGTTATTTAATAACACATTGTTTCTTGAAAATATATTAATTAATAATCATATATTTGTAACTAATATTGTAGAAAATAATTGATATATATTTTTCAAATTAATAATATTTAATTTTAATTAATTATAAAACTTAAAAGAAGACTTTTTTTTTTGTGAGAACATCATGCATTGGATGTTTGACAAAAAAATAATATTTATAAATATAATGCCAATGATATTATTCAAATGTTTGACACAAAAATCCATTAATTGTAAGTGAAAAATAAACCACATGCAATGTGAAATAACAAGTAAATAGTACTAAAGCAAATAACTTAAAATTGCAAATTATAACCTAAATTCAAAATCCAAAAGAAAAAGTTTAACATAAGCTCTTATGTCAAATTCCAACATTACATAAGTAAGTTCCAAGGTACCTTAGGTAAATAATTCAAAAGAAAGGGAAAATATAAGTCTATAACCTCATTCACAATGAAATTCTACTTTAATAACGTCACTCGTCATATGTCAAGGTTGTTAATGACTCATTCTTTCCAATATTAAGAGGTGTAGTTTCAAAATTAGAATAACAATATGGTTATGCTAAATGAATAAAATAAAAAAATAAAAAATTCGAGCAATTACATGAAACCAAATGAAGTAAAGGTTGAGAATGAGAAGAAAGGAAATGAAAAATAAATAATATAAAAAGAAAAATACATTTTAAAAAATAAAAATAATTAAAAAGTAAAAATAAAAAAGAAATTAAAATAATAAAATAAAAATAAAAATAAATTAAAAATAAAAAAGAAATTAAAATAAAACAAAAATGAAACAAACTAAAAAGCAACCCGTAATTACAGGTGTAATTACACCCAATTTAACCCCCCCCCCCCCCCCCCTACTAGAATTGGAGATTGTAATTACTACTCAATTACACTCAATTCCA
This sequence comes from Lycium ferocissimum, assembly GCF_029784015.1. Lineage (NCBI taxonomy): Eukaryota > Viridiplantae > Streptophyta > Magnoliopsida > Solanales > Solanaceae > Lycium > Lycium ferocissimum. The sequence continues at coordinate 26,729,515 of NC_081349.1, read as the reverse complement.
ACTTAACTGTATAATTACACCCAATTCCAATTACCTAGGTGGCTTTCCAAACAGGCCCTAAATAATTTTGGGATATTAAATGCATCGTCTAAAATTATTAAAACAAAGAAATTCTTAAAGCGCTTGTTGCTAAATAACTTGAGGATCATTCATATCTTTTGAGTTATAAACAAGTGAATTTATTAACGAATTAAGAAGTTGGATTAGAATTAAGAAGTTGGATTATGTATATAATTCAAAATCTCGATAAAAGGGATTACTTCCTTCATGATTAGCTAAATTATGAGTTAATTCACTCATTGAGTTAATAACGTCAAAAGTCCTAAAACTCACTTTTTCAAATAAATATGCTTCCTTTTCTAATTAAATTGACCATGAATAAACTTCTTTCAAACTTTATACTCCCTTCGTTTCAATTTATATGAACCCATTTGATTGGGCCCGGAGTTTAAGAAAAAAGGATAAGACTTTTAAACTTGTGGTGTTAAATGAGTCACATATGATTTGTGTGGCTATAAATCATTTCATAAAGGTAAATTGTTTCCAATTATAGAAAGAGGTCATTCTTTTTGGCACAGACTAATAAGGAAATAGGTTCACATAAATTGAAACAGAGGGAGTACATATATACCTTAAACACATTTTACAAACAAGTTATACAGATTTTTTAGCCATAAAATGTTAGATCCGTAGGTAAACCGCATTTGATGGATCCTTAATACCGAGGTGCTTAAAACCTTCCTCGGGGGATCACCAGAACCCTTACCCGTTCTCTAGATTTTTTTTTGAAGGTTTTCAAAAATTAACCTTTAAATTGGTTTCCTAATTCCCATTCAATAAATTAGGTGGCGACTTTGTTTGTTCACGACATAGAGCCAAAGTTATGAGAAGAGCATAAAAGCGGACCGTAACACCATGTTCATATTAATAAATCATTATTATATTCTTGATATTCCATTTTAGTTATTGGGAATCCGTCTATAATCCATGAATACCCATGCTTTGCATTTCATGGGTTCTAATGCAAGCTATGAACTAATATGCTTACTTTCATGAAAATCTACATGCTTTCCATGTTTTCGTACAAGTTATACTCTTTACTTATATTCATGCTATATTACACTCACGAATCATGTTTACAAGCCATGTTTTTCGAATCTTGTCTACAAGTTATGTTATTCAAACCATGGGCTCGGATGCCACCTATATCCATGTTCATGTTTTGAGAGTAGTATAGGTTTATCGAGAAGGCTCAGACAACCTGAAACTACGTATGCCAATGTAGGGTAAGGTCGATCCACCCAGATTAGGACGGAACCTTCAGACAATTAAATTAGATCCTTTCATGTCATACTTATGTCTCACACCTTGGCAAGGTGTGGGGCTGCTCTGCTGGTCAGATTAGGTATCAGACTCCACATACCCACATGGTGACATGTTATCGGTTATACTACGACTCTCCCACAAGATACAGATAGATATGTACTTAAAAAAACATTTTGTACCTTTTATGGAAAAATAAAAGGAGAAAGAAATTAGAATAAAGAAATAGAAAGAAATAATGTTGGCACCAATTTCGGCTCCTTTTTGTCGGATTTGCTATTCCGCTCGTAACTCATTCTTCTTCCTTTTCCCTCCCAGCCCTGTCACTTTCTGCCCTTTTAAGAACAACATTTCATCTCAATCACAAAACAAAGTACTCCTAATTTGCTGTGAGATGATCCATTGTTGTTGGTTACAATTTACAAATACTCCAAGTCTTCAGCCTTTTAGTTTTATATGCTAATTAAACGTTCTCATTAATTGGGTAATATATTTTAGAGTATTTCAGTCTTTTTATTTTATTTTAAAATAAGATAAATAGAAACACAAAGATAAAGAGCCAAAAATGGGAGAAAAAAGATAAATGGCATTCTAGGCCATAGAGATGTGCCACGTCACCTTATTTATGTCTAGTTTTATGTTATTTATAGATGTAACAGCTATAATATAACATTCAATTCCTTGTAGCGTCATTAATGTATGAAGTTCTGTGTCATTAAAGTCATTGTAACCTAGGTAAAAAAAAACAAGTCAGTGACCTCATTAATATCTTAAATTTTTGGCCTGAAAAGATGAGCAAAAAAGTCAAAAATCTCACAAAAAAGGTAAATAAAGATTCTTTACAGAGAGAGGTGTCCACACATCACCTCGTATACTGCTACTTTATGATATCTTTAGTATAGTTGATCGCGCGAGGAAAAATAAATCAAATAATTTTATATAATAATGTTATAATTCTTCGTAATGAAAATCCAATCTTTAACATGCATCCTTCATGAAATTCTTTGATATAAAGAATGTTTCTCGAGGTACCAGACCAAATAGTCATTTGACTTAATAAACGTGAACTTGATTAAGAAAAAAGTAAATAAAAAAAGAAAAATGGTAATGTGAAATATGGGGATGTAAAGATGAGGTGATGCCTGCTTTTTCCTTCTCCCTCTCAAGGCCTGCTCTTAAAACTTTGTTGCTTAACCGTTGACACTCGTATTTCATAAAGTTGACATTTTTTCTATTCCTCTCACATAAAAATTATAATAAAACTAATAGATAAAGGGTATACACAAAGAAATAAATAGAATTATAATGGAAATTATAACGTCACACCATATATGTTTATACTTTCTATATTGTAAGTCTATAACTATTGATCTAGTTCAACTTTTCCTCAATTTTTTGCCTTTCTACGATAAAGTTTTATGTGCAAGCCTATTTGATTGCAATAAATATTAGACATGAATCCACACCTATTTGGGTTTATACCAAATCCTTATTTTTCTCACTCTTTGTGTACCTCAATTACATGAAAAATTGCTTTTCTCACTCTTTGTGTACCTCAATTACATGAAAAATTGCTTTCTATTTATCAATTGGGTGTGATTGTAATCAACGTCCAATATGACTTTTAACCTTGGCGGTTACATTGTTAAAGATTTTACTCATGGATGTGCATTAAAAATAGAAAATTACGGAAATGAGATTTGATGAAAATCTAAAAAGAGAAGGGGGAAAAAACAAATTCTGCTCATAATCTCCAATTAGCACTGAAGGATGGTAGTGCTATTAGACAAACTTATAGAAGAGGGTAAGAACAGACAAATAGGATCTAATTCTTTTTTAACGTCAATAACTTTTACCATAAATATATATATATATATATATATATATATATATATATATATATATATATATATAAAAAAAAAAGAGTAATTTGTGGAGGTTGAAAGTTGCGTTCCAGGAAGTTTTAGCTTCCATTAGTTGCTAGAGCCCACAACCTTCACGAATTGTAACTTTAACCTCCACAAAATACCCATTTTTTTGTAGTATTCTAACCAAATAAAATGACTGCATCTTCCTGTAAAGCTCATGATTCGAAGTTTAATGATAACATGACACTAATCCAGATTGCCTTGAGAATGTCAGCTTGATGCAGTACTAACGTATATTTGAGTTCTCTCGGAAATGTGGATGTTAAAAAAGATTAAAGGAGTATTAAGATTATATATAGAACTCAAATTTTAACAGAACTTTGTATTTTTTCAGGCATCTTTTTTCTTTTGCTCAGAGATCAAGATAGCAGGCTAACCCTTCCGGCGAACTTGTTTTTGTAGTAAGAAAGTAGTAGGTACTAAATCCTCTATAATACTATAAGACCAAATACATACATAGCCCCTTAAAGTTGCATGTGTTCATTTAAGGCATAATACGCCAAAGCAAGTGCCTTAACTCTGACCCAATTGTAGTATCTTGCAACTTTGGGGAAGATAAGTAAACCTCAACTTACATAAAGTTGAACAAGTTGCACAAATGCTAACGTGGCAGACTTGGCCCTCAAAAATTTATACGGACGCATGTTGTGTTACGTTCAACTTAGCGGTTGAGGTCAAGTTTGTATACTTGTGAATTTGGTCATGTTTAAGAGCCTGTTTATGTATTATGCCTTCATTTAAACACCTCATTTGAAATTGTTACCTAGTAGACACATGATGTATGTTTAAATATAAACAATAAAACTTCTATTAATGTCTTATCTAAAAAAGCTAATATCCGTGGGCATCCCATTACAATATAAAGGAGAATAGCATGCAATTGATGACGATTCAATCGTTTAATAGAAACTTTGATTTCCAAATCTGAACATGCAACTTATTAACTGTTAATATTAGGTTGAATTTGAGAAACACAAGCACTGACTACGACCATCTTACCTTTTTTTGTGGGTTCCCTTTTCTATCACATTTAAGGACAAAAGAGAAGTGATCACAATATGTAAATAGGATACCAGAGTGATTAATGTAGTCTATCGCTATATTTGAAAACTTTGCCATGGGCTAATGTAGGAGATAGTTTAGTCCCCATGGTTCCAAAATTAGTGAAAGAAAACGTATCAGAAAGTTACAGATTAAAAACTTATTGCAGTATTATTTGAGGACATCGAAGCAGCGTGCACGATCCATTTTTATTGTCCAAGTAGGCAGTATACAATACTTGCTGGGCTTTCCAGGGAATCAATCATCAAGTGAACTACTGATTTCTCTAGGAATCAGTTGAAAAATACCAATAACTTTAAGGGCCGGTCTATATTTGTCCATACTATAACTTAAGGAAGTAGCAAGTACAAAAAAATATGCTATCATCATGTCAGATCCTGAAACAGAAGTGATTGCCTTGTTACCAAAGACACAAATGTCCACAAACAGATTCTTGTGTGAAATTTGTGGAAAAGGCTTCCAGAGAGATGAAAGCTTGCAGCTTCATAAAAGAGGATATAATTTGCCTTGAAAGCTAAAGCAAAGGACTTCAAAAGAAGTGAGAAAGAGATTTTATTCTCTTCTCTAGCCTGTAGAAAACGAATGAAGGTCGAAAACAAAACATCGTACTAACACCACACAACTATGTACTAACAGTGTTATTGACTCTGGTGTTTGCCTCTATGAACTATGTTGATTTCATCTTATCATTTGCTACAACCTCAGTATTGTGAAGATTAAATTAATTACTTTGTACTCTTCTCCAGCCTTTGATGCTTTGTCTCCAAGTGGACACCAGCCTCGCCTCCTCACAGAGAAGTTTAAAAATGAAACTCTTGATTAGTTGGTATGCTTCATGATACTGCGAAGAAACAATGCAAGAGGATTTTATCAACAAAAAAAATATGACGAAAATAATTTCCCAAAAATATTAATAAGGATGATAGAGAAAGCCTTCCAGCCTGTCATTTTCCTTTGAAGAAGCGGTTGATATCCCCAAGCTCAAATCACGATCATGTTGGCTATCTGTGTCATAAGCATCGTAAATGAGATAGATCAGATATAGATAATGCACTGTTGCTTGGAATTAGCGACATTAGTTTGAAAATGAGCAAGAATTTTTTATCAAACCTTCACTTTGAGGTTCAGAGATTGTTTCCCCTTCATATGCACTTGGCTCAAAGTTGGTAACAGCCTCCCTTTAGCTAGTTTTAATTGCTGCCTTATCAAAATCACTAATTTGCTGAAATAAAGCGGGGAATACGGAGTTGGATTACATCTTTTATCTATATTCCGTTCAAGAGTAATTGAATGTCATAAATGAGTGACAAATTAACAAAAAGATACAATTTTGATTCTACAATTTACCTAAACTCCAGCAGGAAATTAAGAATAAAGAATATAAAGATACATGGAAGTTGAATATAAAGAATACCCTCATACATGGAATACATCTGCATTCCACCATTGTCCTGTGATGTAGAACTTTAACATGGCCATCTTGGTTCATGCCTTGGCAGAGGAAAAACTCAAAATAAAGGCAAGTATAGCAACTAACTTAAAATCAATCAAAGTGATTAAAATCATATAGTTCTAATGAAAAATTTCTCAAATTTAAAGAAGCATTTTGGATACCTACGCTCTGCCATTACTGCATTCTGGCAAATAAATTCATCAAAGAAGGGAATTCTAATACATAAACAAAGAAGAGTTAACTGACAGTTACTCCAAAAAGCATGCAAAAATTGGAGGAAAAAACCATCAGCAGTATCTTACCCCACGTTTAGGATTAAGAAGAGAAAGATATCAGCAAAAAGATACTTGAAGGATGCATCAAGATGAAGACTTCTCGGTTGGAAAATATTGAGGATCTTAAGGTCATGAGGATATAATACCCTGAGCCTCCTCCAATGTGGCATTTTCCTCCTTCTGAACCGGCATGCCATTATCGACATTCCATTGTTTATTGTAGAGTCTCGATTTCTTCTCTATAATTGAAGCCGCCAGAATTTTGTCCTGAAAGGGTTCTAGAGAATAGATGTGGCTTTTGGTATTCATTACTTTTTTGTGGCGAGTTAAGTAATTAATAATTGAGATTATTGTGTGAAAATTTGAGAAATTAGATGAATAGGTTTCACCCGTGTTTGAGGCATACGCGTCACGCCCAGGCGCATGTCCGCCTTCACATATATAGAAGATTACTTTTTATGAAGAACTAAAAGCGCAATAGGGAAAAGGAATCAAATCATATTATTGCTCTTGAAAGGGATAAGCTGAACGGAATGGAGATCGATCCAGCTATCCCACATTCTAAAATAAAACCAATATCAGGAAGGAAAATACTGAATTAATGAAGCAACCAAAGTAATAATAGAGGGAGGACTTCAAGGAATAAAAGCCTAACCTTTAGAGTGAAAACTTTCATAGAAATCCAAAGAAGCCAAAAATATTTGCATTGAGGCTTTCATTTTCAATTATAAATTTAAGGAATGCAAGTATTAAAAGTAGAGTCAAGAGATTCTAACATAAAGCAAAATTATAATTGAACCTCGAGAGAGGAACAAAAAATTCTTTATGGAAACTCAATAAGCTTTGCGTCAAATGAATAATATGGAAGCTGAATTCTTAAAGGGAAAAAAAAACTAACTTACTGATTGTGAAAACTCGAAATCAAGATCCATTTTCTTATGTCTTTTATCCAAAAACAAAAACAGTTTACAACCAAAGCTTTGGAAGTTGAGATTTATGCTTGATGTGCCAAGCGTAGCTTAATTCAGGAGGCGTCAGTCTAAGAAAAAGTACTATTAACAAAGTAAATAACTGGAATTAGGAAAAATGAAAACCAATAAAAAATGAAAAGGAATACTTTGCAAGGAAGGGAAAAAACCAATTGGATAGAGCCAAATAAATAATCAAGATGATAACCTTATAAATAGTACTACCAATTTAAGAACATCAGTACCTGAAAAGAATGACAAATTATTTCGAGTTTCTCAAAGGTCTTATCAATAGTTTCAAGAGGCTCAAGCATTTTCTAGCTCCTCTGAAATGACAAATTATTTCGAGTTTCTCAAAGGTCTTATCAATAGTTTCAAGAGGCTCAAGCATTTTCTAGCTCCTCTGCCCTATTTTCACCTTTATAGATACACCTAAAAGCGAAAGAAAAGGCAAATGCTTTCATCACAAATGGTGTAAATCACCCACAACTAAAGCCTAATGAAATTTAGACATTTAATGAGCAACTATCGTTACAACAATGAAATTATTGACTCATTCCATTTAGGCTCAGTCTTAAATGCCATCATAATTCGATGCCTTTGTGACAGAAGTTGAGAACAATTTAGTGAATAGCGACATCACAAAGGAAAAGATAAGTTAGGAAATGCAAGCAAAAACTTCACCTGCCAGCCAGATAGGATAAGAACAAAATGGAGCCATATGCAACTCTCCTTCCGCAGAAACTAAATGGATATTTTGTATCATTCTGCTGGCATTATACTGATAATTGGAAAGACTTAAAAAGAGGGCAGCTAAGCACATAATGTATTCCTGTTTAATTCTCAAATTCGTATATACAAATAACACATCAATGGTCAAGAAATAAATAAGAAATGGTCAAATATCTGCTTTCAATAAAGTTAAAAGCTTTTGAATCACAATTCCAAAATTAAGCAGCTCAAAAGTTAAAACAACCTAAAAAGATTATGTCTTATGGGTATCGTAAATAATTAATGTGATATAATAGCAACTGGGACAGACAGTGCACCTTCGTCCCTTAACACCAATGTTTTATGGGAGGCGATACATCACGTGGTAGCAGAATTGTTTACCCTTATACAATTCAAGGGGAAAAAATATAACAACCGATCAATTCAGGGAAAGTAAAACCTGCATATGTATTAGCTTTCATGCAATTACTAAAACGAAAAGATGGTAAACCTCAATGGAAGGAGTAGGGGCAGAGCCACGGTCACTAGCATCGGTACTACCTTGCTGCCTCTTGTGAACACCATATCATTATATCACGAAATTAAAGAAAAAAAAAAAAAGATCAGAATTGTGGGTTTCATGGAATAGAAAATTGAAGAGGCGTGGTTTTGGTTGTGTTTGGTTGTAATTAATAGGCTGCCATTAGAATTAAGGGAAGAAACGGTTCAGAGCAAGGGATTAAGCGGTGTTTTGTAAATCACTGAATCAAGTAACTGGACTTAGGGATGTGATACTGTCAACGAATTATATAAAATATCAAATAAAAACTATATCTAACAAAATGTCAAATGCACTAATCAATGCAGTACAATCAAATTATAAAATGATAATCAAGAAATATGCTATAAGCTTTCTAATTTCACTTTTGAATTTGTAATCAACTTTACGTTATTAAAAAGATTTTATCGAACAAAATATGCAAAAGAGCATTAATGTAAATATGGTTAAAGTAACATAATGCTTATTCGGGAGAAGTCAACTACATATGTTGCAAGACCCATGCTATAATTAATTTTTGGTATTAAAAAAGAAATGTGCAACAATAATTATTAGTTCAAACATTAGCTAGGTACCACCTGCAACAAATTATTTAATAAAATATTAGAAGAAAAAAGCAAAAATAAGAGAAATAATACTGTGAGAAAATGTTAAAGTTGAATTCGTTGATTCGAATCACTGGTCGAATCAACAATTTTAAACTTTTTTTTTCCTTATAGACGGCATTAGTACCATGTTAAAGATCACCTTTAAAAATGCAAACCAAGTGTCAAAGCATCACCATGACGGGAAAAAAATAACCCAAAACGCAAAGGGGAAATTAGATGCTATATGATTAGATGATAGACACATTATTATTATTCAAAGAGAAAAAGGTAAATCCAAATAAATAATCTGTTATTCACTACGTACAAATTTATGACAAAAAAAACTGAAATCAACTTTGACTTTTTGGATGCTACTTAAGATTTGGGGCAACGATAACTATCATCTTTTTTTCCTTCCAACTTTTTATACAAAATAATCCAGCAAAAATAATAACAAATAAGTTAAACTAAATGTATCCCAACTCTGCACATCAAAAATGAAAATTTTGTGTTATCATTGAATAATAAGGTCCAAATGAAGCTTATAAAAGAGATGGATTGTGTACAATAACCAAATATCACTTCCGTAGAAATTTATTAAGTCTTAGAAAACAATTTTGTATGAGCTTTTAGAATTAATGAACAAACAAATTCAAGCGGACCTTAAACAAAACAAAGGTACTAAAAATGACAGAATAATACCTTACCAGAGTTTCTTCGCCATTTTTTTTTTTTTTTTGGTCTCTTGTTCAGTAGAGGAACCACCATCATTACTTTAATTTATAATCTATAATTTACCACCACACAATTAAAGAACAAATGTTAGATTAAAAAATACATTGAATAATAAGAAGAAAGCATATTAATAGAAACCAGCACCACTATATAATATAAAGTAGTTGAAAGAGGTAATGGGCGATGTTATGGTTGAAATCGTATTTTTGTGTAAATGAAGCGATCCGTTCTGCTTTTCCTTGATTCAATAAGGTTTTTTCTTCAGCAACATTTCAGCCACACAAAAAAAGTAGAGAACTTTCCTCTCCATGCCAATTAAAATTTTCAGTTTTCCTCCTTGAGTCTCCTTGCAAAATTGTCATTCTTCTGCAAAATCACAGAAAAACAAATGTTTTCTGTGCGTCAGATTAGCTTTTCTTATCATTCTTATAAATAATTTTAAAAATTTGAAGGGGAAAAAAGAATAATTGAGTGACACCATACATGCAAAGTAGATGAAATTTTAGAAGGCGCACAACAATATACTCAATATTAGAAGGTAGAGTATTACTAAAAGTCAAAAGCTAACAATAATTAGGATTAAGGACAAATAAAGAGGAAGAAACTCAATGTTGATTTCTGAGTAATGCAAAAAGAAATGTCAACATAAAGGCACAAAGGTAAAGAAACTCTTTGATATTGGAAATAATGGGCAGTTGGGCGGATATTTATAAAAGTTTACCAGTGGTTTTCAATGGAAAAAAGGAAACGTGGGTATAGGAAGAGGTGAATTAATTCAACAACAACTAAGGTGAGAGAAATGTTAAATTGGACACTTTAAAAGGTAACGTCTCAGTAACTAAGGAGAGAGAAAAGTTGAAATTATTTTTAAGAGAGTTGCTAAATGGCCACACAAATTTGACCCAAATTTGGCCACACTTATGTAAAAATCATCATAACCTCTATTGTACAATTTTAAATTAAGATAAACTTTGAGAAAAAAAGATAGAAATTGTTTACCTTGAAATTAGGTAATAAGTTGAAATTTTAAATGAGGTATAGGATATATGGATACTTTAATCTATTTTGGTTAATGAAGAAAATATATGTGGATTCACTTATAAATGACTTAAATATATGCAAATTTGTATGCTAATGATTTGGACGAATGTGTTAGTATTGTGGATTTGAGCTAAGACATATTTATATATTTCAATGCAATATCGAATAATGAGAAACGAGTGGATTTAATGCTATGTGGGACCAAAATCGAGAGAGAATGAAAGAGAGAGAAAGGCTTTAATATAAATTCTGTCTGATATTTGGATTAATATTTTTAAAAGTAGGGAAGTGCCTCTATATTTATAGTTTTCCTCATGGACCTTTCATCATATGCACCCGACCGCTTTTGGAATAAAGGAAGCGCAATATGGATAAGGTTGGGTCGTACGGATCGACGCGTCGGCCCCATCGGTGGCGGGTGACGAACGATCTTCGCACGTGGCGATTGATCAGGGGCGATTAGCGGGACCAACGGCCCGCGATCCTGACGGACATGAAAATCGGACTAACGGCCACGATCGGCTCGGTACGCATAAGCGGACCGACGACGCAGGCGATCGGCTCGGCCGTGGGCCCTAATTTTTCGAGTTTTGCCCCAAAACCCCGGAAAGGGTTTTTCCCCCGGGGCCCTCCGGGGTAGTGCAAATTTCCCCCTCGGACACCGTGCTTTTTTTCTTCCTTTTCTTGGCCCCGTCTCAAATTTTAAACATTAATCGGGTTTTTTTTTGTTAGATGTCCCGTACCCCGGGCCGAAGCTTTTCCGGTGACGGGGAAAGGGGGGGTCCAAAAGGTTTGGCTCGTTCTTATTTTTCATTTTGGGGGGAAGTTCGTTTCGTTCTTTTGCCCATCCCGTGTCACCCCCGAAAAGGCCACCGCAACCCCGGGGCCCTCTTTTAAAAAACCGCTCTTAATTAGGGACACGTGCGCCCCGGGTTTGGGCGCGATTTTAACCCCCTTGCCTTGCCTTTAAAAACCCTTCGTCCCCTTTCTTTTTTCCTTTTTCTTTCTACCTCTTCCCTTTTTCACCCCCGTTTTTCCTTATTTTTTTTCGTTGATTAAAACCCTTTA
>NC_081349.1:26702656-26717705 GCF_029784015.1 Lycium ferocissimum | reverse complement strand
TGTTTGTGATTTTATTTTAAAGGTTGGATGGAATCGAGGTTTATAAAGATTCTCCCTGAGCTTATAATCTGAGATATTGAGATCCCTGTGACTATCGTTAATGCAAGACTTTTCACGTGCTAGATGTGTGGCTCGTGTTTGATTACTTATCTGCTTACTTGTTAGTTGCTTCTTGTTTATATGCGTGAACTAACCATTGTCGGCCTATGATACCTACGAGCCTAGTGTTGTGTCATACTACTTCTTATTTTCCGGAGTGTAGAGTTATTTTCAGGTGATGTTCGAGTCTCACGACCGTTTCGAGGCATTCGTCAAAGGCGTTTGGGTGAGCTATTTGAGATATTGCAACCCGCAGTCTCTCCCTAGATTTCTCGTTGTTCTCTCATCCTTGAAGTCGTATCCAGCTTGGAGTCCGTTATCATTCAAATTGTAAACTTCTTAGAAGCTCTTCAGATGAGTTCTAGACCGCATTTTGGGAATTTCTTATAATAATAGCATTTATTCCGCATGTTGTATCAAATTAAGGTAGTTATCTCAAGGGTTCGCCCACCGTGAAGATTCAGGTTAGTGGGTGCCGCGTATGATCCATGATTCGGGTCGTGACACAAAAATGCCTCTCGATAGTTTAAGTCATCAATTTGACTCGGGCAAAGGTAAATATTCATTTTTTACATTATTATTATTATTGTTATTAGTATTGTTATTATTATTATTATTATTATTATTATTATTATTATTATTATTATTATTATTATTATTATTATTATTATTATTATTATTATTATCATTATCATTATCATTATCATTATCATTATCATTATCATTATCATTATCATTATCATTATCATTATCATTATCATTATCATTATCATTATCATTATTATTATTATTATTATTATTATTATTATTATTATTATTATTATTATTATTATGTGTAATGGCACTTGAATGCTACTAATGATGTTGATTATATTATTTAGGGGTTATACACTCGATATGGATCATCAGACTATTCTCCCCAATCTAGATGGATGAATCAGGTTGGAACATCCTGCCCCATCCAACAACTCAAAGCGATGGTCCTTCCTCAAGTTTCGGTGCGATTTGATTACTATCGGTACGTCTATTTTTTTTTTTTTTAACATCAATAGTGTTATTTGATGTGTAGTAGTTAAAACACCACTAATTTCTTGTGTCGGGAGAATATGGTGGTTGCACCAAATTATAGGCAAAGGCGTGCTATGGATGGTCCAGATTATCCGAATTATATAGAGAAAACCCAAGGTATCCCCTTCGCCTAAGTTTCTTTTATTTTTTGTGTTAATATAATGTTCCTCGTTGTTATATGCTGATATTTCAAATTTTTCAGGTACCCTATTAAAGACTGTATTAGAGCCGTCTTGAAAGTATATAACAAAACTGTCACTAGGAGGAAGGCGTATCTTGGGCGTAGGCGTGCACATGAAATAGTCTTCGGCAATTGGGAGGGCTCTTTCAAGACGTTGCCGAGATACATGGCGGCTCTACAACACTTCAATCATGGCAATCGTTGTTGAATGGAAGCTCAAATCGGCCTGGTGTGCCGTAATATTTTTGATTTTGTATTTTGGGCCTTCAAACCATGCATTGATGGGTTTGCTCATTGTCGGCCCGTGATATCAATAGATGGAACACACGTTTACGGGAAGTATGACATAAAGTCGCTAATAGCAGTTGGAATGGATTCAAATGGAGCTATATTCCCTCTAGCTTTTGCAATTGCGGCTAATGAGAGCATTAGTACGCGGGGTATGTTTTGGACTACTTAAGGCAACACGTTATTAAGGATCGCATGGGAATATGTGTGATATCGCACGTAGAAATGCGGCATATTGCACAATATGTTCAATTTGCAGGGTGGCAACCACCCTTTGCCTACCATCGTTATTGTTTAAGGCATTTGAAGGCAAACTTCCAAAAGGCATATCGAATCTGACCAAAGACTTTGCAATTGAATGTGGGCGGCGCAACAGAGCATCGGAGAAGAAGTTTAACCCGCAAACGGACATTATTAGGCGGGCGAACGAGGAAGCCTTCCTTTGGTTAAATGCAATTGATAAAGACAAATGGACAGTACACAAGGATGAAGGTAGACGATGGGGTATGCTTGACAACAAACGGCTCCGAGTCATTCAATGGCTTGTTGAAATCTGCACGGGGACTACCCGTCGCGCAATGGGGAGAATGACATTTAAGCGAGGTTGTGGAGCGGTTCGTCGGTAGATCAAAAGAGGCCAAAGCACATGCGGCAGAAGGTCTAAGATGGATGCCAAAACCGTTAAAACTATTCGAGTACCACAAATATAAGGCTCGAAACATGATCGGATGGAGTACAACCATAGAGCGCATATTTGAACTCACAACAAGTGTGTACCAAGGTAAAGGAGGTAACGTTCACACAATTTGTGAGATTCCAAGAACATGCACATGCGGCAAGTGGCAATCATATCACATGCCATGTTCTCACGCCTTCAAGTATTTTATCACAATGGGAAAGAACGCCTCCTCTTACATGGCTGAGGAATATACGGTTGAAAATTATGCAAAAACGTATCTTGGAAGGTTCTACCCACTTGGTAGTGAGAGTTATTGGCCACCGGATCCATATTCAATGGTTGCAAATAAAAGATTTATCCGTAAATTCAGAAAGAAAGCATACTCCCGTATTCATAATGAAATAGATGTTCCACCGGGGAGATGCCCTCGAAAATGCTCATTTTGCAATTATGTTGGTCATGATAAGCGCAAGTGTCCTTACGGCATGGTGGTCAAACTACATCTCGCGGTGGAAGTACCTCTCGGGGTGGAGAAAACTTTAGTGGTGGAAGTACCTCTAGTGGTGGTGGCACATCTCGCGGTGGTGGCGGAAGATCAACTCAAGAGCATTAATTGATGAATGTTTTTTAAGTTTTTTTCAAGAATGTTGTGATTGTATTTTTAATATATCATGGGTTTCTTATTAATGAATTAGTGTGTTAAGTATTTTCATCTACTCAAGGTTATGAATGATGCAATTTAATTAAGTTTTTTTTTCTTTTGCATGAACGCCGCCATTTTGACTAACTTTTGATTAATTATTAATGAACAAGTTTAAGTATTCGTAAAGAACTTCAAGCTAATGTCACCGAGCCTTGAACGAAAATAGCGTTCGAGCACTTTTCAACCTCTAAAACGGTCATCCGAACTTTTGTGTATCCTTGATGTGTTGATCCTACCTAATTAATCGCACAAAAATAAGTAGGGTTCTATATAAAATATTGAAGTTTCGGGGTCCGAAGCATGATTAATCTATGGTCAAAGTACGTTAAAAAGTGTAACGAAAGAAGGGTTAACCAAAAAGAGAAGGAAAAAAAAAAAAAACAAAGCACTATAGTGCAAGAAATCTGCGCTTATAGCGATTAACCGCAGCCGTGTCCGTTAACTCTTTAGCGCAGTAATTTACTGCGCTAAAGGCATTTTCGTAACATTTTTTTTTGTTGGGGTATTTTGGTCGAAACTGTTTTTTTTTTGGGGCATTTTGGTTCCGGACTCCTTAAGAAGCGTCTCTTGGAGTTTCTAGTTGAAAGCAGCGAAGGGGTATGTATGTTTTTTTCCTAGCAATTTTAATTAGTAGAAAGAAGTGGAAAAGCCAAAATTCTAAGAAAAAAGATAAATGTAAATTCCGCGTTTGTGTTGCGCCACGTCAGCAGGCCTTTGGCCTGTTTTTATATATATAAACTTGGTTATTACACTTCTAACCTAATTAATCGCGATAAAACATGTACATATGCTAAAGGAATAACAATGTTTTATATGCAACAAAGTCACGTTATTTGGACAATATATCACTGTATCATGCTTTAATTTATTTCCAAAGCTTGGATACAAAAACGCAGTATAGGCACTAGGAAATTAAAATAGACATTGGAACCTTGGTGGGGTGTGTGATCGTGAAATTAATTAAGCATTTTCACCCCTGTTGTTGTGAACCAAGCTGACTTCACAAGGACTTATATATGGGCTAGAAGTGGTGATTGACACTGATTCAGTTAGAATAATTGGGCTAAGTAAAATGTTAGAGAGTATTGTTTGGAATCCAAACATAATTAACAACTGGTTAAAAAGGACCGTGAATTATAAAGAAGCATTTATGCAAATTGTGATTATTCTTAGACAAAGATTGTGCTTCTCATCCTCAATTCTCTGGGCCTATGTTCCATTGTTCCCCGTCCCCTCTGGTTCTTCTTCAATTGTCCCCTTCGTTTTACCGTAAGGGTGTCAAGTGGGCCGGGCCGGGCCATAGTTAGTGGGCCGTGTTGGGGGCCGGGTTGGAGGAGGAAAGGGTGTCCGACCCCAGCCCCTACAGGTACGTAGTGGGCTAAGTGGGCCGGGCCGAATTTTAATTATTTAAAAAAAAAAATTCTAATAATAAAATTTATTAAGTTTGATACTTTAAAATCTAGTTGTTGTCAACTTTATTTTAACCATCAAGTTCCTTAAATTATACTTTGGCCCTATTTTCAATCTATAAATAATTGATCTTCTCCATATTATCTGACAATTCCCTCTTGTCCTCTTTCCTCGAATTTTCCACTCATCTAAATCTCTCTCTCTCTTCCAACTTCCAAGTTCAAATTTCAAAATTTAAATTTAATGGATAATGATAATCCTCCACCTCCTCCTCCAGTCTGAAGATCAATTTCAAGTCCGGTGTGGTTGCATTTTGAGCGAGTAGACGAGGAACATGTTAAATGTCAACATTGTGGTCAAATATATCTCTATAAGTCCGAACCGGTTTTGGGGTAGGCACTTGGACAAAAGGCACAAAATTGAACATTGAAGTTTATCTCTTCGTTAAATTTCTACATCGATGCTAGCGTTTTGAACTTTTCATTTGTAATAAGTTAACCGCTCAAGTTTGTATGTTTTGAATTTACAATGTTATCAATTTAAGTTTGAAGTTTTATTTTAAATTACTTATGTAGTCTTGTATCACATTCTCAACTTTTTATAATTTTTAGCACTCAAATAGCTGTTGGGAGTCTTCATTCCAACAACATATTCAAGATATACACAAATATACTATTAACATATACAAGATATACACAAATATACCACTTAAATAATTTTTTTTTAAAAAAGATTAATTCGAAGTGGGAAATTTGAGCCGGGTCCCGGTGGGCCGAACCGGCCGGAAATTTGGTGGGGGCAAGCACGGGCTAAATGGCATGTCCGACCCGGCCCCTAATTTTTTTCGGCCCACCCCACCACCTCTAACCGGGTTGGGGGACCAAGCGGGTTATGGGCCGGGGTTAGGTGGGCCGGTCCTGCGACCCGACCCAATTGACAGGCTTATTTTACCGTTCTGCAATTTTCTTATTACTTCTGTTTTTCTGCTTAGTGATTATAATATACCAGTCTTTATATTGTGATTTTGAAGTACTCATTCGTGTGCGCGTTTAGAAATATATAACGCACCACATAGGGTATGATAATGGGATGATTGATCAGAGTATTGAATTTGTACCCTTTGATTAGGGAACTTTAATTTAGGTAAGGAAATTTTACCTCCTTAATGGGCCTATTCGATTCAGATTAATCGAGTCAGTAAACTTCGGATATATACAAATGGTTAAACCAAAAAGAGATTGGAGATAACACAGCTAGGTATACGATTGGTTCCCGTACTTCCTTGAGTTGTAAAATAAAAATTAAAGTAAAACTCTAACCGATACGAATAATGTGATGTGGAACTCTAACCGATACGAATAATGTGATGTTGGGTTAAATGTAAAAATTAAACTGTCTAGTTCTCAACTTCTCGTAAAGAAGGATTAACACATAGTAGTGGGAGTGACGCAAAATAATATTGCAGTCTTTTTGCTTTAATTTTCTTTTTGACTTTTCATGGGTGTGACAAATTTATGAAGTGCTAAACATTTTTTCCAGAGGAAAAAAAAAAAAGAAAGAAGAACAATTATATTGAGATTCAAGTCTTCTCTCCAAGTAAATACAACATCAAACTATGAATTTCTCATTAAAATGAAATCTAAGTCACATAGTCATTAATGTTTTCTCAATTTGCAAAGAGTTCATCTCTGAAATAAATCAAATTAACTATGCCCAAACCCCAGTCAATAATTGTATTGGAGTCGACTGGAAGCACTAAAGAAGAAAGCTATGAAAAAGGAGAATTTGATTATAAACCTTTAAATTGGAATCCTTACAATTATTTTGACATACAAATGCCTAATGTCACTCCTATTTATACTTGTCTAGGGATGCTTCTAGATATTATTCTAGATACATCCATAAGAAAAAACTAATCATCTTTATCCCCTACCACTACTCTAGAATACAATTTTCTTTAGGATAATTATCCAAGATCCTACAATTTTACTATCCTCCTTTCAACAATTTAAATACAATATATATCAAAGATATTATATTATACTAGAAACTCTTTTAAATATCTATGATATTTTTGTTCTTCAAAAAATTTACTTTAATTTTTCACATCGCCTAAATTAAACCATGGAATTCAATATTTTGACATAAAATCACCGCCAAACTTCCTTGTGTACAACAATTATCTCTTGATCTCACATCGACGAGAAGAAATTCAAAGTAATAACTTCTTGTTGAAGATCTGAGAAAATTGTGTTTGGCTTGTTTAGATGATTTCTACACAATGGACAAGTCATGTGTCCACAATTCATCCACCTATCCAAACAAGCCCTATGAAAAAGATGATCACATCTCAACTCTCTTACTTCTTCTCCTTCTTCAATCTTGCACAAACATATTGCACACTCCATCGACTCCAAATTATCGTGCTCGAAATGCGTTACTCTAAGCTCATTATTATTATGATCATGATCATGAGGTGCACCTTCAGAAATAATACTAGTAGTAGTGAAATTGTAATTACAAGAATGAGAGAAAGATTGAAAGAGGACAACATTCCATGCCCATTTCAATTGGGAAAATACGTAGTCTATGTAGTTTAGTATCTTTGATTGAGGAAATATTTGCAATGCTTTTTTTAAATATGTAGCTGAAAATAATACTGAGAAAGAAGAAGGACATGGTTAATGAAGCTGGACTCATATTTTCTTTTGGTGATTATTGGTTTTGGGATTTGATGTAGGGGAATAATGTGCACACTCAGCTTTATATAGTGTTTGTTAAAGGTATAGTGGCAGAAGTCTGAGAACTGAGTTGATGTTAAAATAAAATATTAAACATGTTGTACACAAAGTTTGAATGCAGGGCAACTGATATTGACTTCTACAAGAAAATAAAATAAAATATTAAAAATCTAAACTATATAGAAGCATAGGTTTGCACTCATGCTTCGTCGTCCGTTTTCCACTAAAAAAAAAAAAAAAGGTGTGGGCCCCAACTAAACATCAACCAATATTAAAAAAAAAAGTGTGGGCCCCAACTAAACACCAACCAATATTAAAAAAAAAAAAAGTGGAACCCACCATCTCCAAACTCACGGAAAAAAAAAGTGAACCCCATATTAACAAAATCAAGCAATATAAAAAAAAATGAATCCCATAAAAAAAAAAAAAAAAAAAAAAAAGTGGAACCCACCATCTCCAAACTCACGGAAAAAAAAGTGGACCCCATATTAACAAAATCAAGCAATATAAAAAAAATGAATCCCATATTAAAAAAAAAACAATGTCAAAAAAAAAAAGTGCATCTCATATTAAAAAATCAAACAATATTTATGTAATTTCTAAAGTATCTCATTAAATTAATAATGATGGATTGATTGTCACATGCGTATCAATCCATTAGTGGGAGCAAATGAAATTATTGCACAGCAAAAAACAGGGACCCCATATTATTGTTTTTCTTCAAAAGGTTTAGTAGGCAAATACATACAATTTTTTTTCTTTTCTTATATTAGCCTGAGATCTAATCTAGATATTTAATTGTTGTATTTGCTATTTCGCCATGTCATTTATTTGTTATGATTACTAAAATAAATATACTTAAAATATTTATATTTTAAAATAAGATAAAATTTAATTACTTTTTCATTTTTATTCTTACTCTAATAAATGTGAAAAGAGATTAATATCAAATGGAGATCAAATAATGAATAAGGTAAATTAGTCAAATTATAATTCTAATTCACGTTTCCTTAAAAAAATCATGCAAAAGACAACATGACAAGTAAAATGAACTAAACCGAGAATATTTACCAAAAATTAAAAAATAGCATTTCTTCGTTTAAATAGAAAATCAATTTCTACTTTGTTTCGTTTTAAACATGTAAAATTAATTTAATAATTTGAATTAGAATTATCCAAATCAAATTTGATAAAAAAATAATAAGTATTTTACACCTTTAAATTAATCGAATTAAAATTGAAAGTATCAACTGATGCTTAAATATTGCTATTGTTTTATCTCAAAGAGAGGAAAATAGTTTTCTTTTAAACAAGTCTTCTCTTTTAAAAAGTATTAATAAATTTTCGTAGTAAACACGAATATAATAAAGTTTTAGATACGGAAAAAAAACCCGTATATATATATATATATATATATATATATATATATATATATATATATATATATATATATATATTCACTATTCAAATATTCGTATATATATATATCTTATATCTATAAAGTGTTGGGATGCCGTGCGCAACGGGCATACAGCCATCTAGTATTAAAAATAATTCTTTCAAATTAAATATTAAAAATAATTCTTTCAAATTAAACATGTTGTACACAAAGTTTGAATGTAGGGCAACTGATTTTGACTTCTACAAGAAAAAGAAAAAAATACGTGGTGCGCCATCTTTGTTGTCAAGAATGAATAGTTTCAACCCTGTACTGCAGCACTGGATTACTATAGCCTCATTATTTTCCAAGTTAAAAACGTAGAAAATTCCTACTCTCTTCGATTCAAAAAGAGAGTCCACTTAGACTTTTTTTTTTTTTTTGTTAAAAAAGAGTGTCTACTTATCAAATCAAGAAAGAATCCCTTATTAAGTGTTAAGTGATCAAATCCCAATATGTACTTATTTAATTAGGGACATTTTAGTCAAATTACATATTTTTACCTAAAAGTTAAAATTTTCTTGAGGGGTGTGTAAATGGTAAGTGGCCTTATGTCTTTTCCAACTCTTTAAATCTCTAAATACCATAAACAGTAATCACAAAAGCCATTTAGGCCTATAAATACCATAGATGATTCCAACACAAACAATAATATCCAACATCCAAATCAAATAAACAAAAAAAATAAAATATACAATAAGATCCGAACCCGAAGTCATCTCAAAATAAACAACAAAAGAGAAAGATAAAGAAAAAGAAATCTTGATGACTGTGAAATTTGACATTTTAGTCATACTCTCTAGGTCTGATCTGAATAAGCTTAAATAATTTAAAACTAACCCTACAAAAAAATTCAATATAAATGCTCGTGGTTTTCTTATCGCATCGTCTTCCTAGTCATTACTAGTCATGTACAAATATATATATATATATATATATATATATATATATATATATATATATATATATATATATATATATATATATATATACTTTCTAGTATTACGAGGTGGTTGGCTCTTAGGCTATTTCTGCTCAAAACTACCGTGGACAATTTATGATTCTTTGCAGCCTAATTTCATAACATGTTACTGTGGTGGTCTTAAATCAACTATCATCCTTATACTGTAGCTCCATGGTCAGAGAAACCAAATAAACTTATTCTATAAGGTATATAACCTACGTGTACTACCATGCCGAAACTTGTTTTTTAAAGGGTATTATCACCTGATAAACACACATGCACTATTTAGTAAGTCTTGGGTCTCGAATTTTCCTTCTCGCCGCTTACGCATTCGATACGTTTAGAATTCGATGGAAAGAGAAATGTTACTTACTGCTCTAAGCTTCATGGCACGAGTTAGAATAATTTCTGATGCCTCAATCGGAAAGCAACACATCAATAATGACTAGCTTTACATCTTCCTCATCCATTGAGACTAGGCGTATTCGGTGGAATGGGAAACAACACATGAGTTCGAGTGATTTCTGAAACAGCTCTATTGCACGATCTAGAGTTGAAAGAAGTGAGACAATCTTAAATGTCTTGGTGATCAACTGTTTATATGTGTGGCGCACACACAAATATAAAAGTGACCCCACTCGACACGGTTTCATAGACTTCCTAAGACACTTGAACCAGGCTCTAATACCAAGCTTTGTCACGCCCCCGAACCATGGCACAGGCGAAACACGGCACTCGGTGCCTTCTTGCATGTGACCGAGCGAACCACATGGCTTGCTGAATCATCATGAGGCATAACATGAGTGGAATATAACGTGAATGCATGATGAGTCTTTATAAAACGTAATAAGTCATAATACTTAATAAAAATACTTGTTTAAACATGAGTGCGAAAATAACATGAATGAGCCAAGAATGGCTATACGACTCCAAAAGTCTGACATAACATAACTGACTTGTCTAGTCTATGAAACCTCTATCATGAGTCTGACCGGAAAACATGCTTGCTGGGACAAGGCCCCCAGCATACCTTAGATGCATAACTAATTATAAAACTAAGAGTTGACTAAACCCGAATGAGATGGGGCTCGCATTAATAAGTCGATACGAATGCGCTTCTGCGAGCACATACGTCGTCACTGTAAATTAGTACTGCGTCGTGGAAATGCAGGCCCAGGCAATAGAAAGGGGGACGTCAAAAGCACATTGAATGTCTTGGTATGTAAAGCAACTAAATGAAATAACATGGGACATAAAATAATAATGATAAGAACCGAAAGTGAACCGAAAACAGTCATGAACATGAATACATACATATATATAACATGGTAAAAATATCATAAGTAGGGAGAGCAATAACGTATAACCGATCCATGGTCTGGTGCATGCGTCCCGCCAGCAGAACACTCAGTCCTTGCCAGGGAACATGAGATTTAATAAAATATGAAAGGATCCGGTCATTATGAGAGATCGTCCGAGACATAGGTGGAGCGATCCTCATCCTACGGTGGCTACGTAGTTTCAGGCTATCTGAAGCCTTCCTCGGTAATTAAAGCAACTCCTAAAAACTTGAACATGTAAAATCAGTGGCACAACGCCCATGGTTTTCATGAATATAACTGCTTGTACATGGATATCATGAATTATAGCTTGCTTGAATGAACTTGTAAAACATGAATAGTATTTTCTTGAATTTAGCATAATATATCATAAACTAGCATGCATGAACCCATGGAATAAGATATATGGGTTTTTCATAGATTACGAACACATTCTTAATAATCATAAAGAAATATTAATAACTCAATGATGGAATTATAACAATTCATACATAATATAATCATGGACATGGACCTAGGGTTATCATGAACATGGTATAGAAACCCTAGTTTTCGTAAAGAATCATAATTTATGGATTATGAGGCGTGGGGAAGAACAATGATGTTCCCACACGTAGATAGTAACTCTACATACCTGGTAATGCTTCAAAACTTGAATTAAAGACTTGAACTTGGAAGAAGATTTCCAAAATCTTGAATCATGAACCTTGAGATGGGTTTCTTGAAAACCCTATGTTAAGAATGATGAGTTCTTGCTTAATGATCATGAACGTACGTTGGAATTGACTTAGAAGGCTTGGAATACGCTTACCTTAATGCCTTGAAATGGTTTGGAGGAAAAGAACTTCATCCTTAGGGTCTTGAGAGACTTCTTTTAGGGTTCTTTTCTTTAGAAAAAATGGTTTAAAACGAAGTGGGAATGAATATAACGAAGTTGGTGTTTTAACAGGTCGTGTTCGGTGCGCGGAAAGCACAGCTGGAGGCCTACTTCAGGTGATCACGCAGCGAAGCCGCAACCTGCGGTGCGCGATCGCGCACTGGCGGGGCACTTTCTTGCGCGTGCGGCGTCTAGTAAAACGGTCATAACTTATAGCACACATATCTGTTTGAGCTCCATAATATATGGTTGGAAAGGTATTTCAAAGGCCTACAACTTTCATTTTTTGAGTTTCTCAAATTACTGACGCAAATACCGCAAAAATGGTCATAAGTACAGACAGTTTCAGACTTAGACGAATTTAGAAGGCCTTAAGAACTTCACTTTTTGGTTTGACTTCAAAACGACTGTTTATCACCCGAGTTCATCCCGAATGGATTCTTATAGCTAAAATATCACCTTTATACTAGATTCATACATTCACACCTATCTTGGATTTACGGGATGTTACATAATTACGCCAAGCTCTCGCACGAATAGGTCATTTGGTATGTGGACTGAATTATCCCTGGATTATAATCCCAGGATTGTAATCATGGGACTAATTTATCCCATCTGAGAGGTGGGATAAAATAATCCCAAGGTTAATAGGATAAGGTGGGATATCCCACCATTAAATTTGGACTTCATTTTATACTCTGTTTGGTAGAAGGTATAAATTAATCCAGGATAAATTTATTCCTTCTACCAAACATGGTACAAAATTAATCCCAAAATTAGTAATGGGATATCCCACCCTATACAGTGCACCAAACGACCCTACAGGTATGTCAAACACCAATATATATATATATATATATAAAGCGTGGTTGTGCCTACAGTTTCAATAAACTCGAGTATAAAAGTAGAATATGAAGAATGAAGAAGATGAAGACTGCCTAAGAAAATCTTCAATGCCTCAAGAAATTCTCTATAATATATTCTCGTGGCTTCCTGTCAAGTTTTTAACATGTTTTAAGTGCGTTTCCAGATTTTGTAACTCTTTTTTATTGACTCCATACTTTGTAGACATTCATCAAAGTTGTTCAATTAAATTCCTCGCACGATCGGCATGATTATGACGAAATTTTTACACCATAGACCTGAAGGACTTAGGAGATAGAAGAGTATTCCTTTATCATACCACGATATAAAATATCCTAGATTTGATTATGCAAAAGGCTTATTTTGCTCATGGAATATACTCATGCAGCCCCTTGTTATTTATAATCCCACAACAATAAATTTAGATCTCTTCCTTGCCTAAATTTCTTTAGAGAGAGATATTACTTCTATTCTTGTTCATTAGGTTTTGAACCAAAATTAGTAGCTATATCTAAGTGGATGGAGGAGAAATTGAACTTGGTCTGCAACTTAATTTGAAACCTGCCTTGAAGTCTTCAACCTCGTTGAACTATGTGAGGAATCATTAGCTCCGTCTCACTTGTTGGGTTCAAATTAGAGGGGCATCAAACGGAAACTAACAATTGCAACCCATGACAATGAAAACTATACTAAAAGACTTAATATAAAGGAAAGTATAAAAACTATGAAGATAACATTCTCTCCCTAAACAAAACTCTAAACTATTACGTTGTGTGGATGTTATTGTGTTGTTTATGAGGAAAAAATCTCCTATTTATAGAAATCTAAAAAACTTCTCCTTCATGAAAAGGATATATATGGTAGAATCTTTTTCCACAAAAGAAAGTCTTTTCACCGAGAAAACATTTTGAAGTAAAAGACGATTATGATAAAATTCAAATGTGAAAGAAAATTCGGGGCAAACACACAATCATCTAGCATACTCTTCCCCATAACCTTTTACTTGGTCATATAAGCTAAACAATAGTAGTACTCCTGATGGTGAGATTGTGATCTTATTTACTGACAATTGGTTCGAGCAAGATTGGATTTTCATTTATAATTGGAAGCAGAAGAGTTGGAGAGAATGCTTAATCAAGGAGCTTGGTCGAGCAAAGTTTTTAAGGAGAATCGATGTAAGTTTCAGAAATAGATTATTTGGGTATAAATACATAAATTAAAAAGTATAACTGTTAATTCTTATTTAAGACATCATTAATGTCTATTTTCTGAAGAGAACCTTGCTATATAATTGCTCTCTCTCGTCCTGGTCTATATAAATTAGTTTTACGCATCTCTTTGCTGTCTATGTTAGTTTATGGCAGACATAGGAACATATTTTGTATTAGCGGCGGATGAACATATTTGGTAGTTTTCGACGTTCAGATCCAAAGTCCATAACATATGAATGAATTTACTTTTAATGTGTTCATTTATCTTTGTAATGCTTAATGATCTCATATGTTTAAGGAATAATTTAATTTCAAAAAATGAGAGACCCATGTTTGATTGGTTTAAACTTGCAAGCACGTGAATGTCCCGAAGGGTTTATGTCACGCCCGAACCATGGCTTTGGGCGAAACACGGCACTCGGTGCCTTGCGCATGTGATGCGAGCGAACTTCCACCGCCGAAGCACTGCACGAATCATCATGAGCATAACATGAAGGCGGAATTTAACGTGAATGCATGATGTGAGCCGCACATAGTACAACCAGTCATAATACTTAATCAAAATACTTGTTTAAACATGAGTGCGGAAATAACATGAATGAGCCAAAATGGTATACGACTCGAAAGTGTGACATGACATAAACGCTTGTCTAGTCTATGGAAAACCTCTAACATAAGTACGAACATGGAAAACATACTCAACGGGACAAGGCCCCCGAGCGTACCTTAGATGCACTTAACTAACCATAAAACAAAAAGTTCGGAGGCCAAACTTCCCCCGAATGGGGATGGAGCTCGCACGATAAGACGTCTGATCTTGTCCTACAAAGCGAGATGTGTCGTCACACTGTAAATACGATGCCGCCCGTGAAATGCGAGGCCCGGGCTGTGGGGAGGGGACGTCGGCACATTGAATGTCTTGGTATGTAAAAGGGGAAAGAAATAACATGGGATATAAAGTAATAAAATAAAGGGGAACTGGCGAAACCGTTAACTAACATGAATAATATATAATATAAAGCAAATTTTAAAAAATCATAAGTGGGGGGAACTAACTTTAAACCTTGGGGGGCGGTGTTTGGGCACCGCGGAACACTCGGTCCTTGCCCCGGGGGAAAATGAGATTTAATAAAATATGAAAGGATCGGGCATTTTGAGAGATCGTCGGGGAAAGGTTTAAATCCCC
>NC_081349.1:26693799-26702556 GCF_029784015.1 Lycium ferocissimum | reverse complement strand
GATTTGAATGGTGAAATCAATCTTTAAAACTTCCATTTGTGTAGACCGTCGATATCACGGTGTTCTTGACATGTGCCTTTTCCGAATCTTGTGTAAAATGTTTCGTGCACCGCATTTTTTTTTTTTTTTTTTTTTTTTTTTTTTTTTTCACACGTGAACATCATAGGGTGACACACTTATACTTGTCCATGATATTCCCCCACTATCACTTAATATCATAATTAGTCACCAAATAATATACTTGTCCTAATAATGCCAAGAACTACTCCTCCCTTCACACGTTGATAGCGGAGTAGATATATATATTTATATATATAAAACGTGGCTGCTTACTCAATTAAAACTATTTCCCAACTTCTTATAATGTTTCATCCACTAATTGTTGTCCAACAATTTAGAATTAATTCGTTCGTTAAATGACCACTCCACTACATCTATACCCTATTCTCATTCGAAAACTTAGATGCAGCACCCGATAATCCTTCATCTATACCATAAGAACTCTTACTTTGCTATACGCTTCCTAAAACCGATCATATCATCAAATAAATCGCTCTTATTAAGCCATAAATGCACTCTTGCGCCTTCCGAGAAAACCCAATACTATAATTATGGAGATCCTATGACCCTATGAATCGCCTCTCCCATCTCTTCAACCAACCTCACAATAACGAGCCTAACCACGACTCCACACAAACTTAAACCATAGGTCATATCTAGAAACCGAACTTAGTCACGCATCTAAATTAGGACAACACAACTCGCATCGTACCACATGTCGGAAACAACCGTTCGCGCAAGAATTTAAGGACGAGTTCCCATCATCCGGGAGAAGCGGTAAAACAGAGAAGTTCGTATACCAATCGGGATCAACTAGATACCAATTTGAATGAAGTAGCACGAAATAATGAAAGAATCTGAAGTTTCCTAGATGTCCCATAGCCTCCCAATTATAAGCGTGGCGCGCAACACACCCATAAGTAGGACTCTACTAGACATTGCTCTTGTACTTATAGACTGGTAACCTAAGCTCGATACCAACTTGCTAAACGACCAAATGGGTCGTTACATTCGACCACGAAGTCTGCATTGTCAGCAAGTCTCCATGTTTGCATCGCACTGTCTCACGCAACATTGGGTCATTTTCATCTTTACAAATGCGATTCAAGCTTTCCCTTGATATGATTTTGCTCAAACCCTAACCAGTTTGGAGAAGTAAATTTGAGCAAAATAACAAAGATTACAAGTTAGTAAAGCTAATAAAATAAGGAAATTTCATACCTTTTGAATTTAATTTTTGCTGAGATGGACACAAATTGAGAAGATGGTGGGGCTTTAATGGTGGTTTTACCGTTGGATTTTAATGTGGAAGAAGGGTTGGTTATATAAATTGATTTGTTTTTTTTTTTTTCAAATTGGAAAACCACGTGGCATTTTTTGATTGGTCTGTTGAAGTTTTATTGAGCCTTCATGCGCTCTTCTTGCGTGCTTCCACGCCTGGTTCAAAAATAGGTCAAAAGATGGTATTTATTAAAGTTTAAACATGTCCGGGGGGGGGTGGTCATAGGCAAAGTTTAGGTGTCTTATTAAAAAAAGGTGTCATCTCCAGGGGGGTCTTTATGTATTTTCTCTTATTTTGCGTCACTCCCGTTACTATGTGTTAATCCTTCTTTACGAGAAGTTGAGAACTCGACAGTTTAATTTTTACATTTAACCCAACATCACATTATTCGTATCGGTTAGAGTTTTACTTTAATTTTTATCTTACAACTCAAGGAAGTACGGGAACCCAATCGTATACCTAGCCGTGTTATCTTCAATCTCTTTTTGGTTTAACCATTTGTATATATCCAAAGTTTACTGACTCGATTAATCTGGATCGAGTAGGCCAATAAAGGAGGTAAAGTTTCCTTACCTAAAGTTCCCAATTCAAAGGGTACAAATTCAATACTCTGATCAATCATCCCATTATCATACCCTTTGTGGTGCGTTATATATTTCTAAACGGGTGCATGAGTGAGTACTTCAAAATCACAATATAAAAACTGGCATATTATAATCACTAAGTAGAAAAACAGAAGTAATAAGGAAATTGGTAATGGTAAAACGAAGGGGACAATTGAAGAAGAACCAGAAGGGGATGGGGAACAACGGAACATAGACCCAGAGAATTGGCGATGAGAGGCACAATCTCTGTCTAAGAATAATCACAATTTGCAAAAATGCTAATTGAATCAGTGTCAATCACCACTTCTAGCCCATAGGTCCTTATGAAGTCAGCTTGGTTCACAACAACCAGGGCGAAAATGCTTAATTAATTTCACGATCACACACCCCACCAAAGTTCCAATGTCTATTTTAATTTCCTAGTGCCTATACTGCGTTTCTGTATCCAAGCTTTAGAATTAAATTAAAACATGATACAGTGATATACTGTCCAAATAAGGATACCTAGGGGCATTTATGTAATATGTAAATATTATTCATATATATATGAGGTCAGTGGCACCAAGTTTTCTTTGAAAAAAATTAGTAATTATTCCACATTTACATGGTATCAAGAGCCACATTATACCAAAAGTGGTTTAATTTTTTTCTTTTCTTCTTCTTTCGTTATTTAAATTTCCGCATTACATGGCATGTAGGAATTCATTCTTTTCTCAACCAATATTGAGTCGTCTTGTCCTTGTTTATTTCTTCATCTTTGTCGGGGTGAGCTAGCTAGTTGCAGTCTTTCAAAGTTCAATAGTCGCAAATAGAAAATAAACGTCAATTGTCTCCTCGTTTCCTATGCACCAAGGAATGGAGAGCCATTCGACAACTTTTCTTGGACTATATACACGTGAACAACGATTGAAATAACTTTCATCTCACATTGCTCATAATGATTATTAATTGGTCTTTCTTTTTGAATTTTGTCATGAGACTTTTCTCACACATGGTGTTGTGCCTTAATTCCGGAATATAATATAAGAATAACATTAATAAGGTTTTCATTAAACTAAAGGCGAATAAAGCCTCTCTCAAGTAATTTTCTAGTCTAGATCGTCTAAATTTAATGTCAAGAATTTTGTTACTACTACTCTCAATGTTGTTGAAGATTATTTTCTAATTGACATACACAATTTGAATCTTGCAATGCTCCAATAATTTAACACACCGTTTTGCTAAAAAAGATGGTTCAAATTCGTCGAAGCCTCCACTTTATATATCTTATTCCATCATCTTGAGCGGTAAATCAATCATCATTGGATACTAACTGATCAATATTTGCTTTATGGCCTAAGCTATATTGTCAAAGAGACTTTAGGGTTGATGTCCATGATATTAAACATTCATAATGATTTGGGAGAGATCTAGCCATTGGGCTATGCTTTTATGAATGCAAGTATGGCTCGGTCTTTTTTCCTGGAATAAATCTAGCTATGTTGTCTCATGCTAGAAAAGACTCAATCTATGGAATTTGATCATTAACCATGTAGCATGGTTCTCTTGTCGCTATCAATTCTCCCCGTTCATAAAGACTTTTTTGAATACACCGTATTTGATATCTAGACTCGAGGATTATGAATCCTTCATTACCGGAGTTACTCATTTTTCGGGGCGATGTCCTTTTGATGACGGTCATTAATGCTACTAGTTCAAGAACAACGGGTGATTTTAAAAGAACTAATGAACATGGGCTAGTGACTCATCAAGCAAAGCCAAGTTTAATTTCTTTGTTTGTTTTCATACCAACACTAATTCCTCTACTTCTAATTACCATGACTAAATATAATACAATAAAAATAAGTGGGTTTTTAAAAATATTTTTTTCATGGCGTTAATTTGGCGGCCGTGGAAGCCGTGGGCGCGGTTAGATAGGGTCACAAAGGGCCAGCAACACGGACAAGAAGCCAGGGGGTGTCTCGAATCTCTTGAAAATGCACACACTAATACTCATCACATAGAGGTATTTAGTTTGGGGAACGTGCATTTAGCATCTAAAAGGGTTAGTCTTCCTTTGTGGTACTAACCATATCTTGATTAAAGATATTAATGTATGAGGGGTGTTTGGGACTAATACTCTCCTGTAGTTTGTCAAATATGCTATCATCCAGGTCTTTTATTGTCCTGATACAGTTGAATGTAGCACGTCGTCTACAGACACCATTGCCGCACTTCCTCGGGCGAGAATGAAACCACTACTTGGTTTCCAAACGATTTCCGGGCATCTTCCCACATGACTCATGATCAAGGTCAATTTAGAATATTATATAATTTCTTAACATCAACTTAGTTCAAGTTCAAAGACTATATAAACTAAAGTCCCTATTAAAAATATTGATGCCTCCTTAAACTCCAACAATAAGTCTCAATTGAAGTTAAACTCGTTTATCATGTTCCACAATTAAATTTAATGGAATGTCCGTTCAAAAATTGTGCAAAGATAATAATTAGAACTAGTGAGTTTTGACGAGAATCATGTTTTTGTAAAGGATGTATATATAGTTGTGAAATAATATATATATATATATATATATATATATATATATATATATATATATATATACCCGATCACCATCACCAATTAATATACTCCGCCAATAGCTCTTTTGACAACCTCCATTCCTGGTCCAATCCGGCATCGTCGATTTATTAATACTTTTTGGAGATAGAGAGAGACTTGTTTAAAAAATAAGGCTATTGTTTGTGCAACTAGTTTTATTCAGCATCGTGTTTCATGTCGTTTGGGAAAATCTCATCGTCTTAAAAGTTTAAAGATGTCATTCATTCGTTTGATAAATTTTTATTTGCAAATTTTCATTCACGATTTTATGGCAATCTACTATTTCCTCAAATCTTGGATACTCATATTATGTTTGTTTTGTGGATGATTATTCTCGCTACTCTTGGATTTATAATTTAAAAAATTTATCTTATATCAAAATTTTATTTTCATTTCAAAATATCTTTTGAGAATTTATTTGATAGAAAAAAATAAAACATTTTCAAATTGGAGGGCGTGAGTTTGATATATATCCTTTAATTAACCATTTTTTACATCATGGTATTTCTAATAAAAAATCATGCCCGGATAACAGCACAAAATTAAATATTTTGAAGAAAAGAAAGCATCGACATATTCATTGAGTTGTGCCCAATAATGCTCATTGCAGCCTCACTACCTCGGTCAATTATGGGCATGTGTTTATACGGAATCCTATATCATTAATCGACTTGCCATGGGACCCAGTTTTGCATGGTGTATCACCTTATGAGAAATTATTTAGTATATGGGTGCACATAATTTCTTTTTTTTTTTTGGACGTTGCCTTTTTTTTTAATTTTCCCCGCAAAACCATCAAGTATTTTAAGTATGTTGTTGTACAATAATTTTATTTACTCTCACTAATGGGTTATCGCATGTGGATCATTATTGATTTAATTGTTTGATTTTCTAAGCATTTGTTTTTTAACATTGTCCGTTTCATCCATATCGAACTTTTTTTTTAAATATTGTCGAGTCAACCATCTAAAGTCCACTTTTTTTTTCACTTTTTTTTTTCCCGTGAGTTTGGATGTGTGAGTTCCACTTTTTTTTCTTCTTTTTTTTTTTTTATTGCTCACACCATATCGAACCTTTTGGACATTATTAGTTTGCACATTTTTATGCATATAATATATATATATATATATATATATATATATATATATATATATATATATATATATATATATATACACACACGCATGCCACCTACACAGATTGATATAACATTATATTTATGTAATATGTAAATATTATTCATATATATATGAGGTCATGGCACCCGAATACAGGGTGTACTTTATTTTTTACATTGATTTTTTTTAAATATGGGATTAACTTTTTTTTTTATAATATATTGCTTGATTCCATCAACATTGTTTTATCGTGATTAATTAGGTTAGAAGTGAAATAACCAAGTTTTCTTTGAAAAAAAATTAGTAATTAATTCCACACCTTGTAATGGGTGGTTAGGCTTTGAGCACTACATTAGTACCAAAAGGTAATACATTTTAAGTGAACTTAATTATTCACTTTCGTTATTTAAATTTAGTCATTACAGTTGTAGTAATTCATTATTTTCTTGAGCAATAATCTACTTTCTTGTTTATTTAATTTGGCATCCGTAGGGGGGTAGCTAGCTAGTTGCAGTCTTTCAAAGTTCAATAGTGCAAATAGAAAATAAACGTCAATTATTTATAAGAAAGACGTCAGACAAGAATTAAATTGCCTTTATTAATTCTTTTCTTCAAATATATGGGGCCCACCCCTTTTTTTTTTAGACGTGAACAACGATTGAAATAACTTTAAACCACATGCTCATATATGATTATTAATTAGTTTTTTTTTTTTTTTTTTTTTTCTCATTTCCAGTGTTGTTGTGCTACATTAATTAAAAATCAGAATATAATATAAGAATAAACATATATATAACTATAAAAAAAATTAAATAAATTGCAGAATTGTGTTCAAGTAATTTTCTTTTTATATTATACACTTTAGCTAAGAATACAAGTTTGCACTTTTTTTTTACACTGTTTATTTGTTTTAATATATTACTTTTTTTTTTTTAATTTATATATTGCTTGATTTTGTCAATGCTCCAATAATTTCAACACACGTTTTGCTAATAAAAGAATTCAAATTCGTCTATACATAAATTTAATTAACATCTTATGCTATGAAAACGCATGGTGTTAAATATGGCGCCTAACTGACATTTTTTTTAATATTGTTTGTTTTTAATTATAACAATAACGACATTTTTGCTAATATTGCTGTAGATTTTGTTAATATGGGGTTCATCTTTTTGAACAAATCGTGAGCTATTGGGCTATGCTGTTAAAAAATTCTAACCACTCACTCATCTTTCCTTGAATAAATCTAGCTATGTGGGCTATGCTATTAAAAAATTCTAACCACTAATTAGTGATCATTAACCATGTGCATGGTTAACGTACCTATCATAAATGAGTTCACTCTCTCATTTTTTTTAAAACCATTTGATATCTAGACTCAGAGGTGTCTTCTGGGTGAGTTTGGATGTGAATTTCGCTTTTTTTTCTTCTCTTTTTTTTAAATGGCTCGTGTTATTAAGTATGGGGCCAAATGTTACTTTTTTGAATTGGGTTAAATGAACTAATGAATGGGTCATAAGCCAAACCCAACGCTTACCAAATTTTTTTTTTTATTTTATATTCCCTTATGTTGATTAATTAGCCCCGCCTCAATAACATTATTATTTTCTTTACTATGACTATATATAACATATATATATATATATATCTTTTTAAAAATATTTTTTTCATGAGTTAATTTGGGCTACATATCAACCCAACTTTATTATATTAGTGTTTAGTAAAATACAAAGCTTTAGCACTTTTTCCGGAATCACCGATAGATGAATCTATTTTTAATAGGGCTATTTTAGGGGGAACGTTTATATAAGGGTTAGTCTTCCATTTGTGGAACTCAAACCCGAGATCTTGATTAAAGATATTACACGATTAATATAACATTCGTACTTGATGTTACTCTTCACTTTATTATGATCAGACTTGAATACGACACTTTTATTGACCTATTTTTTAATATTGTTTGTTTTTTCATTACAGACACTTTAGAAGAAAATTGCACTCACAAATGAATTAACAATGTTGTAAACGAAATTTTTTTATCACAAATAGTGAATTGGCATGTCCAATTCATTTTATTTTTTTAACATCAACTTGGTGTTTAATAGCACATTTTATTAATATTAGTGTTGCATTAATATATATTCCACAGAGAACTCCCAATACCAATTTTGTTTTATTTTTTTTTTTAATTATGGATTGTTTAATACTGCATAGAATATATATTTTTTTTTCCCAATTGAAATGGGGCCCATGGAATGTTGTTCTCTTTCAATCTTTATCTCATGCTTCTTAATAGTAGAAATTTCACTACTACTAGTAGTTTTATTTCTGAAGGTGTACCTCATGATCATGATCATGATCATAATCATAATAATGAGCTTAGAGTAACGCGCACAATAATTTGGAATCAGTGGAATGTGCAATACGTGTAACACCCCTTTTTTTCACCTGGATAAGGATTTTATGATTTAAAAGGATTTTTTCAATTGAAGTGACGGTTTAAAAAAGGGATTATTTATTTTACAGAGTCGCCACTTGGAATGAGGTTTTGGTATTCCAAGTTATCTTATTGAATCCCTAATCAAAAGGAAATGACTCTTTATTTTTAGTCTGTGAAAACAAAGCATTAGCTAAGGAATTTTGTTGACCGGGGGAAGGTAAGAGGCACCCCCGAGTCCCGTGGTTCTAGCACGATCGCTTTTATTGACTAATATTCGGCTTAAGTTAATCTTGGATAAATATTGCTTGCCTTAAACTCTTGACTACATTTGATCGTCAAAAATTAAATAATACATTGAATGATAATTACACAAGATATTGACCCACTTGGTTGAATCTATGAAAGTGAATATTCTGGAAAATACATGCACTAAACTATTTAAAAACTCATAAAAATAATCAACTTTAAACTATAAAAAAGAAAAATTAAAAAAAAATGGGTCACTCATTCTATTTACTCTTAGGAAACATCTGTAGTTTTTTTTAATATTAGAAAGTTACTTTTTTTAAAATTTTCTATTTACAGAAACATGAAAATTGACCATGAATCAAGCCTAAACATGAAAACTAACTAGAATGCCTATATGGTTC
>NC_081349.1:26680548-26693699 GCF_029784015.1 Lycium ferocissimum | reverse complement strand
AAAGAATGAAAAAAATTTGGGAAGGTTAAAGCGGTTAGAGATGAAAGGGAACATGATTTTTTGGGAAGATTTTGAAGCTGGGGGGGGTAGCTGTAAGGTTAGTGAACCGTTTTTACTTGATATTTTGATTGTTATTATCATGAATTTTATGAGGAAAGGAAGGTGTTTAATGGTTGGAGTTGAAACTAAAGTCATTTCGAAGTTGTTTTAAGGATTATAAAAATGGATATACTGTAGTTGCGTATGAATTGATGTTGTACTTGTCGGTGGATAGCTGGTCATAACTTACTAAAATTATATGAAAAGAAGATATGAAACGATGTATAAAAATCGTACGTGGTTGGCTTAGTATGTTCGTAAACGTTGCAAGAATTCGAACATTATTATGTTGTCGGTAGGGACTTTGGACATGTTGTGGTGTGGACCTGTTTTGGACTTGTGTTTTCATTAGTTGGAAAGAATAATTATAAGTTAAGAGTATACATCATATCGTATGTTGATGGGCTGTTATAAGTTGTTACATGCAAGTTTGGCTATGCAAACTATAAAAGTAACTTGAGAATGCTTCAAGCCGTATGTGAATCGTTATCAAGGCAGAATGTAATGTTGAGACATGGGTCAGTCTCAGATTGGTATTGAACACATAATTATTATGTTGTATTGGTAGTATGTGGTTGGTTTAGATATTGTAAGAGAAAACATCGCCTAAACATCTAGAAAGGAGTTACTACATAGAAGGAACTTCCCCTGTAGCTTAACCATAGTTGTTGGCGTCTTAATATAGGTTGAAGGCTATTGGGTAGCGTACACATATTGTGTGACGAATAAGCACTAAAGACCTTGTCCGATCGAGTTAATTTCCGAAGAAAAACTTCGCGTGAAAGTTCGTGACACCCCGTTCGCATCGCAGGCAGGTTAGCCGTTTACCTTATGGTGAGACTTTGATTAGCGAAGCGTATGTTTAGATGATATTGTTCTGAGAATGCATATAAACCTCGGCGGTATCAAGTCAAGTTAGATATTTTCTTAGGTTGGACCTTGTTGTATGATTTGGGGATACACATCCCGTTGTGTTGTCGACTTATCTTGATCTATTTTTTTGTGCTCGTTGCCACTTCGAGACATTGGAGTATCCGTGATCAATGATATATCATGACTATGATATTGCGGGTGTTTTACTTGATTGATATGGAGACGAGAATGGTGATTCCATCGTGGCTTTTTGTGTAGCCTTATCACGATATTACTTGTATTCCATGCGGTACTGCTTTGGATTGAATTGGTTTTTAACATTACATTTCACACCCATATGCATTTCCATGATACATTGATATATGCACGGTTATGGCACTAATGATGATACGTGAGAGAGTGTAGCCTCCAGGTCTTTGCCGAGGGTAAAAGAGAGATGCAGTGTTTGTTGCCCGAGGTTTTCGTCGTGGAACGATGGAGTGTCCGATGCCCGAGGTCTTTGCCGGGATCGTAGAGTGTGCTCGTGATCCGCGCAGGCTGTTATTCCTCGTGAGCGAGTGGTACATGGACTTCGCGGGTCCCCCATGGGTCATGATCGCCGAGACGTGGAGTTAAGCCCGTCCGGACATGTTGTACAAAAACGCATACGCATTGCATTCATCCTACATACATTATTGCATTGCATTATATCTTGGTTCCCCGTTGATTGTTGTGGATACCGACTGTGATGTACCGATTCGGATTGATTATACTAAGACTTGGCACAATTGTTTAGATGCTATAACATAAAAGACGACTTGTTCTCGTGGATATGGATTCATATTGACTTGTACTTGTTGGTTTATATGTTTTTCTTGCTTGTTGCCTTTATATATTTTATCTAGTCTTAGTCGCCCATGATACCTACGAGCCTAGTGTTGTGCTCATACTATTTTTGCTACACTCCTTCCGAGTGTAGAGTTATTTCGTGTGATGTTCTGAGTCTCACGACCGTTTCGAGGCATTCGTCAAAGACGTTTGGGTGAGCTATTGCAACCTCGCAGTCTCTCCTTAGATTTCGTTGTTCTCTATCCTTAAACGTGTGATCCAACTTCGAGTCCGTTATCTATTCAAATTGTAAACTTAGAAGCCTTGTATGAGTCTAGACTAGATTTTGGGAATTTCATAATAAAAGTATTTATTCCGTATGTTGTATCAAATTAAGGTAGTTATCTCAAGGGTTCGCCCACTGGGAGGGTTAGTGTGGGTGCCCGCATGATCCATGATTTGGGTCGTGGACAGGTCTAATAATGAATAGAAAACAGAAAAATATATTCCTTCTATCTTCTTCTTCTTCCTTTTTTTTTTTTTTTTT
The DNA here is from genome assembly GCF_029784015.1 of Lycium ferocissimum. Lineage (NCBI taxonomy): Eukaryota > Viridiplantae > Streptophyta > Magnoliopsida > Solanales > Solanaceae > Lycium > Lycium ferocissimum. The sequence continues at coordinate 26,691,373 of NC_081349.1, read as the reverse complement.
TTTTGTGATGAAAGTTTGAAGATATTAATTAGTTTTGACTCATGAATTACTGTTGTACTAGGAAAAAAAACATAGTCTGAAGGCCCGTATAATATAATTCAGTTATAGATACATTTCATTTATTACAAAATTAAACACTTAAATATATAATCAAAATCCTGCACCAATATGATTGTTAATTAACCCTATAGTTTCAGATGAAGAGCTTAAACCTTTAACAATGGAGATTGTACACAATATTGCCTTCGGGTTTAAGTGTTTCATTTTTGAAATATGGGGAGCTTATTCATAAATAGTAATCTAGAAATAATTGGAACTATACATTTGGACAGAAGGGAAAAACCTTAAAGGATGAAACTGGCTTTTAAAATTTTTTATCTTGCTAAAAAGATTCTTCCCCATGTTTTAATGGCACAAACTGCATATTTGTAAGTTTTGAGGACTATGGTACTCACTACCTCCAGCTGAAAGTACTGACTATCACAAGATTAAAATTTAAACACCCAATTTTTGCTTTTGTAAAAAATCACTAGGAAAGATGTGATTGCCCCATCCCCTGATTTGAGTATTTGTGACTTACGAAAATGGTTTGGGTGGTGATCCTGGGTTCAAAACTTTTGGAATGAGTTGAAGTGAAAAATCAGTTGTCTCTTTCTGTGTCTGTTGCCAACTTGCCATCATGATTCAGATTTTCATAATGTGAGTCAACGCCAGTCTGCTCTCCGTGCTGGAGGCTTTGGCTATTTGCCATCCCTTATCTTTTGTACTTAAAGTCTTATATATGTTTCTTGACTACGATTAGTAGATTTTGGCTATAATTTGAGAAGTCTTGACTAGTCTTGTTTATTCCGCTGCTACCGATGGATATATTTCTTTATGTTATGGTTCTATTTCAAACGTTGTAATTTTGAGTATGGTAACATGTATTGATGGTTCACCTAGTGGTAATAGCTCGTTAGCTGTCTGTCAAAACTCATGAATTTGGGTCGTGACAAAAAAAGCTTCAATTTCACTGAAGCACAGTATTAATATCATGCCGTTGCCACTAGAAAGCAACAATTTATATTTAACGTATGATCAGTTTGAACTTGAATTTATGCAATTAAGGGAGAAGGTTTATTTGAAGATTGTTATTCATTTTGACTCCATGCAGTAATGCAGTCAAATCATTTATGACACAGATGCATGGTATGCATGGTACTCTCAAAGTTAAAACTTAAAAAGACAATTGATTACGTAGCCATTAAAAATGTAAACTTGAAATCCTCACATTAAAGACATTTAAAAGACGAGCTATACCACAGAGATAGATCATTTCTATGAATATTACATTACATATTCCTACAAACTGTTACCATAAATATGACATCCTCCTTCCAAATCTTCATCAAATTTCAAATCCTTTCAACACCCCAAATAGAAAACAAATTCATAACCATCTTATATATCTCCTTAAGGAAAATGACTTGCCTATGCGTATGCGCTATTTTCTGTGCATATCCACTGGGTTTCTCCGTAGCCTCACAATTACTTAAAGGTAATGGCCTTTTGCCAAAGTCAGAGAGAGGTCATGCTTGAATGGTCTTCTTCCTGGGAGATCTCAAAATTATTGGTAACGGTGGTTAAATGTCTCGGGATGTGTCGAGGAACTTATAACATCTTTCTTGGTGACCAACTCAATGATTAGTCTCGACAGCTGCTGTGTTTCATTACACTTTGAGGATAGTTAGTTTCATTTTAAGATTTTCCACAAGGAGTTCTTCTCACTTAGGAGGCTCATTCGGAGTCCAGGTTCTGGTTACTGGCACTAATGACTTTCTTCAAGCCCCAGCTTCAACAAAGAACACTTTAAAGTTAAGAACTGAAATTGTTTAGTTATCGTCCTTCGAATTTATTTTTAAAGAAACGGGTGGCAGATCGGACTTTGCAACTAGGAGTTATTTATGCTTATTAATTACTATGTTAAATTGTATATTCGTTTCATTTAAGATTAATAAAATATTAGATAATGCAGATTTTTATTTACTTAATTATGTTTTTTTAAATTTATTTTGTTTTTTATGCATCGATGTTAAGTTAATATAATGCTAGCGTTATTCTCTCTTATTCAATATATACGTAGACTAGTTATCATGGGTATAAGCTCTATACATAGAATCATGGTAAAAAAAGGAAAAGGAAAATGCCAAGTAACAAAATCAATATATCTTCACAGCGTTAACACCTTTTCAGTCGTTAAATGGTCGTTAAATGGTCGTCATGACAAAGGTGGTTAGTGGTGGTCGTGACGATAATGGTGAAAATTATCCATTAAAAGATAGCTATTAATTATATTAATACTTTATTCAATATCTTATGATCTAAACCTATTCGTACTAAATAAGTAAGGTTAAATCTTTAATTTAAACAAACATACATAATAGCCTATATCTGAACCATTCAGATTCAAACCTCCATTAAGTGCAAACAAATGAGGCTTAGCCTTTGATCATCAAATATAGCCATTCATGTTGATTCCAAACGGAGTCATATATTACGGGTGAGTTTAGTTTAATATTTTAAAAAAAACTATGTAATTGTCTTAAAGTTGATTTTGATGGGAAAATCACTCTAAAGTTTAAACTAGGAAGACTTTAATAATTCCAATTCTAAAAATTATGAAATAGTATAGAATAACACCATCAATAACAATACCTTACACTTTCATCTGTCCCGTTTGACCCAAAAGAAAAAAAGTTATCTAGAGCAATACATTTGTTACTCGAGCTGAAAGTACTGATCATCACATGATCTTTATGCCGCTCCAAATTGGATAGAAAGTTAAACACCCAGTTTTCTTTTATAAGAATTGATCACTAGTGATTAATTGATAATGTGATAATCTCGTGCCTTAATTTTAGTATTTGCATTTCAATTTGTATTTCGTCCGTATTTATATGTTGTTTATTCTATTTGTGACTTACGAAAATGTTTGGGTGGTTGTGGACAGAGTAATGGTGAAAATTATCCGCACAAAAATATATAACTAGTAATGATATTAAGACTTTATTCAAGATTTTAATGATTGAAATCTCTTCGGACGAATAAGTGCTTAGATCTCGAACCATTCGTATTCGCATCTCCATTAAGTGCAAACAAATGAGGCTTAGCTTTTAATCATCAAATATAGCCATTCATGTTGATTCCAAACGGAGTCATATATTATGGGTGAATTTAGTTTAATTTTTAAAAAAACAATGTAATTGTCTTAAAGTTAATTTTGATGGAAAAAAACACTGTAAAGTTTATACTAAGAAAACTTTAATAATTGCAATTCTAAAACTTTAATAATTGCAATTCTAAAAAATTTGAAATGGTATAGAAAAATAGCTTACATTTTCATTTGCCCCATCTAACCCCAAAAAAAAAAGAAAAAAGAAAAAAAAAGTTATCTAGAGTAATACATTTGTTACTCGAAGCTGAAAGTACCGATCACCACATGATGTTTATGCCGCTCCAAATTGGATAGAAAGTTAAACACCCAGTTTTCTTTTATAAGGATTGATCACTAGTGATTAATTAAGGATGTGATAATCTTATCCCTTGATTTTAGTATTTGCATTTCAATTTGTATTTCATCCATGTTTATTTGTTGTTTATTCTATTTGTGACTTACGAAAATTAGTTGAAGTGAAAAATTAGTTCTTGATATTTTTTGTGTTTCAAATTTTGAGGTGAGCCTAAACACAGTTTGTTCGTGGTGGCGGCTTTGGCCAACAATCTTATGCTTTTGTTTTTAGGCCAAACTGGTGATCCGAACCCTGAATTAAAATGGTTATTAGACACCTTCAAACGTGCGTGTCCTTCACATTTTGGAGCGTGAAAGAGAATAATTTTGTGTTTTTGTTTTTGTTTTTTTCTCCTTCAAGTGAATATCCACCATATCTCTCAAAAGCCACCAAATGGGCCACAAAAACCACAAGGATTAGATTCTTGCATAACTCAATTTTTCCTCCTCTAAATCTCCCACAAGAATCACTAAATCTCCATCCTTCTAATTGTGACCCAATTGGGTTAAGAATTCAAAATATTGGAGACAAACTCCACAATCTCAAATTTTGAGGCACATGAGCAAAAGATCTTATATAAAGAGGATGGAGTGCACACTCTTTCAAGAAAATATTATCTCCGTTTCCATGGCCACCACTATATTCAAGAAATGAAACTCAATTAAAGAGAAAACATAATATTATCTCTCGGGCCACCACTTTTCAAGAAATGAAACAATCTTATAATTCAAAATCAATCAAGGAGCTTTTTGTTTTTTAGTTTGGATAAGTTGAAGAAGAAAGCATCTCCAAGCTCAAAGCTTCCAATCTTTTCTTAGGTTGCCTCAAACGGCTCTTTTGTGGGTGATATCTCAAAAGAACCTAACGTCGAGAGGGGTTATAGAAATATTTCTTTATTACATTAGTGGATCAAATTTCCGAATTTGGAGGACCGCAAAAACAAAAAAATAATGAAATGGGGGCTATAGATTAGTGCCAAATTTTGAATTATATAAGCCTAAAATGGATCAATTTGAACTTAGGGTGGTGGGGGACTAGTTTTTAAATTATTATTTTACACCAATTGTTTAATTTGGATTCATTCGCGAGTGATGACACTCACTATGAATGATAAATGCTTACTTGAGATGTCTAAATGGAATAAAGGTCACTTGACCACGACTCATTGTTTTTATAAGTTGCATTTAGATGTCTTATAGATATTTCTTTATTACATTAGTGGATTTTAGACATGCTCCGTTTATTGGATTCAATGATAGCTTATTAGGTGTCGCTACGACTCATGAATTTAGATGTCACAAAAGACATTCGATTGGTCACGTTAATGTAATGTATTTAGTTCAACATAATTCTTGTGTTTTTTTTTCTGTGAGAATGTACTATCATTTATGAACTACAAATATATAAATATAATAAATACTAATTCTTAATGTGTCATGGATGCAAGTAAATATTGCACAGATGCATGGAACTCTCTTAATGCCAATTAGAACTTGAAAGACAATTGATTACAACTATTCAAATGTACAATAAAGCTCTCTTATTAAAGACATTTAAGGAAATTAAAAGGTCACCATACATTAACATCACATCCTACAATATAAATATGTGATCCTTCTTCGAAATCTTCACCAAATTCAAAGCTTTCTTATCTCAAATACAATTGTAACTAACTTATATAGTCGGTAAGAAAAAAAAATGGCTTCCTCTGTCTATGCGTATGCGCTTATTTTCTTGTGCATATCCGCTAGGGTTTCTCCGAGCGTCTCACAATTACTTAAAGGTGACGGCCTTTTGCCAGGTTTAGGGGGTCATGTCGGTAATGGTCTTCTTCCGGGTATCCCAAAATGTTTTACAATGGTTTAAATGTTCCTGGATGTGTCGAGGAGCTTATAACATCTTTCTTAAGTATTCAACCTCAATTGATTAGTCCTCAATGTTGCAAAGCTGCATTACACTTTGAGGATAGTTGTTTGCCTAAGATTTTCCCTTTGAGTTCTCTTTTCCCTTTTACACTTAGGAGTCTTTGCCCCATTCGGGTTCATTACCACCAACACCCTTCAAGCTTCGGTTCCAACGGCAAAGACGCAAAGTTAAGAACTAAATTGTTTAGTTATCGTCCTTTGAATTATTTTTAACAAACGGGTGGTGATCGGACTTGCGGCTAGGAGTTATTTATGCTTTATTAATACCGTGTTAAATTGTATGTTCGTTTCATTTAAGTGATTAATAAAATATTAGATAATGCATATTTTTATTTACTTAATTATGTTTTCAGTAAATTTATTTTGTTTTTTATCCATTACTGCATCGATGTTAACTTAATATAATGCTAACGTTATTTCTCTCTTATCCAATATACACGTAGACTAGTTATCATGGGCATAAGCTCTATACATATAATCATGGTAAAAAAAAGGGAAAGGAAAATGCCAAGTAACAAAATCAATATCTTCACAGCGTTAACACCTTTTTAGTTGTTAAATGGCGGTCATGACAAATGTAGTTAGTGGTGGTGGTGGGTGGTTGTGGACAAAGTAATGGTGAAAATTATCCGCACAAAAACTATTAATTATATTAATATTTTATTCAATATCTTAATGATTGAAACCTATTCGTACTAAATAAGTGCTTAAATCTTAATTTAAACAAACATACATAATAGCCTACATCTAAACCATTTAAGTTTTTGACGGTATTCTTTTATTTGTAGGTTTCTCTATCAGTTCTTCCGAGGGCCTTTGTTTGAGGTGAGGTTCAATAATTTGATGGTTACTTATGTTCTCCTCTCCCCTTCCCCGGTAGCTAGGAAAGATTTCAAAATATATTTCCTTCCTTCCGTTTAGGGGCACTCTAAAGGCTTTGCAACCTTTAGAGCTAGTTGACAGCCATCTAGTCAGTCCCTCTGCTCTTTGATAGACATCTTTCGGTTCTCGATCTCATCCGACAAACCTAGATCTGAACCATTCAGATTCGGACCTCCATTAAGTGCAAACAAATGAGGCTTAGCCTTTGATCATCAAATATAGCCATTCATGTTGATTCCAAACAGTCATATATTACGGGTGAGTTTAGTTTAATATTTTTTTTAAAAAAATGTAATTGTCTTAAAGCTGATTTTGATGGAAAAATCACTCTAAAGTTTAAACTAGGAAGACTTTAATAATTCCAATTCTAAAAATTATGAAATATAGAATAACACCATCAATAAAGATACCTTAGTTTACACTTTCATCCGGTTTCCGTCCCGTTTGACCCAAAAAATAAAGTTATCTAGATTAATACATTTGTTACTCGAGCTGAAAGTACTGATCACCACATGATGTTTATGCCGCTCCAAATTGGATAGAAAGTTATACTGATCACCACATGATGTTTATGCCGCTCCAAATTGGATAGAAAGTTAAACACCCAGTTTTCTTTTATAAGAATTGATCACTAGTGATCAATTAAGGATGTGATAATCTCATGCCTTGATTTTAGTATTTGCATTTAAATTTGTATTTCGTCCATGTTTATATGTTGTTTATTCTATTTGTGACTTAGAAAATGTTTGGGTGGTGATACGAAGGGTTCAAACAATTTTGGAATTAGTTGAAGTGAAAAATTAGTTCTTGATATTTTCTGTGTCAAATGCCACCATGATTCAAATTTTGAGGTGAGCCTAAACACAGTTTGTTCGTGATCGCGGCTTTGGCCAACTATCTTATGCTTTTGTTTTTATAAGTTACATCTCCCTTATCTTTTGTACTCATAGTCTTATAGATATTTCTTTATTACGTTAGTGGATTTTAGCTACAATTTGAACTTATGACTAGTCTAGTTTGATATGGATATATCTTTATGTTTTGGTTCTGTTTGATTTGAATATGATAACTTGTAATATTGATTATTCGCTTAGTGAATAATAGCTTATTAGGTGTCGACCACGACTCATGAATTTAGATGTCACAAAAGACATGCTCCGATTGGTCATTGCTACTACGAAGCAACAATTCAGTTTTAATGTATTTAGTTCAACATAATTCTTGTGTTCTTTTTTTTTTTTTTGTGATAATTTACTACCATTTATGAACTACAAATATATAAATATAATAAATACTACTTCTTAATGTGTCATAGATCCAAATAAATATTGCACAGATGCATGGAACTCTCTTAATGCCAATTAAAACTTAAAAGACAATTGATTACAACTATTCAAATGTACAATAAAGTTCTCAACATTTAAGGAAATTAAAAGGTCACCATACATTAACATTACATCCTACAATATAAATATGTGATCCTCCTTCGAAATCTTCACCAAATCCAAAGCTTTCTTAACTCAAATACAATTGTAACTAACTTATATAGTCGGTAAGGAAAAAAATGGCTTCTTCTGTCTATGCATATGCGCTTATTTTCTTGTGCATATCCATCGAGGTTTCTCCGAGTGTCTCACAATTACTTGAAGGTGGCGGCCGTTTGCCAGGTTTAGGGGGTCATGTCGGTAATGGTCTTCTTCCGGGTATCCCAAAATGTTTAGCAACGGTGTTGAATGTTCCTGGATGTGTCGAGGAACTTATAACATCTTTCTTAAGTATCCAACCTCGATTGATTAGTCCTCAATGTTGCAAAGCTGCATTACACTTCGAGGATAGTTGTTTGCCTAAGATTTTTCCTTTGAGTTCGTTTTTCCCTTTTACACTTAGGAGTCTCTGCCCCATTCAAGGTTCATTACCACCAACACTTCTTCAAGCTCCAGTTCCAACAGCAGCACGCAAAGTTAAGAACTAAGTTGTTTAGCTATCGTCCTTCGAATTATTTTAACAAACGGTTGGTGATCGGACTTGCACCTAGGTGTTTTTTATGCTTTATTAATACCATCTTAAATTGTATGTTCGTTTCATTTAAGTGATTAATAAAATATTAGATAATGCATATTTTTATTTACTTAATTATGTTTTTCGTAATTGTTTTGATCCATTATCGATGTTAACTTAATAATGCTAGCATTATTTCTCTCTTATTCAATATATACGTAGACTAATTATCATGCGGGTATACACTCTATACATATAATAGTGGTAAAAATGGAAAAGGAAAGTGCCAAGTAACAAAATCAATATCTTAAGAGCATTAACACCTTTTCAGTTGTTAATGGTGGTGATGACAAAGGTGGTTAGTGGTGCTGGTTGATGGTTATGGACAGAGTAATGGTGAAAATTATCCGCACAAAATATATAGCTAGTAATGATATTAAGACTTTATTCAAGATTTTAATGATTGAAATCTATTAAGACCAAATAAGTGCTTAGATCTGAACCATTCAGATTCAGACCTCCATCAAGTGCAAACAAATGAGGCTGAGCCTTTGATCATCAAATATAGCTATTCATGTTGATTCCAAACTGAGTCATATATTACGGATGAGTTTTGTTTAATTTTTAAAAAACCAATGTAATTGTCTTAAAGTTGATTTTGATGAAAAAATCACACTAAAGTTTAAACTATGAAAACTTTAATAATTCCAATTCTAAAAATTATTAAATGGTATAGAATAACACCATCAGTAACAATACCTTACATTTTCATCCCTCCCGTTTGACCCAAAAAAAAGTTATCTAAAGTAATACATTTGTTATTTGAGCTGCAAGTACTAATCACCGCATGATGTTTTTGCGTCTCCAAATTGGATAGAAAGTTAAACACTCAGTTTTCTTTTATAAGAATTGATCACTAGTAATTAATTAAGGATGTGATAATCGCATCCCTTGATTTTAGTATTTGCATTTCAATTTGTATTTCGTCCATGTTTATATGTTGTTTATTCTATTTGTGACTTACGAAAATGTTTGGGTGGTGATCCGAAAGGTTCAAACAATTTTGGAATTAGTTGAAGTGAAAAATTAGTTCTTGATATTTTCTGAGTCAAATGCCACCATGATTCAAATTTTGAGGTGAGCCTAACCACAGTTTGTTCGTGGTGGTGGCTTTGGCTAACCATCTTATGCTTTTGTTTTATAAGTTGCATCTCCCTTATTTTTTGTACTCACAGTCTTATAAATATTTCTTTATTAGGTTGGTGGATTTTAGCTACAATTTGAACTTATTACTAGTCTAGTTTAATATGGATACATTTTTATGTTTTAGTTCTGATTGATATGAATGTGATAACTTGTAATATTGATGATTCGCTTAGTGAATAATAGCTTATTCATGAATTTAGATGTCACAAAAGAAATGCTCCAATTGGTCATTGCTACAACGAAGCAACAATTCAGTTTTAATGTATTTAGTTCAACATAATTCTTGTTTTATTTTTTTATTTTATTTTATTTTATTTTATTTTATTTATAGTGATGATGTTCTACCATTTATGAACTACAAATATATAAATATAATAAATTCTACTTCTTAATGTGTCATAGATCCAAATAAATATTGCACAGATGCATGGAACTCTTTTAATGCCAATTAAAACTTAAAAGACAATTGATTAGAACTATTCAAATGTACAATAACGTTCTCATATAAGGAAATTAAAAGGTCACCATACATTAACATTACATCCGACAATATAAATATGTCATCCGCCTTCGAAATCTTCACCAAATCCAAAGCTTTCTTAACTCAAATACAATTGTAACTAACTTATATAGTCGGTAAGTGAAAAAATGGCTTCTTCTGTCTATGCATATGCGCTTATTTTTTTGTGCATATCCATCAAGGTTTCTCCGAGCGTCTCACAATTACTTGAAGGTGGCGGCCTTTTTCCAGGTTTAGGGGGTCATGTCGGTAATGATCTACTTCCGGGTATCCCAAAATGTTTAGCGACGGTGTTAAATGTTCCTGGATGTGTTGAGGAACTTATAACATCTTTCTTAAGTATTCAACCTTGATTGATTAATCCTCAATGTTGCAAAGCCGCATTACACTTTGAGGATAGTTGTTTGCCTAAGATTTTTCCTTTGAGTTCGTTTTTCCTTTTACACTTAGGAGTCTCTGCCCCATTGTGGTTCATTACCACCAACACCCCTTCAAGCTCCAATTCCAACAGCAGCACGCAAAGTTAAGAACTAAGTTGTTTAGTCATCGTCCTTCGAATTATATTTAATAAACGGTTGGTGATCGGACTTGCACCTAGGAGTTTTTTATGCTTTATTAATACCATGTTAAATTGTATGTTCATTTCATTTAAGTGATTAATAAAATATTAGATAATGCATATTTTTATTTACTTAATTATGTTTTCCGTAATTTTTTTTAAACCCGTATTGACGATGTTAACTTTT
>NC_081349.1:26439639-26680448 GCF_029784015.1 Lycium ferocissimum | reverse complement strand
AAAGGTGGCTTAAACTAAAAAAAAACATGACCTAGTTCGATGACAACTCATCACATGGGCAGCCGTATTAAGTCACGTAGCAATCACGTTAATATAACGTTTAATAAAATAAAAATAAAAAATAAAAAAAAATAAAAAAAAAACTTGCACTCATTATATCCGTATGAGCATACTCCAAGCTAGTAAATGGAACACCAATCCAAAATTTAATATAAGAAACAGTGGGCTAAACTGTAACACCTCGTATCTTAGAACTCATGTTAGGCTCGTAACGTTAGAGTTTTAGAGAAAAATTTGAAAGTTTGTACGTATTACGAAAGTGGTTGACCAGCCTACTTCGGGCACCTGTAACTCGTTTATTAGTTGATAATTTGAGAAAACTTAAAACATGAAAGTTGTAGCCCTTTGGAATAGCTTTCCAACGGTATCTTATGGAGCTCAAACGGAGCTTTGTGCTAAGAGTTATGCCTGTTTTACTATCACTAGTTGGAGCAGAATTTTCAGATTTTGGGTTACGTTTTTTAGCCTTTTCCTACTCGAATTGGGACTCCTTATTTTATTATTTTATGAAGTAAAAAACGTCCCTAACACTATTCTAAACCCTAAGAGACTATTCTCTTCTCTCTACCTCCATCCCTAAAGAACCTAGACACTTCAATCTTGCGAGAAACTCATTCTTGCAATCAAGAAAAATCAAGAAACCTTCAAGAATTTGGTTTGGCAATCTAGTTTCCTAAGGTTTCCTCCAAGGTGAATATTTTAATCAAGAACCTTTGTATTCTACAAGATCTATCATTTATAAAGACTAGAATAAATCCATCCATCCTGTTAATCTATAAAAATCAAAAGTTGTAAAAAGTTGGAGAAAACTTTAGTATTTTTCTGTTGAGTTTCATTCCGACCAGCCATATTAATTTGATGTTTTCTGATAATCTAACCGTTGGATCAAGCCCAAATTTTAACTGAGTGTTCATAAGACATAATTATAAAATATGAACGGTGGAGATTGGGTTTGGAGGTCCGGAGAAGTACCTTTTGAGCCACGAACAGTAGCTACAAAAAATCAGTGAAAATCCTCTCAAGGTTTCCAAATCCAAAGCTTTTGGAATTCTTCTTCAAAGATTCTGACTTTTCTTCAAGTTTTGGAGCGATTAAGGTATGTAGAGTTACTATCTACGTGTGGGAACATCATTGTTCTTCCCCACACCTCATAATCCATAAATTATGATTCTTTACGAAAACTAGGGTTTCTATACCATGCTCATGATAACCCTAGGTCCATGTCCATGATTATGTTATGTATGAATTGTTATAATTCCATCATTGAGTTCTTAATATTTCTTTATGATTATTAAGAATCTGTCCGTAATCTATGAAAAACCCATATATCTCATTCCATGGGTTCATGCATGCTAGTTTATGATATATTATGCTATTTTCAAGAAAATACTACACATGTTTACAAGTTCATGCAAGCAAGCTATAATTCATGATATCAATGTACAAGCAAGTTATATTCATAAAAACCATGGGCAGCAAGTGCCACTTATTTTACATGTTCATCTTTTTGGGAGTTGCTTTAATTACCGAGGAAGGCTTCAGATAGCCTGAAACTACGTAGCCACCGTAGGATGAGGATCGATCAATCCATGTCCCGGACGATCTCTCATAATGACTGGATCCTTTCATATTTTATTAAATCTCATGTTCCCTGGCAAGGATCGAGTGTTCCTTGCGGGACGCAAGCACCGCACCATGGATCGGTTATAAGTTATTGTTCTCCCTACTTATGATATTTTTACTCATGCTTTATATTATATATGTATTCATGTTCATGCTCATAACGGGTTTCGGTTTCACGTTCGATTCTTATCTTTATTACTTTATATCCCATGTTATTTCATTCGGTTGTTTTACATAACAAGATATCATTCAATGTCGACGTCCCCTTCCTATTGTGCCGGGAGCTGCATTTCACGATGGGTGCGTATTTACGGACGACACATACGCTTTGTAGGACAGCATTCGTATCAGCTTATTGGTGAGCCCCATCTCATTCGGGGTTTGGTCAACTTTTTGTTTTATGGTTAGTTATGCATCTAAGGTATGCTGGGGGCCTTGTCCCAGTGAGTATGTTTTCCATGTTCAGACTTATGTTAGAGGTTTCATAGACTAGACAAGTCAGTTATGTCATGTCACACTTTCGGAGTCGTATAGCCATTTTGGCTCATTCATGTTATTTCCGCACTCATGTTTAAACAAGTATTTTGATTAAGTATTATGACTTATTGCATTTTATAAAGGCTCATCATGCATTCACGTTAAATTCCGCTCATGTTATGCCTCATGATGATTCAGCAAGCCATGTGGTTCGCTCGATCACATGCAGTAAGGCACCGAGTGCCGTGTTTCGCCCAGGCCATGGTTCGGGGCGTGACATAAACCCTTCGGGGCATTCACGTGCTTGCAAGTTTAAACCAATCAAACATGGGTCTCTCATTTTTTGAATTAAATTATTCCTTAACATATGAGATCATTAAGCATTACAAAGATAAATGAACACATTAAAAGTAAATTCATTCATATGTTATGGACTTTGGATCTGAACGTCGAAAACTACCAAATATGTTCATCCGCCGCTAATACAAAATATGTTCCTATGTCTGCCATAAACTAAGATAGACAGCAAAGAGATGCGTAAACTAATTTATATAGACCAGGACGAGAGGAGCAATTTATATAGCAAGGTTCTCTTCAGAAAATAGACATTAATGATGTCTTAAATAAGAATTAACAGTTATACTTTTAATTTATGCATTTATACTCCAAATAATCTATTTCGAAACTTACATCAGATTCTCCAAAAACTTTGCTCTGACCAAGCTCCTTGATTACAATTTCTCTCCAACTCTTCTGCTTCCAATTATAAATGAAAATCCAATCTTGCTCGAACCAATTGTCAGTAAATAAGATCACAATCTCACCATCAGGAGTACTACTATTGTTTAGCTTATATGACCAAGTAAAAAGGTTATGGGGAAGAGTAATAGTATGATTTGGTAGGGTTTGCCCTGAATTTCCTTTCTCATTTGAATTTTATCATAATTGTGTCTTACTTCAAAAATGTTTTCTCGGTGGAAAAGACTTTCTTTGTGGAAAAAGATTCTACCATATATATCCTTTTCATGAAGGAGAAGTTTTAGACTTCTATAAATAGGAGATTTTTTCTTCTCATAAACAACACAATAACATCCACACAACGTAATAGTTTAGAGAGTTTTGTTTAGGGAGAGAATGTTATCTTCATAGTTTTTATACTTTCCTTTATATTAAGTCTTTTAGTATAGTTTTCATTGTCATAGGTTTGCAATTGTTAGTTTCCGTTTGATGCCCCTCTAATTTGAACCCAACAAGTGGTATCAGAGCTAATGATTCCTCTGATAGTTCAACGAGGTTGAAGACGGTTCAAGACAGTTTCAAATCAAGCTGCAGACCAAGTTCACAATTTCTCCCTCCATCCACTTAGATATAGCTACTAATTTTGGTTCAAAACCTAATGAACAGTAATAGAAGTAATATCTCTCTCTAAAGAAATTTAGGCAAGGAAGAGATCTAAATTCTATTGTTGTGGGATTATAAATAACAAGGGGCTGCATGAGTATATTCCATGAGCAAAATAAGCCTTTTGCATAATCAAATCTAGGATATTTTATATCGTGGTATGATAAAGGAATACTCTTCTATCTCCTAAGTCCTTCAGGTCTATGGTGTAAAAAATTTCGTCATAATCCGCTGACTGTGCGAGGAATTTAATTGAACAACTTTGATGAATGTCTACAAAGTATGGAGTCAATAAAAAAGAGTTACAAAATCTGGAAACGCACTTAAAACATGTTAAAAACTTGACAGGAAGCCACGAGAATATATTATAGAGAATTTCTTGAGGCATTGAAGATTTTTTTTTAGGTTAGTCTTCATCTTCTTCATTCTTCATATTCTACTTTTATACTCGAGTTTATTGAAACTGTAGGCACAACCATGCTTTATATATATATATATTGGTGTTTGACATACCTGTAGGGTCGTTTGGTGCACTGTATAGGGTGGGATATCCCATCACTAATTTTGGGATTAATTTTGTATATATGTTTGGTAGAAGGAATAAATTTATCCCGGATTAATTTATACCTTCTACCAAACAGCAGTATAAAATGAGGTCCTAATTTAATGGTGGGATATCCCACCTTATCCTATTAACCTTGGGATTATTTTATCCCACCTCTCAGATGGGATAAATTAGTCCCATGATTACAATCCTGGGATTATAATCCAGGGATAATTCAGTCCACATACCAAACGACCTATTCATGCGAGAGCTTGGCGTAATTATGTAACATCCCGTAAATCCGAGATAGGTGTGAATGTATGAATCTAGTATAAAGGTGATATTTTAGCTATAAGAATCCATTCGGGATGAACTCGGGTGATAAAAATGTTTTGAAGTCAAACCAAAAGTGAAGTTCTTAAGGCCTTCTAAATTAAGTCCGAGACCTGTCGTACTTATGACCATTTTTGCGGTATTTGCGTCAGTAATTTGAGAAAACTCAAAACATGAAAGTTGTAGGCCTTTGAAATACCTTTCCAACCATATATTATGGAGCTCAAACAGATATGTGTGCTATAAGTTATGACCGTTTTACTAGACGCTGCGCAGTCTGCGCGAAGTGCCCTTCAGGTGCGCGATCGCGCACCAGAGGTAGTGTTACTGCCTTCGCTGCGTGATCACCTGCGTGAAGTGGGCCTCCAGCTGTGCTTCCGCGCACCGAACACGACCTGTTAAAAGCCCAACTTCGTTATATTCATTCCCACTTCGTTTTAAACCATTTTTTCTAAAGAAAAGAACCCTAAAGAAGTCTCTCAAGCCCTAAGGATGAAGTTCTTTTCCTCCAAACCATTTCAAGGCATTAAGGTAAGCGTATTCCAAGCCTTCTAAGTCAATTCCAACGTACGTTCATGATCATTAAGCAAGAACTCATCATTCTTAACATAGGGTTTTCAAGAAACCCATCTCAAGGTTCATGATTCAAGATTTTGGAAATCTTCTTCCAAGTTCAAGTCTTTAATTCAAGTTTTGAAGCATTACCAGGTATGTAGAGTTACTATCTACGTGTGGGAACATCATTGTTCTTCCCCACGCCTCATAATCCATAAATTATGATTCTTTACGAAAACTAGGGTTTCTATACCATGTTTATGATAACCCTAGGTCCATGTCCATGATTATATTATGTATGAATTGTTATAATTCCATCATTGAGTTATTAATATTTCTTTATGATTATTAAGAATCTGTTCGTAATCTATGAAAAACCCATATATCTTATTTCATGGGTTCATGCATGCTAGTTTATGATATATTATGCTAAATTCAAGAAAATACTATACATGTTTTACAAGTTCATTCAAGCAAGCTATAATTCATGATATCCATGTACAAGCAAGTTATATTCATGAAAACCATGGGCAGCAAGTGCCACTGATTTTACATGTTCAAGTTTTTGGGAGTTGCTTTAATTACCGAGGAAGGCTTCGATAGCTCGAAACTACGTAGCCACCGTAGGATGAGGATCGCTCCACCTATGTCCCGACGATCTCTCATAATGACCGGATCCTTTCATATTTTATTAAATCTCATGTTCCCTGGCAAGGACTGAGTGTTCAGCTGGCGGGACGCATGCACCAGATCATGGATCGGTTATACGTTATTGCTCTCCCTACTTATGATATTTTTACCATGTTATATATATGTATGTATTCATGTTCATGACCAGGTTTCAGTTTCACTTTCAGTTCTTATCATTATTATTTTATGTCCCATGTTATTTCATTTAGTTGCTTTACATACCAGTACATTCAATGTGCTGACGTCCCCTTTCTATTGCCCGGGGGCCTGCATTTCACGATGCAGGTACTAATTTACAGGACGACGTATGTGCTCAGTAAGACAGCATTCGTATCAGCTTATTGGTGAGCCCCATCTCATTCGGGGTTTAGTCAACTCTTAGTTTTATAATTAGTTATGCATCTAAGGTATGCTGGGGGCCTTGTCCCAGCAAGCATGTTTTCCGGTCAGACTCATGATAGAGGTTTCATAGACTAGACAAGTCGCTTATGTTATGTCAGACTTTCGGAGTCGTATAGCCATTCTTGGCTCATTCATGTTATTTTCGCACTCATGTTTAAACAAGTATTTTTATTAAGTATTATGACTTGTTACGTTTTATAAAGACTCATCATGCATTCACGTTATATTCCGCTCATGTTATGCCTCATGATGATTCAGCAAGCCATGTGGTTCGCTCGGTCACATGCAGTAAGGCACCGAGTGCCGTGTTTCGCCCAGGCCATGGTTCGGGGCGTGACAAAGCTTGGTATTAGAGCCTAGGTTCAAGTGTCTTAGGAAGTCTATGAAACCGTGTCGAGTGGGGTCACTTTTATATTTGTGTGTGCGCCACACATATAAACAGTTGATCACCAAGACATTTAAGATTGTCTCACTTCTTTCAACTCTAGATCGTGCAATAGAGCTGTGTTCTCAGAAATCACTCGAACTCATGTGTTGTTTCCCATTCCACCGAATACGCCTAGTCTCAATGGATGAGGAAGATGTAAAGCTAGTCGTTATTGATGTGTTGCTTTCCGATTCGAGGCATCGAAATTATTCTAACTCGTGCCATGAAGCTTAGAGCGCAAGTAACATTTCTCTTTCCATCGAATTCTAAACGTATCGAATGCGTAAGCGGCGAGAAGGAAAATTCGAGACCCAAGACTTACTAAATAGTGCATGTGTGTTTATCGTGATAATACCCTTTAAAAAACAAGTTTCGGCATGGTAGTACACGTAGGTTATATACCTTATAGAATAAGTTTATTTGGTTTCTCTGACCATGGAGCTACAGTATAAGGATGATAGTTCAGATTTAAGACTCTACAGAGTAACATGTTATGAAATTAGCTGCAGCAATCATAAATTGTCCACGGTAGTTTTGAGCGTGAAATAGCCTAAGAGCCAACCAGGATATATATATATATATATATATATATATATATATATATATATATATAGGATATATATATATATTTTTGCCATATATCTATGTACATGACTAGGAAGGACCGATGCGATAAGAAAACCACGAGCGTACGATATTGAATTTTTTTTGTAGGGTTAGTTTTAAATTATTTAAGCTTATTCGATCGTAACCTAGAGAGTATGACTAAAATGTCAAATTTCACAAATCATCAAGATTTCTTTTTCTTTATCTTTCTCTTTTGTTGTTTATTTTGAGATGACTTCGGGTTCGGATCTTATTGTATACTGTTCTTTTTTGTTTATTTGATTTGGATGTTGGATATTATTGTTTGTGTTGGAATCTGTCTATGGTATTTATAGGCCTAAATGGCTTTTGTGATTACTGTTTATGGTATTTAGAGATTTAAAGAGTTGGAAAAGACATAAGGCCACTTACCATTTACACACCCCTCAAGAAAATTTTAACTTTTAGGTAAAAATATGTAATTTGACTAAAATGTCCCTAATTAAATAAGTACATATTGAGATTTGATCACTTAACACTTAATAAGAGATTCTTTCTTAATTTGATAAGTGGACACTCTTTTTTAACCAAAAAAAAAAAAGAAAAAAAGTCTAAGTGGACTCTCTTTTGAATCGAAGAGAGTAGGAATTTTCTACGTTTTTAACTTGGAAAATAATGAGGCTATAGTAATCCAGTGCTGCAGTACAGGGTTGAAACTATTCATTCTTGACAACAAAGATGGCGCACCACGTATTTTTTTCTTTTTCTTGTAGAAGTCAAAATCAGTTGCCCTACATTCAAACTTTGTGTACAACATGTTTAATTTGAAAGAATTATTTTTAATATTTAATTTGAAAGAATTATTTTTAATACTAGATGGCCTATGCCCGTGTTGCGCACGGGCCCAACACTTAGACATAAGATATCTATATATATGTATATGTAGATAATATATATATATATATATATATATATATATATATATATATATATATATATATATACACGAAGCATGGGTTTTGTGCTCCGTATCTAAAACTTTATTATATTCGTGTTTGCTACGAAAATTTATTAATACTTTTTAAAAGAGAAGACTTGTTTAAAAGAAAACTATTTTCCTCTCTTTGAGATAAAACAATAGCAATATTTAAGCATCAGCTGATACTTTCAATTTTAATTCGATTAATTTAAAGGTGTAAAATACTTATTATTTTTTATCAAATTTGATTTGGATAATTCTAATTCAAATTATTAAATTAATTTTACATGTTTAAAACGAAACAAAGTAGAAATCGATTTTCTATTTAAACGAAGAAATGCTATTTTTTAATTTTTGGTAAATATTCTCGGTTTAGTTCATTTTACTTGTCATGTTGTCTTTTGCATGATTTTTTTAAGGAAACGTGAATTAGAATTATAATTTGACTAATTTACCTTATTCATTATTTGATCTCCATTTGATATTAATCTCTTTTCACATTTATTAGAGTAAGAATAAAAATGAAAAAGTAATTAAATTCTATCTTATTTTAAAATATAAATATTTTAAGTATATTTATTTTAGTAATCATAACAAATAAATGACATGGCGAAATAGCAAATACAACAATTAAATATCTAGATTAGATCACAGGCTAATATAAGAAAATAAAGAAAATTGTATGTATTTGCCTACTAAACCTTTTGAAGAAAAACAATAATATGGGGTCCCTGTTTTTTGCTGTGTAATAATTTCATTTGCTCCCACTAATGGATTGATACGCATGTGGCAATCAATCCATCATTATTGATTTAATGAGATACTTTAGAAATTACATAAATATTGTTTGATTTTTTAATATAGGATGCACTTTTTTTTTTTTTTTGACATTGTTTTTTTTTAATATGGGATTCATTTTTTTTTTATTGCTTGATTTTGTTAATATGGGGTCCACTTTTTTTTCCGTGAGTTTGGAGATGGTGGGTTCCACTTTTTTTTCTTTTTTTTTTTAATTTTTTATGGGATTCATTTTTTTTTATATTGCTTGATTTTGTTAATATGGGGTCCACTTTTTTTTTTCCGTGAGTTTGGAGATGGTGGGTTTCACTTTTTTTTTTTAATATTGATTGGTGTTTAGTTGGGGCCCACACTTTTTTTTTAATATTGATTGATGTTTAGTTGGGGCCCACACCTTTTTTTTTTTTTAATGGAAAACGGACGACGAAGCATGAGTGCAAACCCATGCTTCTATATAGTTTAGATTTTTAATATTTTATTTTATTTTCTTGTAGAAGTCAAAATCAGTTGCCCTACATTCAAACTTTGTGTACAACATGTTTAATATTTTATTTTAACATCAACTCAGTTCTCAGACTTCTGCCACTATACCTTTAACAAACACTATATAAAGCTGAGTGTGCACATTATTCCCCTACATCAAATCCCAAAACCAATAATCACCAAAAGAAAATATGAGTCCAGCTTCATTAACCATGTCCTTCTTCTTTCTCAGTATTATTTTCAGCTACATATTTAAAAAAGCATTGCAAATATTTCCTCAATCAAAGATACTAAACTACATAGACTACGTATTTTCCCAATTGAAATGGGCATGGAATGTTGTCCTCTTTCAATCTTTCTCTCATTCTTGTAATTACAATTTCACTACTACTAGTATTATTTCTGAAGGTGCACCTCATGATCATGATCATAATAATAATGAGCTTAGAGTAACGCATTTCGAGCACGATAATTTGGAGTCAGTGGAGTGTGCAATATGTTTGTGCAAGATTGAAGAAGGAGAAGAAGTAAGAGAGTTGAGATGTGATCATCTTTTTCATAGGGCTTGTTTGGATAGGTGGATGAATTGTGGACACATGACTTGTCCATTGTGTAGAAATCATCTAAACAAGCCAAACACACTTTGAATTTCTTCTCAGTGAGATCAAGAGATCAGATCTTCAACAAGAGGTTATTACTTTGAATTTCTTCTCAGGGAGATCAAGAGATCGATGTGAATGGTGGCTAAGATAAATTTACGAAAACGGCGTTGAAAGGGTAAAATTGTAAATAATTGTTGTACACAAGGAAGCTGGCTTGCCATGGTGATTTTATGTCAAAATATTGTATGGATTCCATGGTTTAATTTGTGCAGTCGACTCCAATACAATTATTGACTGGGGTTTGGGCATAGTTAATTTGATTTATTTCAGAGATGAACTCTTTGCAAATTGAGAAAACATTAATGACTATGTGACTTAGATTTCATTTTAATGAGAAATTCATAGTTTGATGTTGTATTTACTTGGAGAGAAGACTTGAATCTCAATATAATTGTTCTTCTTTTTTTTTTTTTTTCCTCTGGAAAAAATGTTAGCACTTCATAAATTTGTCACACCCATGAAAAGTCAAAAAGAAAATTAAAGCAAAAAGACTGCAATATTATTTTGCGTCACTCCCACTACTATGTGTTAATCCTTCTTTACGAGAAGTTGAGAACTAGACAGTTTAATTTTTACATTTAACCCAACATCACATTATTCGTATCGGTTAGAGTTCCAACATCACATTATTCGTATCGGTTAGAGTTTTACTTTAATTTTTATTTTACAACTCAAGGAAGTACGGGAACCAATCATATACCTAGCTAGCTGTGTTATCTCCAATCTCTTTTTGGTTTAACCATTTGTATATATCCGAAGTTTACTGACTCGATTAATCTGAATCGAATAGGCCCATTAAGGAGGTAAAATTTCCTTACCTAAATTAAAGTTCCCTAATCAAAGGGTACAAATTCAATACTCTGATCAATCATCCCATTATCATACCCTATGTGGTGCGTTATATATTTCTAAACGCGCACACGAATGAGTACTTCAAAATCACAATATAAAGACTGGTATATTATAATCACTAAGCAGAAAAACAGAAGTAATAAGAAAATTGCAGAACGGTAAAATAAGCCTGTCAATTGGGTCGGGTCGGCCCGGGACCGGCCCACCTAACCTGGCCCATAACCCGCTTGGTCCCCCAACCCGGTTAGAGGGTGGTGGGCTGGGCCAGTGGAAAAAATTAGGGGCTGGGTCGGACATGCCATTTAGCCCGGTAGCCCGGCCCACCAACAGCCCGGGTTCTGGCCCACCGGGGACCCGGCCCACTTCGAATTAATCTTTTTAAAAAAAAAATTATTTAAGTGGTATATTTGTGTATATCTTGTATATGTTAATAGTATATTTGTGTATATCTTGAATATGTTGTTGGAATGAAGACTCCCAACGGCTATTTGAGTGCTAAAAATTATAAAAAGTTGAGAATGTGATACAAGACTACATAAGTAATTTAAAACAAAACTTCAAACTTAAATTGATAACATTGTAAATTCAAAACATACAAACTTGAGCGGTTAACTTATTACAAATGAAAAGTTCAAAACGCTAGCATCGATGTAGAAATTTAACGAAGAGATAAACTTCAATGTTCAATTTTGTGCCTTTTGTCCAAGTGCCTACCCCCCCAAAACCGGTTCGGACTTATAGAGATATATTTGACCACAATGTTGACATTTAACATGTTCCTCGTCTACTCGCTCAAAATGCAACCACACCGGACTTGAAATTGATCTTCGGACTGGAGGAGGAGGTGGAGGATTATCATTATCCATTAAATTTAAATTTTGAAATTTGAACTTGGAAGTTGGAAGAGAGAGAGAGATTTAGATGAGTAGAAAATTCAGGGAAAGAGGACAGTAGGGAATTGTGAGATACTATGGAGAAGATCAATTATTTATAGATTGAAAATAGGGCCAAAGTATAATTTAAGGAACTTGATAGTTAAAATAAAGTTGACACAACTAGATTTTAAAGTATCAAACTTAATAAATTTTATTATTAGAATTTTTTTTTTTTAAATAATTAAAATTCGGCCCGGCCCACTTAGCCCACTACGTACCGGGGTAGGGGGCTGGGTCGGACACCCCTTTCCCTCCTCCAACCCGGCCCCCAACCCAACCTACTAACTATGGCCCGGCCCGACCCACCTGACACCCTTACGGTAAAACGAAGGGGACAATTGAAGAAGAACCGGGGGGGGGGGGGTGGGGGAGGGGGACGAGGAACAATGGAACATAGGCCCAGAGAATTGAGGATGAGAAGCACAATCTTTGTCTAAGAATAATCACAATTTGCATAAATGCTTCTTTATAATTCACAGTCCTTTTTAACCAGTTGCTAATTATGTTTGGATTCCAAACAAAACTCTCTAACATTTTACTTAGCCCATTATTCTAACTGAATCAGTGTCAATCACCACTTCCAGCCCATATATAAGTCCTTGTGAAGTCAGCTTGGTTCACAACAACAGGGGTGAAAATGCTTAATTAATTTCACGATCACACACCCCACCAAGGTTCCAATGTCTATTTTAATTTCCTAGTGCCTATACTGCGTTTTTGTATCCAAGCTTTGGAAATAAATTAAAGCATGATACAGTGATATATTGTCCAAATAACGTGACTTTGTTGCATATAAAACATTGTTATTCCTTTAGCATATGGACATGTTTTATCGCGATTAATTAGGTTAGAAGTGTAATAACCAAGTTTTCTTTGAAAAAAAAATCATATATATATATACACACACATATATAAAAGCAGGCCAAAGGCTTGCTGACGTAGCGCAACACAAACGCGGAATTTACATTTATCTCTTTTCTTAGAATTTTGGCTTTTCCACTTCTTTCTACTAATTAAAATTGCTAGGAAAAAAACATACATACCCTTTCGCTGCTTTCAACTAGAAACTCCAAGAGACGCTTGTTAAGGAGTCGGAACCAAAATGCCCAAAAAAAAAAACAGTTTAGACCAAAATACCCCAACAAAAAAAAAATGTTACGAAAATGCCTTTAGCGCAGTAAATTACTGCGCTAAAGAGTTAACGGACACGGCTCCGTTAACTGATATAGCGATAATTTACGCGCTATAGTGCTTTGTTTTTTTTTTTTCCTGCTCTTTTGGTTAACCCTTCTTTCGTTACACTTTTTAACGTACTTTGACCATAGATTAATCATGCTTCGGGACCCCGAAACTTCAATATTTTATATAGAACCCTACTTATTTTTGTGCGATTAATTAGGTAGGATCAACACATCAAGGATACACAAAAGTTCGGATGACCGTTTTAGAGGTTGAAAAGTGCTCGAACGCTATTTTCGTTCAAGGCTCGGTGACATTAGCTTGAAGTTCTTTACGAATACATAAACTTGTTCATTAATAATTAATCAAAAGTTAGTCAAAATGGCAGCGTTCATGCAAAAGAAAAAAACTTAATTAAATTGCATCATTCATAACCTTGAGTAGATGAAAATACTTAACACACTAATTCATTAATAAGAAACTCATGATATATTAAAAATACAATCACAACATTCTTGAAAAAAACTTAAAAAACATTCATCAATTAATGCTCTTGAGTTGATCTTCCGCCACCACCGCGAGATGTGCCACCACCACTAGAGGTACTTCCACCACTAAAGTTTCCTCCACCCCGAGAGGTACTTCCACTGCGAGATGTAGTTTGACCACCATGCCGTAAGGGACACTTGCGCTTATCATGACCAACATAATTGCAAAATAAGCATTTTCGAGTGTATCTCCCGGTGGAACATCCATTTCATTATGAATACGCGAGTATGCATTCTTTACGAATTTACGGATAAATGCTTTATTTGCAACCATTGAAAATGGATCGGTGGCCAATAACTCTCACTACCAAGTGGGTAGAACCTTCGAAGATACGTTTTTGCATAATTTTCAACCGTATATTCCTCAGCCATGTAAGAGGAGGCGTTCTTTCCCATTGTGATAAAACACTTGAAGGCGTGAGAACATGGCATGTGATATGATTGCCACTTGCCGCATGTGCATGTTCTTGGAATCTCACAAATTGTGTGAACGTTACCTCCTTTACCTTGGTGCACACTTGTTGTGAGTTCAAATATGCGCTATGCAGGGTTGTACTCCATCCGATCATGTTTCGAGCCTTATATTTGTGGTACTCGAATAGTTTTAACGATTTTGGCATCCATCTTAGACCTTCTTTGCATGTGCTTTGGCCTCTTTTGATCTACCGACGAACCGCTCCACAACCTCGCTTAAATGTCATTCTCACCATTGCGGTGACGGGTAGTCCCCGTGCGATTTCAACAAGCCATTGAATGACGGTAGCTGTTTGTTGTCGCATACCCCATCGTCTACCTTCATCCTTGTGTAATGTCCATTTGTCTTTATCAATTGCATTTAACCAAAGTGGAAGGCTTCCTCATTCGCCCGCCTAATAATGTCCATTTGCGGTGTTAAACTTCTTCTCCCGATGCTCACGTTGCGCCCGCCCACATCCAATTGCAAAGTGCTGGGATTCGATATGCCTTTTGGAAGTTTGCCTTCAAATGCCTTAAACAATAACGATGGTAGGCAAAGGGTGGTTGCCACCCCTGCAAATTGAACATATTGTGCAATATGCCAGCATTTCTGTCTGATATCACACATATTCCCATGCGATCCTTAATAACGTGTTGCCTTAAGTAGTCCAAAAACATACCCCACGTACTAATGCTCTCATTAGCCGCAATTGCAAAAGCTAGAGGGAATATAGCTCCATTTGCATCCATTCCAAGCGCTATTGTGACTTTATGTCATACTTCCCGTAAACATGTGTTCCATCTATTGATATTAAAGCCGACAATGAGCAAACCCATCAATGCATGGTTTGAAGGCCCAAAATACAAAATCAAAAATATTACCGGCACACCAGCTTCGATTTGAGCTTCCATTCAACAACGGTACCATGATTGAAGTGTTGTAGAGCCGCCATGTATCTCGGCAACGTCTTGAAAGAGCCCTCCCAATTGCCGAAGACTATTTCATGTGCACGCCTACGCCCAAGATACGCCTTCCTCCTAGTGACAGTTTTGTTATATACTTTCAAGACGGCTCTAATACAGTCTTTAATAGGGTACCTGAAAATTTTGAAATATCAAGATATAACAACGAGGAACATTATATTAACACAAAAAATAAAAGAAACTTAGGCGAAGGGATACCTTGGGTTTTCACTATATAATTCGGATAATCTGGACCATCCATAGCACGCCTTTGCCTATAATTTGGTGCAACCACCATATTCTCCCTACACAAGAAATTAGGGTGTTTTAACTACTACACATCAAATAACACTATTGATGTTAAAAAAAATAGACGTACCGATAGTAATCAACTGGAACCGAAACTTGAGGAAGGACCATCGCTTTGAGTTGTTGGATAGGCCGAGGATGTTCCAACCCGATTCATCCATCCCGATTGAGGAGACCGTCCGATATGATCCATATCGTGTGTATAACCCCTAAATAATATAATCAACATCATTAGTAGCATTCAAGTGCCATTACACATAATAATAATAATAATAATAATAATAATAATAATAATAATAATAATAATAATAATAATAATAATAATAATAATAATAATAATGATAATAATAATAATAATAATAATAATAATAATAATAATAATAATAATAATAATAATAATAATAATAATAATAATAATAATAATAATAATAATAATAATAATAATAATAATAATAATAATAATAATGTACCCTTGCCCGTCAAATTGATGACTTAAACTATCGAGTCATTTGGCTAGTCAAAATGCTTTGATAGGTACTCATGTCGTGGTAATTGTGTTGATAAGTAGGTTACGCTTGAGTGACTTCGGCTTTGAATTATAGACGGAAGGGGCTTCCCGAGGAGCCCTAGCCATGAATTCAAGTCGATTAATGGGGACCTTCTCTATATACATTTCAAGGACGTTTAAACTTATGCATTTCCTATAATCATAAGGCGCCTTCAAAAAATCGATCAACGATTCATCGTCTTGAATGTACCACCGACCATAACTAGTTACACCTTGCGGCGTAAATGACGTTGGATATTTTCCAATTATATTTAGATCAAAATCACTTCTACTAATTTGTAATCTATTATACAAGGCTTGGAGTAGTTTTGAGAATTTTAAGTCAAGTGGAAACTTAACATGGTATTTTGGGGAAGAATCATAGCGTTAAATTATTTTCCTCGAATATAATTTGTCCGTCCTTTAATAAAGAAACTTTAATTCTTGGAACATCTGCCATACTTTGAATAATTTAGGAGGAATACAAAACGCAAAAACAAGATGAAACTTTGAATTTTTTACTTTTTTTGCGTTATGCGAACTCGGTATTTATAACCAACCAACGCATGCATGCAATTACAGTGTTACGTCTAATCAAATAAGTGTGGAGAGATGCATAACGCATTATTTTACAGCGTCATGGTACATTTCAGCAGTATAGCGCAGTAAAATACTGCGTTATGACGGTATAGCGCAGTAAAATACTGCGTTATGACGGTATAGCGCAGTAAATTACTGCGTTATACGGTATAACGCATAATTTTACTGCGCTATACAGCTGCTCCATTGTCACCTCAACTATCAAACAGAAAAACGTCATGATTCGAATCACACTTTATATAACGTAATTTGACGAATAGTTGTTACCAACCACACAACATTTCACACAAAATTGAGCTACTATGTCATTTTTTGACCAATTTAGAGATATTAGCCGTGTTATATCATTCACTCCAAAGCAAACATATTTGAAGCAATGGGTAGGACACGGGAACTAGATGATGATGATTTTCATTACTCAAATAACCCTAACGATAGATTCAATCGAGAATACAATAATAAAATGACATAGGAGTGGGATTGGCGTGTTAGGGAGGCTGCAAACCTTTGGAGCACAAGTTAGCGTCGAGGGGGCTTAAACGCCCAAAAAAAACGTGCTATGTCAATGCTTCGCGGAACTCCACAAGAGTTTAATTTGGCTCTTAATCGTTTCGCGAAGAGAACAATCGGATGCAAATACGTTACCATAGGGTAGAATATGGTATATATGGTAGCACAAGATTTAGATCCAAGTGGGATTCGGACCGTGAAATGTCCGATGAAGATTAACATTTTTCTTACAATAAAGTAAGTAGGTAGGGTCATAAAGACCCCCCCCCCCCCGGGTACTGGGGTTTGCAACTATATAAGTAGCCCTTTCTTTGTTATTAGACTACACCATATTCAATGTCGAGTAGTAGAAACTCAGCTTGGTCTTTACTCCTTCCAAAAGAACCAAATAGCAGTGACGATGAGAGTTCAAATCATAGCAGTTTTTCGAGCGATACTAGTGATTTCAAACTAGATGAGCTAAATCCCCACCTTCTTATAGAGCGTAATGATGATTTCTGCAGTGTGAAATATTCAGATCCGCGGGAATATTATTGCGGTTTACGCCGAGAATGGTCACATCGGCTTGCCGAATCAGAACGTCTTGTTCGTGACTTGGAAAATCTCAACGCTCCAATACCAACGAGGTACTCCTTAACCATGCCTCAAGTAGGTGCGTAAACTTGCGAGCTTGCCGTGCAAAGGATTAGAAAAGAAAACAAACAATGTTTCGGCAAGACGATGTAGATTTTACATGCTAAAGTTGGTCGAGAAGAACAAGCATCATCAACGGTAGAGAACTAGCGCTACCGAAAAAAGATGTGTCTTAAGAAACCGCCAATATTTTTCCGAGGACGATATTGAGGACTTGTACTACGATGATGATTAAGAATGTTGTGATTTTAGTTTTAAGTTTAATATATCGTTATGCTCTTAGGTATTAATTAGTATGTTAAGTTTTTTTCAAGAATGTTGTGATTGTATTTTTAATATATCATGGGTTTCTTATTAATGAATTAGTGTGTTAAGTATTTTCATCTACTCAAGGTTATGAATGATGCAATTTAATTAAGTTTTTTTCTTTTGCATGAACGCTGCCATTTTGACTAACTTTTGATTAATTATTAATGAACAAGTTTAAGTATTCGTAAAGAACTTCAAGCTAATGTCACCGAGCCTTGAACGAAAATAGCGTTCGAGCACTTTTCAACCTCTAAAACGGTCATCCGAACTTTTGTGTATCCTTGATGTATTGATCCTACCTAATTAATTGCACAAAAATAAGTAGGGTTCTATATAAAATATTGAAGTTTCGGGGTCCCGAAGCATGATTAATCTATGGTCAAAGTACGTTAAAAAGTGTAACGAAAGAAGGGTTAACCAAAAGAGCAGGAAAAAAAAAAAACAAAGCACTATAGCGCAGTAAATTACTGCGCTATAGCAGTTAACGGAGCCGTGTCCGTTAACTCTTTAGCGCAGTAATTTACTGCGCTAAAGGCATTTTCGTAACATTTTTTTTTGTTGGGGTATTTTGGTCGAAACTGTTTTTTTTTGGGGCATTTTGGTTCCGGACTCCTTCTTAAGTTCCCAAATAACTGCCCGCATAAAAGACCCGTCCTTCCAAGTTCCAATAATCTACCCTCTTCAACAGAACAAACACAAAATGTCAACAAGAATTTTCGTCTTACGCATGCCTATAAAAAATACCAACCGGTGGTCCTTATCTATCTCTCCCTCTCCTTTTTTCTTCAACTGCTCTTTTTTAATTTGTTTAGTTATTTTGGTGAAACACTTCACTTATTCATCCATTGAATAATTCGTTATTCCCTATTGCGTTCTGGTATCACTCTTGCAACTTCTAATGGTCCATTTACACTTGAGGTACTAGATATTTGTACTTCTTTATTTTTATCATTGTTTATTCAGGGTTTTCAGGTAATGAGGGAAAAATTGAAATCCGTTCTTTAAAAGTAGATGCATTAAAAACATGCTTCAATCCACTGCATCCTTGATGCCCTGATGTTTTGTCAACATAATCACATAATTGAAAGAAACATATGTTGTGCCACTGGATAATGCAAAAGAAAAGATGATTTACCTATCTGCTACCAGTTAAAATATGCTAAGGTAACAAATAAAGAGCAAGTGAAATAGTGTTCATGCAAGTTTTTCTCTGTCTAAAATTAGACTCATCTACAACTGTGGGTTTCTGGTGGTAGTATATCATCATTTAGGCATAGTCATTAAATTCCCGTAGTATATTTCCTTGAAATTGTACTTAATATTGGCTTTCCTTTGCTGCAGATTTTATATCTCAAATATAATTCATGTTTTCTTTTCCGTTGGCACATGATGTACGTGCTTCTCTATTATGTTTTGGCTCAATTAATTGAAACTCCTGTTTTCCAGGTTGTTAAAGTCTTATTTTGTGGTGGAAAATCTGTTTGTAATGAGGATAAAAATATGAACTTTTAGAGTAGATGCATTACAAGTATGTACCAATAACTTGCCGTGATTTCATAGAGCTTGCTTTGATATGGTATTATGATAATGTCAAATTTCACAGTCATCAAGATTTCTTTTTCTTTATCTTTCTCTTTTGTTGTTTATTTTGAGATGACTTCGGGTTCGGATCTTATTGTATACTGTTCTTTTTTGTTTATTTGATTTGGATGTTGGATATTATTGTTTGTGTTGGAATCTGTCTATGGTATTTATAGGCCTAAATGGCTTTTGTGATTACTGTTTATGGTATTTAGAGGTTTAAAGATTTGGAAAAGACATAAGGCCAGTGACGTGTCACCTCTCATTGCCCAGATAATTCATTTATCTTTTTTCTCCTTTATTTACGGTTTCCAGTCTATTCTCTCACTTCTACATACTACAAAGTACCGCTTAATCCCTTGCTCTGAACCATTTCGCCTCCCTTTTTTGATGAACCGTTTCTTCCGTTAATTCTAATGGTAGCCTATCAGTTACAACCAAACACAACCAAAACCACGCCTCTTCAAACTTCTATTCTATTTACATTTTTGTATCAATATCTACTTCTATTTAGTTATTGTTCCTACTATCGGAATTTGAGATGACTTGCGACATTAATTTGCGAATTTTGTAAGGTTTCTAAAATAATGTTAGCTTTCTTAATGGTAATTATTTTATTGATAACACTCATTCACACCCAATATTTACACCAACTCAATTGGTTTATAATATGTTTCTTTACATAATCTTTTAGCACTTATTTATAGTCAATCAATATTAATTTGGATATTGAAAGTAGACAGACATATATTAATTTGGTGATTCTTTAATTTTCTGATCTTTTTTTTTCTTTAACTTCGTGTTATAATGATATGGTGTTGATTTGTTCCGTACTTTCACAACAGAGGCAGCAAGGTATACCGGTGGTAGTGACGGTCGCTCTGCCCCTACTCCTTCCATTGAGGTTTACCATCTTTTCGTTTTAGTAATTGCATAAAAGCTTATACATATGCAGGCTTTACTTTCCCTGAATTGATCGGTTGTTATATTTTTTTTCCTTGAATTGTGTAAGGGTAACAGATCTGCTACCACGTGATGTATCGCCTCCCATAAAACATTGGTGTTATTGCCAGGGGATCAAGGTGCACTGTCTGTCCCAGTTGCTATTATATCACATTAATTATTTACGATACCTATAAGACATAATCTTTTTAGGTTGTTTTAAATTTTGAGCTGCTCAATTTTGGAATTGTGATTCAAAAGCTTTTAACTTTATTGAAAGTGGATATTTGACAATTTCTTATTTATTTATTGATGTGTTATTTGTAGCTACGAATTTGAGAATCAAACAGGAAAACATTATGTGCTTATCTGCCCTCTTTTCAAGTCTTTCCAATTATCAGTATAATGCCAGCAGAATGATACAAAATATCCATTTAGTTTCTGCGGAAGGAGAGCTGCATATGGCTTTGTTTTGTTCTTATTCTATTTGGCTGGCAGGTGAAGTTTTTGCTTGCATTTCCTAACTTATCTTTTGCTTTGTGATGTCGCTATTCACTGAATTGTTCTCAACTTCTGTCACAACGGCATCGAATTATGATGGCATTTAAGACTAAGCCTAAATGGAATGAGTCAATAATTTCATTGTTGTAACGATGGTTGCTCATTAAATGTCTAAATTTCATCACGCTTTAGCTGTGGGTGATTTACACCATTTATGATGAAAGCATTTGCCTTTTCTTTTGCTTTTAGGTGTATCTATAAAGGTGAAAATAGGGCAGAGGAGCTAGAAAATGCTTCAGCCTCTTGAAACTATTGATAAGACCTTTGAGAAACTCGAAATGATATGCCATTCCTTTCAGGTACTGATGTTCTTAAATTGGTAGTACTATTTATAAGTTTATCGTCTTGATTATATATTTGGCTCTATCAAATTGGTTTTTTCCCTTCCTTGCAAAGCATTCCTTTTCCTTTTTTATTGGTTTTCATTTTCCTAATTCCAGTTATGTACTTTGTTAGCAGTACTTTTTCCCAGACTGACACCTCCTGAATTAAGCTACCCTTGGCACATCAAATATAAATCTCAACTTCCGAAGCTTTGGTTGTAAACTGTTTTTGTTTTTGGATAAAAGACATAAGAAAATGAATCTTGATTTCAAGTTTTCACAATCAGTAAGTTGGTTTTATTTCCCTTTAAGAATTCAGCTTCCATATTATTCATTTGACGCAAAACTTATTGAGTTTACATAAAGAAGTTTTTGTTCCTCTCTCGAGGTTCGATTATAATTTTGCTTTAAGAATCTCTTGATTCTATTTTTAATACTTGCATTCCTTAAATTTACAATTGAAAATGAAAACCTCAATGCAAAGATTTCTGGCTTCTTTGGAGTTCTATGAAAGTTTTCACTCTAAAGGTTAGGCTTTTATCCCTTGAAGTTCTCCCTCTATTAGTACTTTTGGTTGCTTCATTATTGCAGTATTTTCCTTCCTGATATTGGTTTTATTTTAGAATGTGGGATAGCTGGATCGATCTCCCTTCCGTTCAGCTTATCCCTTTCAAAAGCAATAATATGATTTGATTCCTTTTCCCTATTGCGCTTTTAGTCCTTCAGAAAAAATAATCTTCTATATATATGAAGGCAGGACATAGGCTCGCTGATGTGACATGCCTCAATGACGAGGAAACCTATTCATCTAATTTCTCAAATTTTCACACAATAATCTCAATTATTAATTACTTAACTCGCCACAAAAAAGTAACGAATCCTAAAAGCCACGTCTATTCTCTATAACCCTTGCAGGACAAAATTCTGGCGGTTTCAATTATAGAGATCAAATCGAGACTCTACAAAAAACAACGGAATGTCGATAACGGCGTGCCGAATGCGGAGAACTTTTTATTGAGTTTCAGAAGGAGGAAAATGCTCAGGGTATTATATCCTCATGACCTTAAGATCTTCAATATTTTCCAGCCGAGAAGTCTTCATCTTGATGCATCCTTCAAGTATCTTTTTGCTGATATCATTCCTCTTCTTAATCCTAAACGTGGGGTAAGATACTGCTGCTGGTTTTTTCCTCCTTCAATTTTTGCATGCTTTTTGGAGTAACTGTCAGTTAACTCTTCTTTGTTTATGTATTAGAATTCCCTTCTTTGGTGAATTTACTTGCCAGAATGGCAGAGCGTAGGTATCCAAAATGCATCTTTAAATTTGAGAAAATTTTCATTATAACTATATGATTTTAATCACTTTGATTGATTTTAAGTTAGTTGCTATACTTGCCTTTATTTTGAATTTTTCCTCTGCCAAAGCATGAATCAAGATGGCCATGTTAAAGTTCTACGCCACAGGACAATGGTGGAATGCAGATGTGTTCCATGTGTGAGGGTATTCTTTATATTCAACTTTCATGTATCTTTATATTCTTGATTTCCTACTTGATTTTAGGTAACTTGCAGAATCAAAATTGTATCTTTTGGTTAATTTGTCACTCATTTATGACATTCAATTACTCTTGAATGGAATATAGATAAAAAGTGTAATCCAACTCCGTATTCCCGCTTTGTTTCTGCAAATTAGTGATTTTGATAAGGCAACAATTAAAACTAGCGGAAGGGAGGCTGTTACCAACTTTGAACCAAGTGTACATGAAGGGGAAACAATCTTTGAACCTCAGAGTGAAGGTTTGATAAAAAGTTCTTGCTCATTTTCAAACTAATGTCGCTAATTCCAAGCGACAGTGCATTATCTATATCTGGATATGTCTCATTTACGATGCTTATGACACAAATAGCCAACATGATCGTGATTTGAACTTGGGGATATTAACCTCTTCTTCAAAGGAAAATGACAGGTTGGGAGGCTTTCGCTATCATCCTTATTAATATTTTCGGGAAATTTATTTTCGTCATATTTTTGTTTTTGATAAAATCCTCTTGCATTGTTTCTTCGCAGTATCATGAAGCGTTCCAACTAATTAAGAGTTTCATTTTTAAACTTCTCTGTGAGGAGGCGAGGCTGGTGTCCACTTGGAGACAAAGCATCAAAGGCTGAAAAAATATGCCTGAAAATTTGAGCAAAAGAAAAAAGATGCCTGAAAAAATACAAAGTTTTGTTAAAATTTGAGTTCTATATATAATCTTAATACTCCTTTAATCTTTTTTAACATCCACATTTCCGAGAGAACCTAAATATACGTTTTTTTTTTTTTTTTTTTTTTGCTTAGAAAATATACATTGTTTATAAGTATTTTGATTTTTACAAGGAAAAAAAAGTTTTTTAACAAATTCAAACATAAATTTTGAAGTTGTGTGGTTGTAATTAATTCCACACCTTGTAAGTTGTAATTACAAAGGTTGCTTTTCACTACATTCGAGAGAACCTAAATAAGGTAATACATTTTAAGTGAACTTAATTATTCACTTTCGTTATTTTAATTTAGTTATTACTGTTGTAGTAATTCATTATTTTCTTCAGCAATAATCTACTTTCTTGTTTATTTGGCATCCTTAGGTGGTTAGCTAGCTAGTTGCAGCCTTTCAAAGTTCAACAGGGCAACTAGAAAATAAACGTCAATTATTTATAAGAAAGACGTCAGACAAGAATTAAATTGTATTTATTAATTCTTGTCTTCAAATATATATACACGTGAACAATGATTGAAATAGCTTTCATCTCACATTGTTCACAATGATTATTAATTAGTTTGAAATTTTTGAATTTTGAAGTGAGACTTTTCTCATTTCCATGGTGTTGTGCTACTTAATTAAAAATCAGAATATAATATAAGAATAAACATTAATATGGTAAAAAAATTAAACTAAAGGCAGAATAAAGTTCAAGTAATTTTCTTTTCTATCTGTAAACTTTAGCTTCCCAAGACCCCACTTATGGGATTACACTGGGTATGTTGTTGTTGTATAATACTCTGTATTTTCTAATTGGCATAACAATCTTTTTATTTTGCAATGCTCCAATAATTTAAAACACCGTTTTGCTAAAAAAGAATTCAAATTCGTCTAGCATAAATTTAATTAGCATCTTATGCTAAAATTCTTGGCGATAAATGAATTAACCGCTACTATCTGACAATATCTTGCTTTATGGACTAAGCTAGTTATAATATACACAAATAACGGAATTTTTGACCAAAATAAGCTATTATTTAAACTAATTCACCAAAATAATACGTTTTTAATTTTTTTTCCCTGGAAAGCCCAGTAAGTATTGCATTATTTTATTCAAAAATTGGACGGGAAAAAATGGAGGGTTAACGGTGTTAAAAAGCTAATTAAAGCTGCGTATTATGCCGATGTCCTCAAATCCAATACGAGCAATCCGTAATCGACATTGATTGATGTTTTAACTCGGAGTTACGATTTTGATAAAAAGCCGCGATTGTTTCCAAACTAGGATACTGAGAGAATCCGCAAATTTCTTTTGACTATAAAACGTGATCAATAGTTACGTTTTAAACCATGACACACAATAAACTATCCCTCTTCCTTATACTTTTTGAACAAACCACAGATCATTATAAAATATATTATGAAACGAATGTTCAAACACATTCCAACAATAGCTTCTACTTAATCACTATTGTTGGAACAACATTAAAAAATCCTATTTATGAGTTAATTAAGTCAAATATGTTGTAATATGTTAAAATAATACTATAGTTTTAATTTATTTTTCGTTATATTAATAATAATAAGTGTCTTACGTGTAGGAGTAAAGATGGCCAATTTTGAACATAATGTGATGGTTGCTTTGTATTGGGGTGGCGAAATAATTTCGAAATGAACGGATTCAGGTATTTGAAGGTGCCAAAATGATTGTTAGCATGTTTATTTAACGAACTATTTGAATGGTTGAACTATTGCATGAGAAGATGGGGACAAATAGTGAATGTCACGTATATAATTCTCAAGTAAGTAAAGATGAAAATTGTGGAATCTACGTGAGAGTCAAAATGTGCGATAAGGTTTGTTCGAAGCTTTGTCATTTTGTGGTGAGGTGATATAATCTCATTTAACCCTTTTTGTAATCTTTTTTATTTACCTTTTATTTAAATGTAAAACGAGAAATACTTAATAACTATTCCTAGATAGAGAAAAATATATTATTTAAAAGAAAATAACTAGCTAAACAAAATTAAATCCTAGAAAGCATATTTTTTGTGATTTTTCATTCTTTTGAAACACCAAACTTGTACTCTAGAAATAGTAAATATTTTTGTCCTCTTCTTATATCGACAAATAAACCTAATAAATAATATAGAGTAAAATCGACATATCAAGACTAAAATTAAAAGAAATATTTAGACACTAGAAGGTGAAACACTCCGGCGAGGATAAAAAATCACGTGTCTACAATCCTTATTGCATACAAGAAACTAATCCCGCTTATGGCAATTTTAATATATATGAAGTGATAAAAGAAAAATGCATAATTTTAGCTTAGTCCTATGGCAAAATATTATCATGGAGTTTGTCTTTTTTCCTTATAGTGTATCCTTTTATAAATCAAAATTTGGAGAAACATATAGTTAGGCTATTTGTAAGCACATTTGTTTTAAATGAAGGTAAATATTACTCCATATATCAACAATTACTCAAAACAAAATGCTAAAGATACATATCGATTTATCAACACAAGGCTGATGGTTCTTCTTAATTGTGAAATATGATGCAAGTGAACAATCCACTAAAAATTGTCATAAAGTATCGTTCGTTGCAGTTGATCAATTTACCACTCAATCACATGCCATTTTGTCATTGTTTGATTTTTGATTTATTGACTTAGTTCGAAAATCATGTATCTACTTATAATATATTTTTTGAAGCTATTAGATAGTTTTGTACACGTTGTTTCAAACGTTTTCTAGGAAAAGAAGGGACCGCTTTATTTAAATATATTTCACAATGCCATAATTTATAACATGTGTTGCCTATGTATCTAGTATTTTGCGTTATCCATTTAGTTTCCCATAGGCACACAATCCTCTTCTTTTTTAGTGTCATGACCCAAAATCACGTGATTGGCACTCAACACTCTATCCGAAGGAGCGAACCAATCCCATATGATATGACCCAACCATATGCACATAACTCAACATTCAAGTTCCACTATGAAAACCAAGCATGAAACAATGTTTCGGGACCCCAAATTGGGTTGTAAAGTAATTGACATACGACATTTATTATCCGTCAAGTAAATCATGAACTAGTTGATTTATAATTTCGATACTTCCAACGTAAGAAATTAATCACTAAAAAACATTATTACTAGTAATGTTTTTTGAGTTAAAAACTCAACATAATATCAAAAAACTCTTAATACTCCTTAAAACTAAAAATTTGAATGCATAAGCTATGACATTTCCGAATATAGTATGTAAGTTTAAAATTAGTTCATAATTTTCTACTACCGCCGAAAGAAATCAATTTTGGGAACTAGATAACAAAGTGTTATTTTTTCACTTACATTTTGCCACACGATGTTAGAAAATAAGTACATTAAGTTTGACAATGAAACAAGTATTAGGATAAATAATTACAACAAAATGTAGTGAAGTAAAAAGCCATTCATTTAACCAACGAATTCAATAAAGCGAGCGAGTCATGAAATCTAATTTTTTATATTTAACCAAGACATGTATTTTAAAAAGTTTAACAAACAATGACATTTGCAAGTGTGGGAATAGCCTAATTAATTCACACTTGGGGAGGTCAAATTGGTATTAGGTTGACATGGGTGGTTAGGCTTTATGATTATCAACATACTTTCCTATCTTCCAAAGGTTATTTAATACATTTTAAGAAACCATAGACAACCTAATAAATTATAAAACTTGCATCTTACTTTTTCAAACTCTTTAACTCCAAATTACTGTTGTAGTCAATTTTATTTTCTAAAATACATAATTCTTTCTTGTTTTGTTGGCATCCTTAGGTGGTTAGCTATGAAAATATCTTCCAGCCTTCTCAATGTCGCAAAGTAGGGTATATCATGACATGGAAGGGCAACTAGAAATTGATTATGAGGATTTACACCAATATTTTTTAAGTAAATCTCCACTATCATCGATATAATCGCTTTACATTTTATTAATTCCACAATTTTCAATTCAATCATATATACGTGAACATTGATTTGTCCCCATCTCACATCTGTTCACAATAGTTCAACCAAGT
This sequence comes from Lycium ferocissimum, assembly GCF_029784015.1. Taxonomy (NCBI): domain Eukaryota; kingdom Viridiplantae; phylum Streptophyta; class Magnoliopsida; order Solanales; family Solanaceae; genus Lycium; species Lycium ferocissimum. Next base: position 26,652,873 of record NC_081349.1, on the reverse strand, counting down.
TTGAAATTTTAGTTTTGAAATAAACATGCTCAATCATTTTGGCACCTTGTTGTGCTGAATCCGTTCATTTATTATTTAAAAATCAAAGCAACCATCAATTATAATACAGGGCACGCGAAAATAAGACACTTATTATTATTAATATAACAGAAAAATAAATTAAAACTATAGTACTATTTTAACATATTACAACATATTTGACTTAATTAACTCATTTTCTTTTTTAATGTTGTTCCAACAATAGGCCACACAAGTAACTTTGAAAATTGTTGGAATGTGTTTGAACATTCGTTTCATACACTATATTTTATAATGATCGTGGTTTGTTCAAAAAGTATAAGGAAGAGGGACTTTAGCGATTATTGTCGTTATTGTGTGTCACGTTTTACAATTGAAACGTAACTATTGATCACGTTTTTATAGTCAAATCGATTCCCAGAAGGATTCCCAATTTGGATTCTCTCGCAAGATTCAATCTTTTGGGTATTTTGCAATGCTCCAATAATTTAAAACACTTTAACATCAATTTGATTACGGAAAAAGATTCAATGGATTCGTCTAGCATAAATTTAATTAGCATCTTATGCTAAAATTCTTGGCGATAAATGAATTAACCGCTACTATCTGACAATATCTTGCTTTATGGACTAAGCTAGTTATAATATACACAAATAACGACATGGTTGCTAGGGTTAGTGTAGATGGTGATAATATAAAAGACTCATCTTTCCTTGAATAAATCTAGCTATGTGGGCCATGCTATTAAAAAATTCTTACCACTAATTAGTGATCATTAAGCATGTGCATGGTTAACCTACTATCATAAATGAGTTCAGTCTTTCATTTTCTTTATAACCATTTGACTTTCATTTTCTTTATAACCATTTGATATCTAGACTAAGAGGTGTCAAATGGGCGAGCTGAGCTGAATTTCGGCGGATCAAAATAGGCTCAGTTAATAAATGGATGGTCATTAAGCCGCCCAAATGTTACTTGGGCTGAAATGGATTGGGTTAAAATGAACTAATGAATGGGTCATAACCTAACCTACCCAACGCTTACCAAGTTTTAATTTATTTGTTTGTTTTCTTATGAGTTGATTAATTATTCAATAAAACTTTTTTTCTTTACCATGATTATATATAACATGTCAAACAAAATAGTCTTTTTAAAAATATTATGACAATTTTTTTCATGGGTTAATTTGGGCTACATATCAATCCAACTTTTTGATGGGCTGAATTGGAAGGTCAAAATGGGCAACTTTAGTCACCCTATCTGGAATCTACTGACAAATGAATCTATTACGTCGTCACATAGGGCTATTTATAGGGGGAGCGTGCCCTACCAGGGGTTATTCTTCCATTTGTGGAGCTCAAACCCGAGATCTTGATTAAAGATGAAAAAATTACACTTATACTGCCGTACTCCTTGATGTTACTCTCTCATTTTCTTGATCAGACTTGCTACGACACTTTTATTGACCTATTTGATACAGTTGAATTGTAGCAGTCAGTCTACAGACACCATAGAAGAAAATTGCACTCACAAATAAATTAACAATGTTGCAAACGAAATTTCTAAGCGCCTGCCTCTATCACAAATAGTGAATTCAGCATGTTCAATTCATAGAATATTATATAATTTCTTAACATCAACTTAGTTGTTTAGCAGACTATATAAACCTAATTAGAGTGCATTAATATTATTCCACAGAGAACTCCCAATACCAAGTTATTTTCTCAAGGAGTTCAATAATCTCAAAAAATGACTCCAGCTTCACTAGCTATCTCCTTTTTCTTTCTCAGTATTATTTTCAGCTACATATTTAAAAAAGTATTACAAATATTTCCTCAATCAAAGATACTAAACTACATAGACTTCATATTTTCCCAATTGAAATGGGCATGGAATGTTGTCCTCTTTCAATCTTTCTCTCATTCTTGTAATTACAATTTCAATATTACTACTAGTATTATTTCAGAAGGTGTACCTCATGATCATAATCATAATAAAGAGCTTAGAGTAACGCGTTTCGAGCACGATAATTTGGAATCAGTGGAATGTGCAATATGTTTGTGCAAGATTGAAGGAGGAGAAGAAGTTAGAGAGTTGAGATGTGATCATCTTTTTCATAGGGCTTGTTTGGATAGGTGGATGAATTGTGGACGCACGACTTGTCCATTATGTAGAAGTCATCTAATTAAGCCAAACACAATTTTCTCAGAGCTTCAACAAGAAATTATTAATTTGGATTTGTTCTCAGGGAGATCAAGAGATCGATGTGAATGGTGGCTAAGATAAATTTATAGAAGCGGCACTTTGAGCTTAAAATTGTAAATATATAATTTGATTTATTCAAGTTCTTGATTTTGATAAGAAATTCATAGTTGTATTTACTTGGAGGGGAAAGTTGAATCTCAATTTAATTGCTATAGCTAGCACTTCAATTATTAGCAGCGCTTAGTTTAGTTTGTCACTTTCTCATTTCATTTTATTGGTGATTAAACGATTATTGTTATATATTAGCAAATGATATTAATTATTAATTATATAGAAGTACGAGTGTCACATAAGACATGTACAAGTACTTATGGCACTACAAAAAAAAAAATGAAATTAGCTAAGAACTTTGTTCGTGAATATAACTAGCACAAATTTTTAGCAACATAATTTGTTTACTCGCTAATTTTTACTTAGTAATGAACGGAGCATGTATTCGTGGCATTACATTTCTTTTTTAATTAACTATCTAGAATTTCGTCGCTAATCTATTTCTTATATATAGTAGTTAACATAATTTGTTTTTGATAATCTATCGCTCTTTTAGCTAACATCACTTTTTACTAATTTAAATTTTGTTGTTCGGCTACATAATTCAGCCGCTGCTAATACAAAATATGTTCCCACTTTGTCTGCCATAAACTAAGATAGACAACAAAGAGAAGCATAAACTAATTAATATAGACCATGAAGAGAGAAGCAAATTATATAGCAAGGTTCTCTTCAGAAAATAGACATTAATGATGTCTTACATAAGAATTAACAGTTATACTCCTAATTTATGCATTTATACTCCAAATACTCTATTTCGAAACTTACATCAGATTCTCCAAAAATTTTGCTCCGACCAAGCTCCTTGATTACAATTTCTCTCCAACTCTTCTTCTTCCAATTATAAAAGAAAATCCAATCTTGCTCTAACCAATTGTCAGTAAATAAGATCACAATCTCACCATCAGGAGTACTACTATTGTTTAGCTTATATGACCAAGTAAAGTTTATGGGGAAGAGTAATAGTATGATTTGTTAGGATTTGCCCTGAATTTCCTTTCTTATTTGAATTTGATCATAATTGTATCTTACTTCAAAAATGTTTTCTTGGTGGAAAAGACTTTCTTTGTGGAAAAGGATTCTACCATATATATCCTTTTCATGGAGGAGAAGTTTTGGACTTCTATAAATAGGAGATTTTTTCTTTTGATAAACAACACAATAACATCCACATAATGTAATAGTTTAAGAGTCTTGTTTAGGGGGGGAATATTCTCTTCATAGTTTTTATACTTTCCTTTATATTAGTTCTTTATATTATGTCTTTTTAGTATAATTTTCTTTGTCGTCTTATTTATCTTCATTCAAGGTTTGCAATTGTTAGCTTCCGCTTGACGCCCTTCTAATTTGACCCTAACAAGCAGTATCAGAGCCAATTGTTCATCTGATAGTTCAACAAGGTTGAAGACGGTTCAAGGCAGTTTCAAATCAAGTTGCAGAATAAGTTCACGATTTCTCCCTCTATCCACTTAGATATGGCTACTAGTTTTGGTTCGAAACCTAATGAACAGTAATAGAAGTAATATCTCTCTCTAAAGAAATTTAGGCAAGGAAGAGATCTAAATTCTGTTGTTGTGGGATTATAAATAACAAAGGGCTGCACGCGTGTATTCCATAAGCAAAATAAGCCTTTTGCATAATCAAATCTAGGATATTTTATTGTATCGCGATATGATAAACGAATACTCTTCTATCTCTGCAGTCCTTCAGGTCTATGGTGTAAAAAATTTCTTCATAATCCGCTGATCGTGCGAGGAATTTGATTGAACGGCTTTGATGAATGTCTACAAAGTATGGAGCCAATAAAAGAGAGTAACAAAATCTAGAAACGCACCTCAAACGTGTTAAAAACTTGACAGGAAGCTACAAGAATATATTATAGAGAATTTCTTGAGGCATTGAAGATTTTCTTAGGCAGTCTTCATCTTCTTCACTCTTCATATGCTACTTTTATACTCGAGTTTATTGAAACTGTAGGCACAACCACGCTTTATATAGATTTTTTTTTTTTTTGGTGTTTAGACTTTGGCATACCCTTATTCGTGCGAGAGCTTGGCGTAATTATTACCTTAACGATTTTTTTTAATGCTATCTTAGTAGATTTTCTTAAAAGGTATGTATATAAAAATAAAAATAAAACTAATTCGACAAGTAAATAAGAGGAGTACGTAACAAAGTGTCGACAATTAATGGAGTATCAAGCCTTCTCCCCAAGTAAATACAACAGTAATGAATATGATTTTCTCATTAAAATAAAAATGATTAGATCAAAGTCATATACTTATTGTTTTTTCATTTGCAAAGAGGCCATAGAATTAATAAATTGAATAAATCAAAGTCATATACATAGTGTTTCCTTCATTTGTAAAGAGGCCACCGAATTAATAAATCGAATAAATCAAACAATATCAAAACCCCAGTCAATTATATAGCGGAGCCGACTGTAGAATTAATCCATGGACAAAACTCAACATGGCATAGCCAGCTTCCCTGTAATTTACAATTTTACCCTCTACGCCATTTTTTGTAAATTTATCTTAGCCACCATTCACATCGATCTCTTGATCTCACGAGAAGAAATCCAAAGTAATAACTTCTTTGTTGAAGATCTGAGAAAATTGTGGTTGGCTTAATTAGATGATTTCTGCATAATGGACAAGTCATACGTCCACAATTCATCCACCTATCCAAACAAGCCCTATGAAAAAGATGATCACATCTCAACTCTCTTACTTCTTCTCCTTCTTCAATCTTGCACAAACATATTGCACATTCCACCGACTCCAAATCAACTTGCTCGAAGCGCGTTACTCTAAGCTCATTATTATTATTATGATCATGATCATGAGGTGCACCTTCAGAAATAATACTAGGAGTAGTGAAATTGTAATTACAAGAATGAGAGAAAGATTGAAAGAGGACAACATTCCATGCCCATTTCCACTGGGAAAATACGAAGTCTATGTAGTTTAGTATCTTTGATTGAGGAAACATTTGTAATGCTTTTCGGAATATGTAACTGAAGATAATACTGAAAACGAAGAAGGACATGGTTAATGAAGCTGGACTCTTTTTTTTTTTTTTTTTTTTTTGAACGAGTGATTGTTGAAATGTTGAGAGAAAATAACTTGGTTTGGGAGTTAGCTATTGTGGAATAATTTGCAGACTTGGCTTTGAAATATATATAGTTGTGGCAAAGTGAGCAATAATTGGTATTAAAGAAAGAATATATTAATTAATTATTTCCAACATTAAACATGTTGTACACAGATTTTGAATATAGAGTACGTATGACCGGTTTTTTTGTTGTTAACTAAAATGATATATGTGACGCAGTCTTATACTCAAAGATTAATTGAACAGTTATGTGGTGCATGCACTGGCTTTTATTTATTTTTGATAGTATTAGTTTATTGATTTTTTTGTTTTTATAAATGATAGTCAATTAAGTAAGCTTTGGCACTGTCTCGACTAATTTAAGAATAGAAAATCGAAAAGGAAACAGAGAAGAAGCTGCAACAAAAGGAAGTTAGGAGAGAAAAAGGCAGTTGGATGAAGACAAGTCAAACACACTATTTGTAGTCACCCTGTGACTAAATATATTTAAGTTATTTTAGTCATTTTACTTAAACAATAGTATAAAGGCACGTTTTACAAAACACATATTGTTCATGTCAATTTTTTTAAAAAAAAATCCAAACACATAATTATTTATTTATAAAGCTTGTTTCAATTCTTAAACGTGTTTATTAGCACTTAATGTTGGGTGTGTGAACAAAGTACCACATTGGTCGCTGGAAAGAAAAAGGAGTTACTTACAAGGAGTTGGATACTCTTAATGATGTGAGGCCTTTTGGAGAAAACCGTGCGGACTTGGCCCAAAACGCAACAATATCACATCATATTAAGAGTATATTTGGGCCGTTAAGCCCAACAACTGGTATCAGAGTAAATGGTTTGGCGGGACGAGCATGAAGATGGCGGAGTGTGGATCGGGGCCCGGCTTAGTGCCTTTGCCCTTCTATGGGCCGGTTTACAACCTTTACCCGTAACTTTGAAGACTTATACACACCCTTTGGGATTCGGTGACCGTAAATACTCTGACGATGTGGGTAGCACATTGACACGTTGAATCTCTGACCCGTAATGAGTCATGTGGAACTTAGTTCGAGGGGGAGATTGTTGGGTGTGCGAACAAAGTACCACATTGGTAGCTGGAAAGAAAAAGGAGCTACTTATAAGGAGTTGGATACTCTTAATGATGTGAGACCTTTTGGAGAAAACCGTGCGGGCTTAGCCCAAAGCGGACAATATCACATCATGTTAAGAGTATCTTTGGACCGTTTAGCCCAACACTTAACACTTATTAATAATTAGGAATTTTTACTCATTATAGCTTCTTTTAAGACCTAATTATTAATATTAACTACCCTTTTATTTAATTATATTTAGTAGCTAATTAACTTTTCTAAATTACAAATGATAGCTATATCAAAAATACATACCCAAACACATATATCTTTCTTTTTTTCCCAATCATTACCCATTTCGGATTTTCATTTCTCAAACCCTAAAAATCTCTCTCCTTCTCTCAACCACCACACCCATGGCCGCGCCTCTCTCTCTTCTCCCCTCCCTCTGCGCTCACCCCTCTCTCTCTCTCTCCGCCGCCCCTCTCTATCTTCTCTCTCACCCTCTGTGCTCACCCCTCTCTCTCTCTTTTCACTCTATCCGGTGAGGCAATGGCACAGATCTGGCCGTGTATATTGTTGGTGGCGGCGGCGATGGCACTGGTTTTGAGATAGCGACGGAGAAGATGACGTGGAGGTGGAGAAATTAGGGTTTTATTGGTGGTGGAAAGATTAGGGTTTTTTGGTGGTGTTGGTGGTGGAGAGATTAGGGTTTTTAGCGGTGATAGTGTCTCAGATCTGGCCGTGTGTATTTGTTAAAAGCCAAATACAAATACATTCAAAAATCTACATCTCACAAATTCACTATTTTTGAATGTATTGGTCTTTGTATTTTTTTAGTGTATTTTTTAGTGTATTTTGTTAATAGCCAAACACATTTTTTTTATTGTATTTGTCATGCATTTGAATTTTTTTGTCTTGTATCTAAATGTATCTGTTGAAATCCATTCAAATACACGAAAATTTAAGTATATTTGGCTTCATATGTAGTTGGAATGTACACAGTGTATTTGAAATACATCATTGAAATACATCAAAAACAAAAAATAAAAAAATCAGTAAAATACATCAAAAAAATCATTGAAATACATCAAAAAAAAAAAAATCACTGAAATACATCAAAGCAAAAAAAAAAAATTACTAAAATACATCAAAAAAATATATTAATACCTAATTTAATAGCTCCACCATTAAAGGCTAAAATCAATGATCTTTTTTTTTTTTTTTTTTTTTACCATGTTCTCATCTATTTTTGGGCAACAAATACACGCGAAAACATACACTATTTTGTCAAAATGTAGCTACAAATGGTAATATTTAAAAGGGTAGCTATAAATGGTAGGAAACTACAATAAGGTAGTCATTTAAGTAAGTTTGCCTAATAATTATTCTCTTTGTCCTAATTTATGTGAAAGTGTTTAATCACTGGGCACGTAGTTTAATAAGAAAAGAAAAACTTTTGAAATTTGTTGTCTAAAATAAGTTATAGATACTTATTTGACTATAAATCATGTCATTAAGGTTAAAATGGAAAATTTAAAGTCAATTTTTTACTAATATAGGAAGGTATCATTATTTTTGGGACTGATTAAAAAGGAATGAGTGTCACATAAATTGAGATCAGAGAGTATTTACCATCAGCTAACCCAAACGGTGCTCATTCTGAAGCTGGAGCTTTTTATTCCTTCAAACGTTAATCAACTTGAATAGCTGCCCGTTATTTATTTTTTTTGAAGAAAAAAAACCACAGTTGTATAATAATTATTGTACACTTAATGGATACATAAATATATTGGCAAGCGGTTATAAATATTTTTGGGTGTGGCAAAATGTGCGACTTCACCTTTTCTTTTCTTGTGTCTAAGTGTGTAAAAGCGCCACAATTCAAAATGTCTGAATTAGTAGGTCAGTAAATCCTTTTCGAAAATATAATTTTCTAATTTTAAGTAACTTACCAAATATTATCTTATTTGAGAATAATTTGTTATCTACTTTTCAAAATAAAAGTGAGGTCTACGTACACTCTACCCTATCTAATGCAAATTATCGAATTATACCGAGTTTGTTGTTATCGTTGTTGAGAATGCTTTGTTATGTGTAATGTGGGATTGCTATTTGCTACGAGTCTTAACTGTCGATTAAAGTGTCTCAACATTCGATCGGCTGCCAAAAGGAGACAAAAATAGTGTAGCAAATTTGATCTTGAAACTGAGAATAGATTCGTCGGAGTATTATGATTGGTGGAATAAAAGCACATAGTATATGATTGGACAGATACATACGTACGTGCAAAGTGGTCACTTTAATTTAATGGTCAGAGGTTTTTTTAATTTCTTAGCCCACAAACCGAGATTTATGCGGCGATTATGAGTCTTTTATATTCCCACCATTTCAGTAGTTTAATTTAACACAAATACTCTCCCGGGTTAAAATAAATAAAGGAAAAATTAAGGGTCATGACCAATCACTCGTCTAGTTTAGATAAATTTAGCCTAATTACTTTTTTTTTTTTAATCCAATTAAGCAAAATAATTTTTTTAAAAGAAACAACTTACATAAATGACTACATTTTCTCAAAAATTAAAAATTTGGCATAATTACACTTTAGCTAGTATTTTTTTTTAATTTGAAAAAATATTTCGTTAAGCAAGCTTTAGTGGGTTTTTTATTAATAAAATAATAAAGTAAAAAAATAAAACCAAACTTGAGTCCAACAAAACAAAATAGACAAACAAAAGGGGATATTGGGTTTATTTTTTTAGAAGATAATCTAAATCTTAAAGCAAAAAAAGGGCAATGGGGGGGGGGGCTATAATTTTTTTTTTTTAATTATTTACCATTCATTACAAAGTACGTAACTAGTAATAACTTCCTCTTATTCTTTGATTATTCAATAGGATTGAAGTCGAACCCTCGGTTTAGGTGGCCATGAAGAAAATGTAAAGATGTACTCCCTCATGGGTTAAAGAGATCAAGTTAATGTAAGGCTCATGGGGTATTTATTTTAATATATATAGCCATAAGTGTTTTATTTAAAGTCTAATGGATGTATTCAACTATATTTGTATTTATAGTTAAAAATCAACTTATTTTGTATTTTTAAAATTTTTTTTCATTTGTAGTTCACTTTATTATATTTAATAATATGTATATACAAAAAAAAAAAAAAAAAAACTTCAAAATACACCCCCAAAACACCGAATCTTTTTGCGCTAAAAAATTAACAAATACACTTCAAATGAAAGTTAAAAATTTGGTATAGGAAATAAAATACATTTCCTAAAAAAATAAAATACATTCGAATTTGAGATATTCGGTGGCTTTTGCTATATTCAACAAGTAATAAAATACATCTTCAAATTCATTGTATTCATTAACCGTATTAAATTTGTTTTTAATTTTGGTGTATTAAAAAAATAAAATACACCCCAAAGAAAATAACGTATTCATTAATAAAATAACAATTTATGAATACGGTGTATTTAAAATATGGCATTTTAGGGTAAAGTATTTAGAAAAAATGAATACAACAAACAAAAAAATAGTTTTTAAGCAAAATGTTGTATACATTTTTAAACCTTCATCCCACCTACACCTAGTTATTACCCGAAAAATTAAGCCACCTTCCCCATAGTTTAGATCAAACTGTTTTCTTATCCAATTTACCAAATTAACATGTTATTTTTTCCTTCCATAATCTCTTTTAAAGTTAAAAAGTCACTCCCATAGTATAATTTTTGTATTCACACCACATAAATCCACACAAAAATCAACAAAAATCAAATGATTTTTGTTATTAATTTGTATAAAACCCTAAGGTTAGTGATGACAGACTAAGCTATTTTTAATTCACTTTAGATAGATGGACGATTGGAAAAAAAAAAGAGAACCAAACGTTAGAGAGAGAAAGTAGAAATTAGAGAGAGAGAGGGAGAGAAATAAAAGAGAGAGAGAGTATTTGACTTGAGAGTTGGGACACACATGTGTTAGCATAATTTTTCTTATTTTACCTTAATAGCTAAAAAGCGTCATTAACATACAACGTTATATATAAAGTAATTAATTCAAACTTATCTCTTTAAATATAATTAATATAGTAGTTTGACACGTCATGTAAATTTCCTTTTTAAAACTTGGTCACCACTCTCTCTCTCCCAAATGACTCTCTATCTCTTTCTCTCTTCTCTTCTTTCTTTTTCTCTCTCTTTCTCTCTATCTTTCCATATTTCTCTTTCTTTTTTCTTTGTTTCTTTCTTTTTCTCCTCCTTGCTACAAACTCAAATTTAGGTCTTTAGTTTGAGTAGATTAAGAATGGTTGAACGAATGTTTTATAAACCCCCATTTCAAAGGATTCAGATCTGAAATAAAAAGGTTCAATAGCAAATTGGTGGACGACTTTTGTATCTTCTACTTGTTCTTTTTTTCTTGTCTTGTTCTTTTTTTCTTGTCTGGTGATTGTGGTGTTAAAATGGAGGTGTAGTGGCGGTGGGATAGTGTTTTTGTAAGCTGAATGTGTATGATAGGTGTATCTACACTGTTATACATAGTTATTCAACGTATACTTATTATTATACACTATTTATACAATATAGACACATTACCTATATAGTGTATAAGTATTGCATAGCAATGTATATGAATTTATACACATTCTTATACATTATTATATAATGTTTATACACTGTATAATGGTGCCAATAGTTTAATGATAATTTTTATGGTAATGAGTTGTGGAAGGCTGATGATGTGTTCTTTTTTATTTTTGATGAATTTTATATAGAAAAATGAAAATAAAATCTGATGAAGAGCAAGGAAGGATGAAGTTGTGAGAGAAGACGATTGTCTTGTTTTGGATCTGAAATAAAATCATATTACTAGTGGTAGTGGTTTTAGTTTTTTTTTTATAAGCGGGGATTTAGGTGGAAGCAAGGAGGGGCCATTAATGTGGTAAGTACAGAAATAAAGTGAATGGGTGACGCTGAACCTTTTAGCATTAGGCTACAGTGACTGAAAATTATTTTTAGGCTATGACGGGTGAAATCTATTTTGTTTGGTGGTACATCTATGTAAGAATCCCATAAATAACGATGGTTAAATTAAAGTTAGGATAGAAAGTGAACTATTTTTATTTAAAAAATATGGACTATTAGTGCTTCATATAAAAGAAATAAAATCATTTTGAGCCTAAGTCCAAAGATAATGGACTATTTTTCGCTTTTTATCGTGTTTGACCTTATAATCATATTTCCTAGTGATATCTTTTAATTTGAAAACCTGAGTCTCCATATCCCAAAGAAATTTTAAGTTCCTATCGAGCATGTTAATAAAAACAGTAAATAGATTTTAAGAATATAAATTTTCAGAAATGAGTACTTATTATGAACAATGTGAAAGGAAAATTATTTCTATTGTGGTTCACGTGTACATATATGTGAAGAGAATTAAGAAGAAAAGAAATTAGTGATGCAATTTAATTCTCATATGACGGCCGTTCTTATTAATTAACCATTAAGTACGGAAACGTTTAAACTGCTAATTGTAGCATCTCTTTTCGAAAGAAAGGAAAAACTCTTTAAGGTCCCACTATCGCCTTTATTGAAAAATTATCCTATACAAAAAAAGGTGAAAATAATTTTCTTATTTTCTTTTATATATATATATATATATATATATTTGTTGAATCTTCTCTATATAAGAAGAAATTCATGTATAGCAAAATTGGTTAAAAATTTAGATTTCCAGTTCAAATCCCAAATATAGCATTTAAACATTTTGGACAAGGTTCTTATGAACTCAAAACATATAGAAATTGAAAGAGACTCACACTAATATGGTCCTTAATAAGAGTAACCGTAATACTAACATCATCCATGATTGCAAGTACTTAATACAAACATCTTTTTTTTCGCTGATGAAAGGAAATTTTATAACTGAAATGAAGATATAGAAATTAACGGAATCTTTGCGCTAATTACAATGAATAGATCTAAACGATATTATCCCTAAAGTTTCATTGTTTAGTACTCCCTCTGTCTCAAGTTATTTTAAAAAAATAGTTATCTCAAATTATTTATCGTTTTAGATGTTCAATGCATAATTAATTATTTTTCTCCATTTTACCCTTGGTAGAATTTGTCATTAATGCGAATAACACATAAGTAGAATAAACATTTAATAGAGATACATTATAACTTAGACATTAATAAGGGTAAAGTATGTTAAATACCCATCCTAATTAATATTTTTTAAATGAAGTATAAAACAAAAAGCGACAGATAATGTGATACGGAGGGAGTAGCTGATTTAAGATTTTCCACTTAATACAACACTTGGTGAACTCGAAGATCACTGGTCCCGACTCTCTTTATATTTGCCTCAGATAATCCTAATTCATCCCATTAAGCATAAATCAGTGTGGCATATATAATTGAACTTTATTGGGCGTATTTAACACGAAAATTACTCAAAAGAACGGGAACAATGTTTGTTAAACTAATATCAAAACATCTTAAAATTGCCCAACATCATTAATCTATCGTATAATGTTTTAAACACATTGTAAATAAACAGTTTATTAATATAAGGCATCAATTTTTCCATTATCATATATATATATATTTGAATGTTCGATTGATACAATAGATCCCTGATTGCACTTAGAGACTTGTTATCATTATTGAGTTTAAATTGTAAAAACTTGAAGAACTTTAATTAAAATTTTCAAATATTTATTATGAAAGACTTTAATTAAGTTTTTCATTCTTATTTAATAAAAATGTAAAACATAAATTTTAAAAATGTGGAGAATTAAAATAGTTAATCAATATAAATATAGCTTACATATATCTATATAAATAATAAATCTACGTTATTGCTACTTGAGTTTTTTTCAACTTTTATTAAGATAGCATCAACAAAAAAGAAAACCAACAAGCGTTGTACTAGATTGACAAGTACTTATTCATCTTTCATCGGAGGTCTCAGGTTCGAGTCCCCAGGAGTATCAAATCACCTTTGTAAGGGAGTGTTTTGCCCCACAATGTGGGACTCCATGGCGCGAATCCGATTTAGTCGGACTCCTACCGGGTACCGCACACCAGATCGTAAACAAAATAAAATAAAATAGAAAAGAATAAATAAAGATCCTAGAAGGAAAAATATTTAGGAACTTCTGACGGAGTAAATCCGACTAGATGGAAAATTAAAAAAATATACCCAAAAAAAAGGGTCCTAGGAGGAAAAGGAAAAGGACTAAGCGACGGAAACTAGATGGGAAATAAATAAATAAAAAACAATACACCAAAAAAAAAAAAAAAAGGTCCTAGAAGGAAAAGGAAAAGGACTGAGCACAAAAACTAATTGGTAATTAACTACACCAAGTTCTTATAGGAAAAGGCTTTGCCAAACACGAAAATTTATTTATATAAAGCCTTTGCCCAACTAAAACATGCATCTTCTCTTTTCTCTAGGGTTTAATTAACATCTTAATCAAATTCACATAACCAACCATGGCACGTAACCAAGAGAAATCACAATCAACGTTAAACCGATTCCTCTCAGAGAACAAACCTAAAGGACAAACCCTACGTCGCCCATATTTAGCCTCTGAGTGCAAAGATTTAACACATGCAGACAAATGGCGACACCAAATCTTGAGAGAAATTGGTCGTAAAGTACTCGAGATCCAAAACGAAGGACTCGATGAACACCGGTTACGTGACCTTAACGATGAGATTAATAAGTTGATACGAGAAAAAAGACACTGGGAAAAGAGGATTATTGAACTTGGTGGACTGAATTACACGTGTAATTCGGCGAAAATGACTGATTTAGAAGGGAATATTGTTGATGTACCAAATCCAGGCGGACGTGGTCCTGGATATAGGTATTTTGGTGCTGCGAAGAAATTACCTGGTGTTAAGGAGTTGTTTGATAAACCAACAGAATCGCGAAAAAGAAGAACAAGATGTGAGATATATAAGAGGATTGATGATAGTTACTATGGATATAGAGATGATGACGATGGAATATTGGAAAAATTGGAGGAACAATGTTGTGAACGATATTGGCCCAAAGGGCATGCTTGGAGGTATTGTTAAGAATGGGCCTGGATCAGTAATTGTAAAGCAGCCCAACACTAAATTAAGTGGCCTTGTATGGGATCCGGGTTGATAAATAGCAATTGGTTGGAGCAAAATAGGTTATGCGTATGGTTATGAAGAAGAATCTGTTCCTCTCATCTCCTTTCTCAGAATCTAACTTCTCACCCCCATTCTTATCTCTATTAAAAAAAAAGTTACTTGATTTCAATATTTCTCATTGAATTCAAAAACTTTGAGTGTTATAATTGTAATTTGGCTAGAAATGTGATTATATATATTTATATAGAATTCTGGTTTGTCACATTGGTGCTTTCATTGACGATTCTAATGGCAGTGGTGGTATTAGATCGATTCAGCGGCGTGGGTAATCCAAAGGACTGGATTTATCGGGCAGAGAGATATTTCACTTTCCTTGGCTCTTCTGAATAATATTGGCTACCTCTTCCTTCATTGTATCTCGATGGTGAGGCCCTCGAATGGTTCAGTTGGATGTTTCGCAACAAACAATTTTCTGATTGGAAACATTTTAAGGAGAAGTTAGCGTTGCGCTTTCGGAAACAAACCTAGACAAAGTCGCCTATGGTGGACAATCGAATTACCAGTAGCTTTGCTACAGAAGATCGAGGACAAATGTTCATTTATGTCTCAGCAGGTTACAATAGAAGATACAAGGATTAATGTTGCTACAGTTGTCCCGGTGAATAATGTTGAGGGCCAACCTGAGACGTTTCATACTTCGATCGACATAAACACCCTTAACGCTGGAACTGATGCGGCGTTAGACACTGAATATTCAGGCCATGTGCACCAGGTGTCCGATGAGAGTTAAACCAAAGTGAAAACTCAATGTTGACACCGCGTTTGATTTGGTGGCAGAGGATTTGGAGGGGCTATTTTGCAGGTAACTCAAGTTCTTGACGAATATATAAAGTGCCCTGAAAGTTTGTTAACTCAAGTGAAAAGGAAACTTAACTTTGATTTGGAAGAGAACAACAAGAAAGAGGACATCCTAACTTTTGATCTAGATTCTCAGTCTCTTGTTATTGCAGTTTGGGATACAATGCCCGATATCGAGGACCACGTTGATTTGCCCGTTGCCTTTATTTCCATGGATCATGAGGTAACATGTGATTCAAATTGAAACTGTTATAGTACGTTGTCCTTTTCAGTTTGATCCTGGTTTACACGAACACCCAACATGTCGATACACGATTCCATGTTTTCCATTTGATACAAGTGCTAAATACATTATGGTACCCAAAAATAACTTTGCAAGAATCTTTATATATGGGATCCGGGAATAAGTTTTGAGGTCATCTCTAAAATGTTATCCCGTGAACCTGGAGGCAACAATGGCAGGGATATTCTGGCAAGTTTTGTTTAATTTTCTCTTACTCTAGCCCCAGAGTATCGGTATCCGGACAATATAGGTGTGTGATCGTCTACATCTTGCAATCTGATTCGATGGCAGATTGAAAAGTTGCTCGTTCTTCAACTTTTACTCACTTTTATATTGCTGAAAGAGGCTTTTACTTCTACCTGACAACATTGGCACCAAAGGCGACTGAATTACCTAGGAGAGAAAAATTTCTTATTTTGCTTTAACATGGTTTGATGAAAATGAGGCGCGACAGATGAATATCCATACTTTCAAGACGTGCGTGCTTGCAGTTATTGTTTCAGCAACTCTTGGCATGCTTCGTCTTTGGAATGTTGATTCGGGCCTTGCACCTACTGCCAAATATCGCTATTGTGGTTACCTGGCATTCTACTACTTCTAGCTTACTTCCCATTGCAAATCCGATGGATTAGACAATAAGATCATATTCATGCCTCGTCAAATGTTATATATTTTAATCTCTGATTTACTTAATGACATTTGCTATTACTTTGGTGCTTTTTAGAGGTAGCAAACCTTTGTCTCTACATCCTTTCTCGTTTTAATTGGGCTATATTCTCAATGGGTTTAGGAGAGAAATATTGCGCTGCATATTCAATTCAAGTTGTTGTGTTCGATATTAGAGCAGGCACTGAAGTGCCAACAAGAAAGTCACTGGATGAGAAAATGACTGTCCCTTGGATTGCTTTTCGGACCGCAGGCACTTACTCAATATCTATTCCTTGGTACAGTAATCTACTTCCTTTCTATGAGGACACACTATCCATTATTCTAGTGTTTTCAACCACTTTAAGAATCTGGTACATGACCTTGAATTTGCACAAATCAGTTGTTGTCCTGAATTCTTTTGAGGAGTTGGCTCAAGAAATTAACAATGAGCTTCAATCAATGCTCTGGATTGGAAAGCAAAAGGGTGGATATATGCTGCGAAGTTATGTAATTGTTATCATACTCCCCTTAATGGACCAGTCGGAGAAGTATGTTCCACTTTACGAGTGTGATATTCTTTCATTGTTGATATTGTTCTTACTCAAACCTTGAGGACAAGGTTCTTTTGAGGACGGAAGCATTGTTGTGAACGATATTGGCCCAAAGGGCATGCTTGGAGGTATTGTTAAGAATTCCTGTAATTGTAAAGCCAACACTAAATTAAGTGGCCTTGTATGGGATCGAAGTTGATAAATAGCAATTGGTTGGACAAAATAGGTTATGCGTATGGTTATGAAGAAACTTGTTATTGCAGTTTGGGATACTCATCTCCTTTCTCAGAATCTAATTTCTCATCCCCATTCTTATCTCTATTTTAAGTTACTTGATTTTAATATTTCTCATTGTAATTCAGTAGTTTGAGTGTTATAATTGTAATTTGGCTATCAGTGATTATATATATTTGTGCTGCGAATTATGGTTTGTTACAAACAATGTATGCGTGAATACAACAATAACAACATACCCAATGTCATCTCACAAGTGAGGTCTGAATGGATAGAGAAAAATAATTTGTTCGAAGATGTGATCGAGGAGGAAAAGGAAAGGGAAGAAGAATTTGCGGTATATGTGCCATTGCCGGACGAGAAGGAGATTGAAAGGATGGTGATTCAACAGAAGAAGATGGAACTTATGAGGAAATATGCTAGTGAGGATTTAATGGAAGAGCAAATGGAAGCTAAGGCTATGCTTAACATTCAAAGGTAGGCCTTCATTAATTTTTTTTTTTTTTTTTTTAATAATTGTGGTGTTCAAGCTAGCTTGTTGAACAAAAGAAACATATTTTGGCTATCTTTAGTTAAAGTAAAAGGAGTATTATATAATAGAACATATGTTTCTATTAATTGAACAAAGGAGACTCTGTTTTGGAGTTGTTGTTTCTCTGAAGATCTAGCATTAATGCAACTTTGTACTTCTTTTTAGTGTAGCAAACTAGCAATGAATAGAATGAGTACTACTGTGATTTATAGTGAAGTTTATAGAAAAGAGCACTGAGTAACAGCATTGATTTTGTTATATACTCCCTCCATTCCATAATAAGTGAACAGGCTTTTAATTTGTTTGAAAATAAGTATGTAGATTTCAAGAAGAAATGAACTTCTTCTTCCAAAACTAACCCATATTTACATAATCAATAATCATTAAGCTTTTCTGTTTCTAGGCATTTAATTATGGGTAAGTTGCATAGACCTAAAAAGTCACTTATTATGAAATGGAGGGAGTACATTTCAGTGTGATTATTCTTTTTACTAATAAGGTAAATGTTTATATATAAAGGTACCCAGAAGGTACAAATACAACAGACTAAACTACTGACTGAAGCAGAAAAAGAACTACACATGTCCTATCACTTCTAAGAAATCTAAATACTCATCCATGTTTTTCATAACACACCTTTTACACCAAAAAACAAATTCAAAAGAGTTAAGCACGTGAAAATTCTTTTTAGTAAGAGGTGGCGATGAGACTCTAACTGGATACCTTTACTACCAACATGTCGATATTTTCACAAAATGATACAAGGCGATACATAGATTACCAAAAAAATACTATGCGACAATCCTGATCATCCTGATTCTGGTGCGCCTAAAAAATACCATGCGAGACTATGCACGTCTTAAAAATACTATCCTGTCCTGGGAAACACGTTGTAGTTATCATAGACCCCTATTTTCTCATTAAGCCCCAGATTGGAATTAGTAACTTCAAGTTGGAACCAAAACTCTCAATTTGTGGCTTTGGCTTGAGAAATCTTCCAACAATTGTTCGTTTACATTATCCGCCATGATTCCATAGTAACTAAAAATAATTGTCCGCATCCCATTGTGGGTGGTCTGCCTTGCAACTATAGATTCTTCATTCAAGGCAATTCTGATTCACAGTTGAACTTGGACTCTCGGTGACCTCGGTAGCATATGTAAACATTGTTATTCCATTGGGCCTACAGATGTCTAGGGCCGGTGTGGCAAGCCTTAACCTACTAAACAGTTGACCCGCTTTGCCCTGCCTGGTTTAGCTAGTTTCTTCAACATTTGCCCCGCCCTGCCCTGTCTCTTTTATGTGTATTGTAAATATCTTTTCTCTTCATTTTTTTTTATTTCACAACATTCTATTTCATTTTTTTTATTTTGTTATTTGACCTTTATTATAATATACTAGAAGTGCAAGTTTATAGAATATGACCAAGTAAAAAGAATAGGAAACATAGCCATCTGAAAATTAAAAAAATTCTTTCTTTAAAGTTCATCCCTTCTGACTTGTTGAAAGGCTTACTAGTTATAAAAGAGCAACCTGGAATTATAAGATGATACTTACAATTTTTTGTTAGATTAGAATTTAGATGTTAAATAAACAAGTAGCATGTACAGGTAGGTAGGAGTAAGTCTGGGTACACTCTTATTCTCCCCAGACCCCACTTGTGGACTATACTGGATATGTTGTTGTTGTTCTTGTAAGAAAAGATTCTAAGCGGGTTGGCTCCAAATCTTCCATTCGTAATAGCTAAATCTAAAATCTTGGCTCGCGGCGATCATCAAATTGTTCGTGACACATAACAAATCCTAGATCAAACTCTTGAATCAAATCCAAAGTCCAACAAGTTCAAGATTAAGCTTCAAGCCTTTGAAATGACGTATGTGAGGAGAAGAATTTTTAGATCGGAGATATTATATGGATTATAAACCTCATCATTTCTTAAGTCTAATATTACTCTTGTTATATTATTTCATGCCTTTATTATTTTAGGCACGAAAATTGTGTTTACACATATATTTAAAAAAAACGGAAAAAGGCCAAATATACCCCTCGTTATACTTTGAGTCCAAATATACCCTAGCCGTTATATTTTGGGTTCAAATATACCCTCTTCCGTTAAACTTGTTCAAGGTGGACATCAATCCTACGTGGCACTAACATTTGATGAGGTGGATGCCACATGACATGCCACCTCAACATCCCTATCCCATTTTACCCCTCTTCTCTTTTGTTCTTCCACTATTAAAATTTCCTTCACAACCACCCCCATTGCCACCATTGCACCATCTACCATTGTTAGTAAAATAGGAGAGGGGATATTATATAATTGTTACACTAGGGGCATACAAAGTACAAGTATTAAATGTTGTAACTAAATGAAATATCTATAGTTAAAGGAACTCAGATAAGTTGGTTTCGTTTCTTCAATTTCTCAAGGAAATCGTCTTCAAAGCTCCAAGGAACCGAGAATTTATGTTCCTGTCCTTTAATGTCTGTCTGCACCGAATGCTTTTATACCGAATTATTTCTCACTTGTAATAAGGCTTTCTTGGCCATCTGAATTAGAAAGGCTACTTATGTTTTCCAGAGCTCTAACTATAAGGCGGTAACAATGGCAATGGTTGTGGCGGGCAAGGAAATTTTAATGGTGGAAGAACAAAAATAAAGTAGGGGTAAATGGGTTCAACTAGCATATTGGGCAACTGGCAACCACCTCATCAAATGTCGTTGTCACGTAGGATCGATGTCCACCTAGTGTTGGGATTGGACAAATTTAACATAGGAGGGGTATATTTGAACCCAAAATATAACAGTAGGGATATATTTGGACCCAAAGTATAACGAAGGGTATATTTGGCCCTTTTCCATAATAAAAAATGAAAATAAAAATTACTTAATTGCTATTAGATGTAGTATTCGCTTTTTACCTAGATAGCCCCTTAAACTTGACTTGTTTTATAAGATAGACATATAAACTTACATGGTGACCATATAGACATTTAAACTTGTCCAAAGTGTATTTTGTAAACACTGAATCCACCCTGGCATATAGCGTGCTGTGTATTTTCTTTTGAGCGCGTGAAGCCCAAACCTATGAAATTTACAGAAAAATAAATAAATAACGATAAAAAGTCCCTCTTTATATAGCCCATACCCCCATTAACATATAAAAATAACACATACTCTTTTTCTTCATCGTTGAAAACACCATTGAAGGCAAAAAAGGTCAGCGGTCATACCAAATGCTTTCTTCTAAATCTCTCTTAGATTATTGGAAAGAAATCTGATTCACCTATTTTTTTCATTATCTCCAATCTCCAAACAAGTTGACCACTAGGTAATGGGGTTGTTTTCTGTCATTGTGCAGTAAAAGTATTATTGAAGACTTCTTGGTTCTTGGTATCCAAACCAAATAACCCGAAGATATAACATCCAACGTCAGGTCAAAGTGTACGAAGAGAAAGATGACTTATGGGGCGAGTTTGAAAAAAGTTTCTCGTGTATTCTTGGATTAACATTAATGTTCATCATGTATCTACTATTATATTCTTGTGGTGCACAATTACTTGAGATCTAATGGATTCTTGTTCAAGTTAGAAGAACCTCAATTGATCATCCATATCATGATAATGTCCCATCATTCAAATCACAAGTGTCAACACTCGGACACAAATTGACCTCACAAGAAGGATCAATTCGGTCATCAATAGGATCAACTAGTGTAGAAACACTTTCAAGCTTCAATTTTAAGGACATTTAGAGAACAATTTCGGGGATTTATGTAGATGAACTGGGAGGACGAATTCGGGAGATAGATGAGCATCAAAGTGGCCAAACGAGTAAAGGAAGGCTATGATTGCAAAAGAGGCCACTTCATTAATTCAAGATGTAATCTAATGTTATAAGGTCCTTTTTATGTTATTCTGCAATTTGGATGGAATTATGAATTTTGTATGCAATTTCTATTTAGTTGATCCATGATGTAAATCAATGTTTCAATCAAATATATATGAAAGAATTTGGAATTACCCTGTGTTTATAAGTCCTCCCAAGGTGATTCTTAAAGGGAAATTTGCAGGATTGCCCTTCGCTGGGGGTGGTCTTTAATTTTTACCCCTCAAAATGGTGGTTTTTAAACGTCCTTTCTTTACATTCGTAATTTGCAAAATTCTGTGATCAAAATCCGACGATGCAAAGTTTAAGTTAATTTTTTTTTTTATTTTTCTTAATCGAAATGTGGTTCGATCCCACAATCTTTGTTAGGCGAGAAATTTCGACCACCAATTTGAAGGGCAAAAATTAAAGACCACCCCAAATAAAGGGCAATCCGGGCAAAAAGATTCTTAAATGGCAAAACAGTTAGTATCTTCGCTGGGTCACTCTATCATTTGATGAAGCAACATTTCCCAATTTTTTTCTGGCACTTGCAACAAGGTTTCAGCAATTTTTTTTAGCACTTGCAACAATCCACAATCGAAAGATGAAATTTCCACATTTTCATGATTTTATCTTGATCTTCGTTGAAGTTTGGATGTGTTTTGACTTTAAAATTAGAGGGATGTGGTTCAAATTCATGGAATCTGATAGAGAATGGAAGGAATTTGATGTTTAATGTGATTGAAGAGAGCGTGGGATAAACAAATGAGGGCCATGATTTGGCTTTGGAATATTATTTGCTTACATGGAAAATTACACGTGTTTGCACCATATTTTCTTTCGTGGATTATTATTTACTCTTTGCCACATAAATGGCGTTTGGACCTCACGCATTGGGTCTGCATCACAAATGTGTTTGAAAAATACACTTTAAACAAGTTTCTTAGTTGCTATTTGATCACTCGCGTAGCTTATACGCTCATTTTACACTTTTTATTATTCAGTTTGTTCAGCTTTTACTTAGATAGCCTAAACAAAAAGAAACAAAATCCTAATCCTAGAAAGAAAAAGAGAATGATTTAAGGACTAAAACAAAAGCTAGCCGCACGTTAACTAAACCAAGTTCTTAAAGGAAAAGGCTTTGTCAAACACCAAAATAATTCTATATAAACATGACCGTATGTAAAATATTGTACCCTAATAAAATCTGAACAGTGTCTTTTGCTTTCTCTTATAAACATCTGAAATAGGATGACTGCAAAAAGAAAATATTCAATACCTGATGAGATTATTCATGATATATTCTCTAGGCTTCCCATCAAATCTTTAATGCGTTTCAAGTGCGTCGCCAAATATATCACTCTCTTGTACTTAATTCTTATTTCATGGATGTCCATCAAAGCCGCTCCATGTCTTGTTCTGGTCAAAGGACCAAATTATTCCTACTCGGGAGCGGCCAAGAGAACTTTTACACCATAGACCTGAAGTTGATACAACCTAAAGCCTCCGTCCTTGGTGTCGAGGGATTCAACGTTTTCAGAAATCCTAAACTTTCGTACGCTAAAGGTTTATTATGTTTATGGAGTGAGAATTCTCTTCATCCGGCTACTATTTTCAATCCTAGCACAAGAGAAGTGAGATTTCTTCCTTGTTTACCAGATCGTGTTGCTGGAGATTTAAAGACTTATCGTTGTTCCTATACGTTGGGTTTCGACTCAGTTAAAAAGAGGCACAAAATCTTGATGACACTTGATGGTGGATGCGTGTCAATAAGACACTGGGTTTTCACTCTAGGCACAGACAAATCGTGGAGAGAGATCAAAAGCATACTCAATTTTTATCCATTAAGACTTGAAGGAGTTCACATCGATGGAGCTGTCTATTTATACGGTGTTTCCTACGCAAGTGGGAGACATATGATAGCGAAGACATATGATAGCGAAGTTTAACGTTAGAACTGAAGAATTCAGAAGTATCCCGTTGTGGAACATTACGTCATCTCGTTGCTATTTTAACCAGCTGGTAGAAGTTGAGGGAAAATTAGGAGCCGTTGATTTAACATGGAGTAGTGGAATGCAAATTTGGATTTTACAAAGTCCTGAGAGAGAAGAATGGGTGAAGCTTATTAACACTAGTGTACTTCCGACCTGCTGGCAAAATCAAGGAGTATTAGAAGAGATTAGTTTATGTAGTGATACTCTTAATGGTGAGATCATATTAATTAACTCAAGAATCAAGCCAAATCGGATATTCTTTTATGATTTGAAGAAAAATAGTTGGAGATAAATTGAAGTGTTGGGGCTTGGAGAAAATGTTAAGATTACTGGTATATGTAGTTACGAGGATAGCCTCTGCTACCTGGACAGATTTGATGTTAAAAGTTTGTACTTTGAGCCTATGAGGCATTGGGAATTGATTCTTCTGGATCAACATTATACCTGAGATCATGGCTGGAGCTATTTATCTATATATAATATATTAGATGCTGAATTCTCTTTACTTCTTTGTGTAGTACTTTTTTTTTTTTTTTATTTGAATGCTTCTGCCATTGCCTAAAATTTGCAAAATCCAAATTCATATGAAAGAGGAAGGAGTTATAGGCTAAGTTACTCGGACTCTTCACTTTTGGTGCCGCACCCGTGTTGGAACGACGGGGGTGAGGGTGCCGGATCCGTACTCGATCTAGTCAAAAGATTTTGGATACTTTGACCAAAATTGACGGAGAAATTCCGGAAAAATTCAATGATTTTTGTAATCAAAACAAAAGATAAGGTGAAATTGAAGAAATGGAATACCTTGTACATAGAAATTCCTAGGCCACTCCTTTCCCTTTTATCTCCTTCTGGGATTTTCCTCTTGATCAATATTTCCTCCTCAGGTTTTCCACATAATACCTCATAATTAATGTTTTATAACTCTATTTTTAGATATTTGAATTAATTTTAGCCGAATCCCCGCACTCATAGCCATACCTGGATCCGTATCCCCGAATCTGTAAAATTTAGATCATGAAGGATCCGACCTCTAGATCCACACCGTATCGGACACCCGCACCCAAGTCCGAGCAACTTAGTTATAGGTTACCAATACCAAGGAACATAACTTAACAATTCCAAATGTTGTAACTGATAAGATTATAAAAAAGCTCAATGTCTTTTACATGTATGACGAATAATTCAAGACTCTTGCTCTGCACCATCAAAATCATATCTCCCTTCATTTTCTTTTTATAATCGTGTTGTCCGAACCAACTTGCACGCATCTAGGTTAATTTTATGGGATACCTGCTCCCTCCAACTAGCATATCGGGCAACTCAGTCCATCAAAGCTTGGACAAATGCAAGAAATCACCTAGTGTTGAGATTTGAACATGAAAATCATGATTCTCAACTCCGCTTCATGAACCACTAGGCCACACCCTTGAGTGTCATTTCAACTTAATTGCTAGGACATGCTAATTCAATTAATTTTGTAAAAGTGGTTAAATCAAAAAGATAAAAGATTGGTAAAAGTAACAAAGCAATGATTTATTAACAAGCCAATACTCCCCAGAGGAAAATTTACTGTAGTGATTTTCTAAATAATCAAATATCTTCAAGACAAGTACCACTCATTAAAAAAAAAGTACTTAAATTCTAATGTATATACTAATAACAGTCATTTCAAATCTGCAACTCATCAAAACTTTTACTAGTCTTAGTGGTTAGCACTTACCATCAAGAATATAGCATATAAGCCATTCATCTCTTTTCAATAAGAGCGGGTAACTGAAATAAGTACAATAGTAGTAACAAATAAGCATGCTCTGGTGTAAACGAAAGCGAATTGAGTTGAAATATACTCAGATGAACATGGCAAGAACATACCAGATAAGAGTCAAGTGGATGATCATCTAGCCCAATCTGGAGGCTGTATAGTAACTGTGAACGCATCATTTGCATGAGTATGAACAGTGAAGTACCTTAAATGAATTAGCAACTGTTTTTCACTGGAAAAAGTACCACCGATTCAGAAAGATTCCCAAGTCCAGCACTATAACAAGTTTGA
This sequence comes from Lycium ferocissimum, assembly GCF_029784015.1. Taxonomy (NCBI): domain Eukaryota; kingdom Viridiplantae; phylum Streptophyta; class Magnoliopsida; order Solanales; family Solanaceae; genus Lycium; species Lycium ferocissimum. The sequence goes on along the minus strand of NC_081349.1, from coordinate 26,627,182 downwards.
AGTTTTCAAAGATGAAGGAGAGTATAACTTGTTAATCAATAAGAACAGGAAAAACTAGTAAGCAAACATGTGCGGAGAATATAACTTTCATTCCAAAGAAGTTTCGAACAGAAGATTCGCCATGCTACATTTCATTAAAATTAACAAAAGGAAGAATTGTACAAAGTATAACCAAAGTTAAGCTTTATACAGAATGAGTCAAAACTCCAGAACTTCAAACGACTTATCGTCTCGGAGTCTCCTCATATCCCTACAGCATCAAGAAGTTGCGAATGTTGTGTCACAGAAACCAGTGAATTCGCAACAATGGCACCACTAGCAGCAACTGCAGGCACTCCAATGCCAGGAAAAGTAGAGTCTCCACAGCACAAGAGTTGTGGAATTGGTGTTGAATGTCCAGGAAATGTGCCTTTACCTGCAGACGAAAATTTAACATAGATCACTATTGAGGTTTAGAATGAGTTTGATCTTATTATAAATTTATACATTTTAATGCTTTTGATATGTATTATGTGTACAGTCGGATCTCTCTATACCAGTGATCCTCTATAATAACATTTCGCTATAACAATCAAATTTTCTTTGGAACCGATTTTCATATTATGTTATATTATATGTACTCTATAACGTTATTTAGCTATAGCAGCCAAAAAAGACCTGGACAAACGATGCCATTATTAAGAGGTTCTACTTTACATAGTTCGAGTCAAAAGTAATGACTTCAGTTGAACCCCCCGCCCAGATCCACCTCTATTTACCTGCTAATATAGCCGGCCCATAGGTCCCTCTGTTTCTTCTAAGAAATCTTTGATGTGTTAATGGAGTTCCAACTAATTTCACCTCACACTTCTCGCGATTAAACCCTGGTCCAAGTGCTTTCTCCACAGCCTTCCACATTACCTGTCATGTAAACAGAAAATCAGGTGAGAAGTGACCTCAATATGAATACAGATTTACAGCTAACTAAAGTGAAAAGTTCAACAAATTCTTGACTGAAGGTCACAAATTACAAAGATACATATAGAGAAGGAAAGGAACAGGAAAAAAGAGGACAAACAAACAAGTTATAAGAGATATCTAGAGCATAAATAAGTATTCAGGCACCGGGTTCATCTAAACCCAGTACTTTCAACAAGGAGCATAAGTTTATGTGTAAAAGTTCACTAACATTGCAACAATAAGGGATTTCCCAAATTTCAACAGGTTCGTTCTTAGAATCTTGAAGCATTGAATCATGCTTTCAAATCCTGGATAGCAAGATCTGATCTGGAGCATAAATCAGCTAGGCACAATAGCTGAGCACTGTGGCTTAACTTCTGATTTCAAGATGAATCACAACATCTAACAATTTGTCAGCTAACACCATACTAACATGACATGATAAAGCAAGTTCATCAGCTAGACTATAGTCTCAGATTTTCTAAATAACGGAAGTTGGATGACTGTTTATCATTAAGAAATAAGAAAACAAAGAGAACCTCGGATCTTTCAGCCTTGAGGTTTTTGTACTCATTGCTTCGGCAATCAAGACCTTCCCAAATTTCAAACGGCTCAGTTCCAGGGGTATAAGCATGCAAAACATGCTTTCCAGGTGGAGCAAGATCCGGACTAAGCACACTAGGCACAGATATTAGCACGACGTTCTGATCAGCATCAACCCCTCGGTCCCAGTCATTAACAACTATATGATGGATTCCCAGGTCATCAGGTATACCCTAAACATCCAGTACAATGACAATTAAAGAAAGCAATGCCAATGAAAAACAAAACAAACAGAAATATCTCTACAACCCCCCCACAAGAGGAAGAGATGATTAACATGATCCTGAAAATGATGTTTCTAATCTTTATTTCGTGATCGGGTAGTTTACTTTATGAAAGCCATATTCCATTGTGACAGTCTACTAATTGATTTGCTGACGGAATTGTATGTACTGTCAAAGGTTTTCCTTGATAGGTGCATATGAATAATTGACAATTGAAGATATTTAAAAGGCGTATTGGAAAAATTGTGGTCAAAGATAAACTAGTTTGACTCACGAAATCTGAAAGGTGTCACATAAATTGACAAGGGATGGATGAGATCCTTTCCATAACTAGAGTATCGGGTTCAAAACCTAGGAATGGAATGCAGCGTGAATCTAGATTAGGCGGGGCCAGTAGATTCCGGATACCAGATCTTTAAGCCAAAAAAAAATAAAAAATTGGAGGGTCGTTAGGTGAATTATAAATTTCTCATACTTACATAAATTAGTATAACATAAGGTATTTACATTTTTTTTTTTTTTTTTTTTTGAGAATGGCGGTATTTACATTTCAGAAAAACACCTGAACAGAAGTTCCATGACAAGACACTAACCTTCTTGGCCCATTCATAAGAAGGTACAGATAAAAAGTTGAAATAATCAGAACAGTATACCATGTATGCCCCTTCAACCATTAAGCCTACTTATCAGGTCCCCTAGAAAAACAAAGAGAATTCTCAACAACACATTCTTATGCTGTATGTTACCTCTGCATCAAAACCCAAATGCAGATGCATAAATGATTCACACTGTTGGGTCGTTTCGATCCTGTCCTGGTATGATTTCGGGATAACTTGTGGAGGCAATAAACTCAAGGTATCCCACATAGATGCATTGCTGACTACAGCCTTCTTGGCACGGACAAACTGCAACATCAAGTATTTTGGTTTTATGTTTTTGATGAGGAAAAAGCACAACCTTAATAAAAAAATGTCATGTATTATTTCACTATGCGTCTTTTTTTTATTTTTAAACTTACTTGGCCACCTCTTAGTTTGACTCCAACAGCTCGGCCCATTTTCAACAACAATGTTTTCTACGTGACTCTTGAGAGAAATCCGCCCACCAAACTTTTGTAATCCTCGAACAAGAGCATCAACAATTGCTCCACTTCCATGAAGTGGATATTCTAGAGTACAACCTGGCTTATACCATTCTGAAAACATGTACACCTATGAAGCATAAAGGATGATATTGATGAAGTTGCATCAATTGATGGTAAGAATAATGATACTTACACCAATAAGGTAAATTAAATGGAAGGAGGTTAAACATAAAAGCAAGTACAAAAAGTGAGACGTGAACAAAAATCTACAAGATGAAAATCAGTTTCATGGATTCTTGCAGCCATTGCATTTATTCAATAGTGATGAAAATGGAAATAGAAAAGTCCTATTATAAACTAGGTTTAACCTGTTTTTAAATTCACTCTTGGACTTTGTCCTAGGTTTGCAATAAAACCAACAAAATCTGTTTATCAAAAGTTTAAGAAAATTAGAAATGATTTTAATAATGTGAATCAAAAGTGCAAACTCCAAATTTGACACAATTATATCTAAAATTTTTGGTAAATTGCAATTGCAGAATTCTCAAATTTGACCATTAATTTGAAAGATAAGTTTCGGATTCCAACAATAGGTGTGAGGTGCTATTTCTAAAAGTTGACTGCAGTATTTAATTTCTATAGTGCAACTGATTAAATTTTAAATCATAAGAACATAAACATCTCTATTATCACCATACTACATTTTAAAAATAACATTATCAACATGCACGATTTAGAGACACTTGAGCAGAGATTAAACAACATTTTCCTGACAGATGCCAACAACATATCTCTATAAGGAAATATGCATGTTTGATAATTACCATTTCTGCTGAAAGTATGCCGTTAGTTTTGACCCCTGCAAGCAAGAAAGCAAGGAGATCCAGCCAATTCCGTATAAAAGGATCTTTTATCCCCAAAGAATCAATGATTTCTGAAAAGGGTCTAAGAAGCTTGGTAGCACCAAGGGCTCCTTGAGGTCCCATTTGAGCAAAAGATTTAAAGAGGGAAGGTGCATATCTAGCAGCAGCAGTGGAAAGTACACCCAAGTCGCCTCGGATAGATAGTGGAGGCAGAGCCATTGCAGCTGCTGAGATTGGAAGTATTGCGTCCTGTAAAAACAACACTCGATGCAAATGAGATAATAGATTGGAGGCAGAGCTCTTGCAGTTCGAGAGCAAGGGACTGTCAAGAGATTGGAAGTATTGCGTGTGTAAAAAAAAAAAAAAACAAGTTCCTTAAAAGTATGCAAATGAGAGTGACATTCCAAGTTAATTGTCTTTTCCCCATCCAACCAACACCCCAACTCCCACTCTTAACCATCCCACCCCTGCAAGGGACTGTCAAGAGATCTCATATATAAATTGATAATATTTTCTAGTCAAAAACTTGTTTTCATCTCTGGGTATTAGAACAATCAAGAACATAAGAAACAAAACACGTAAAGGAAGTATGCAATACTCACAAGAAGTTTTCTCCACTCTCTCGCTGAATCTGGTCCTCCATACTTCTCAAGATCCTGAATTGTGAGAAAGATTATCATGAAGGATGTTATAAGGAAATATAAACATTCAGTTTTATAACATAAATGGTTTCATTAGGAAATATAACCATTCAGTTAAAAGATACTTCCTCTGTTTCAATTTGTTTGTCTTAGTTTAATTAGGCACGGAGTTTAAGAAAGTAGAGAAGACTTTTGAATTTTGTGATTTAAACTAGAGATTTTCCGATGATGTCTATGAAACATGTTACCAAAAGCCAATAGCAGGTCATACCTTAAAAAACTCTGTTGGGCCTATGCGTGACAAGAATTCACCTTCAGGTAAGTATACCATCCATGAGTCATAGTTTACACAGGGAATTGATTCACCTAATGCATCAAGAACCTGAGAAACATATCAATGTTGGAGACTTAAAAGCAAATAAATACTTTAGTGAAACTGGTCCCATTAAAACATTTGCCAACGCCAGCACTATTCTTTATTCTCACATCTGACAGTTAGATGCTGATAGGAATTCACAATCAACAACTCCAGGTGATTGAGTTCAAGTGTTCAACGTTTGAACAAACAAAGCCAAATCATAAACAGAGAGAGTGTAACCTGCGCTAATGGATTTGCCTGAGGACCTCTTGATTGAAAACCGGAGAACAATGATGGACCAGAATCAAATTTGTACCCTTTAATATCAAAAGAGTGAGCTGCACCCCCAGCTACATCATGGCTTTCCACCACTAAAACATTTTGGCCATACCTAGCAAGAAGTCCAGCACAACATAGCCCACCTATACCGCTCCCAATAACAACAATATCTGCTTCTGCCTTGCCTGCACATTATTCTGCAGTCACATAAACATATGTTCCTGTAGTGAGAGAACTTATCCGCGTTATAAAAGTCTACACTGGCAGATCCTCAGAATTATGGTTTTTCCTTCATTGGAACATCAATTTACAGTGAGGTCCATATTTCATGGATTACCAAGTGGATACATCACGAGTTATCATGTCCACCGAATACCGATCAGTTGCATGCTAATCATGAAGAGAACAATTTTAACAGACATTAGAATCCAGGAATTTACAACAGCGAGACACATCGTGCATAGATTTGTTCCTTTTTAGGAAAAAGTACTCCACTTGTCCCATGTATACAACATACAAGGTAATGCGACTTGTAAAAGAATCAGTTATAAGAAACTGTCAAAACATATTGCAGTGTCCAAACTTAGAGAAGCATGTAAGTACATTATTCCCCATCCCAATTTTGGCTCATTGAGGGTAACTTTGACCAATCTTCGGAACTATCAGTTACGTTAATTTGAAGTTTACATATTCAAAAACTACACTAAATTTGCAAATTTTGCTGTATAAAAGTAAAAAAAGGTACATGTAGAGATGGTAGTCAATATTTACTTAATTTGCTTCACGGTATGCCAAAAACAGTTAGAAATATATTGGAATTGAGGGTATGCAGGGATATGTTGCATCTGTTAACAAAGGAACAACATTAAAAAAAAATGTGATGGAAGTCATTGCTTAATCTCATCAGTATAATTGGAAGGTCACATTTCATTTTTAGCGAACCAGGCAGCGGCAGAGCTAAGACTGTCAAAAGGAGTTCAATTGAATCCGCTTACACCATACAAATAGGGTAAAAACAACTCTTTTTAACATATACTCTAGTGTATTCAGTCACTATGCAAGTTTGACTTTTTCTTAATCCCCTTGTTAAAATTTCTAGTTCTAGTTCCGCTACTAGAACCAAGTGTCGTTAGAAGTCTTTATACTTAACTACTAATAGTGTATAAAGAGGTGACAAAATTAGCTCATGAAAACATAACCCGTCTAACCTGCATAAAGAACATCGTTGCCCCTAAAAATAAAATAATTACCCGCCCATGCCCCCTCTTACTTTTATGCCTCTGAAACTATTTACCTGAAATGCTCCCAAAATTATGATACCAACATGATATATAAATATACTGAGATGGTATCATGCTCATTTGTTCAAAAGACACTTTTAAAAAAAAACTCTATTACACCATCATCTTATATACATATTTTGTGATGGTATCGTGGAGGACTGCTTCAGTCCATCAATGAGACACTCTTCAATCCTCCGTGATACTATCATGGTACATAAATATACTAAGAGAATATCATGGAGGACAGCTTCAGTCCTTCTCTTAGTCCTCCACGATATATAAATATACTATAATGGTATCATGAAAGAAGGTTTTTGGGCGAGAGGGTACTTGGGTAAATATTTTCGACCGGTTGGGTAAGAAGCGAAATTAGTTTAGAAGGAGGCATGGGCAGGTAAATATTTTACATTTTAGGGGTATCTTGTGTTGTTTTCCCTATTTATTAACTCAGTCCATTCTGACCAATCCAATTGAGCTTATACAAAAGTTGGGTTGATATGCTAGCCCAAATTGATCCATGAAACCTTATCAAAGTATTTTTTTTGATTATTTTTGTTTGAAATTTTATTCAAAATATATAATAAAGAAAAAATATTTTATTAGGTAGTTAAATAAAGGATGATAAGAAAACAAAGAAAGAAATTAAAATTTAGTAAGACTTAGAAAATTGGGTTATGACATACTTATTTAGCCGATTTTGACCCAATCCAATACAGTCTAAGTAACCAATAACCTGTTCATTCATTAACTCAGCTATTTTGAAACTCAGCTACTTTGTAACGTCTAATTTCAGGTCAACCCGCCCATTTGACACAATATGATTAGTGTCAGGAAAATCGTCAAACTAACACTCAAGCTATAAATCTTAAATTTCGGTTTATGTGATCACGCATTCATAAATTCACTACTTTTTCAATACCTAATCTTTCTTGTAAAACACACACACACAAAAACAAAAAAACAAGTACAGCTGTACCTGAGACGGGTGGCTTGGAAGTAACAGTGGCGGAGACAGAAACTTCACTGCGCGCCAAAAATTTGCGTTTTCGATTTGCAGAGCTAAAATTTGAAAGTGGAGAAAATGGTTGATACTGAAGAAACCTCAACGCCATTGATTTTTTTTATTATTATTAGTGCAGCTAATAGGCTATAGCACAAAATGTGTAATACTAGTAGTATTATTCTCCATAGCAGTTCTTGATATATTGCATTTGAAAAGTGGCCACGTTCTAAGTTTTTACACCACAGCTTCCCTCCATATCTCTTTTGTATAGTATTGGCCTTTAACGAGTGGATTTCACTTGAGAAAGTGACAATAACGGTCCCTTATGTTTAAAGGTTGGTTCAATATAGCCCCTTAAGTATGCATTGAACAGTTTTTTGTCCTTTAAGTTTGTATAAGTTAACATTTTTAGTCCCTGACAAACATTTACTCCCTCCGTCCCGGTTTTTTATGGCACCATTTGACTAGATACGAAGTTTAAGAAAGAAAGGAATACTTTTGAAATTTACAGTCCAAAACAAACTTTAGATATTTATATAGTTGTAAAGCATTTCATAAAGTTATATTATTTTTAGATATTGAAAGGTACCGTAAAGAAAAGTGTGACACATAAATTGGGATAGAAGGAGTAACAATTTATATCCGTTAGATTTGATGCAAACATTGGGAAGAAAAAGTAACCACAAACACTATATGTCAAGTTCATGGAAACTTAGAATATGCAACACAAAATAAATGCACTAGACACTAAAAAGATGTACAAGAAAAAATAGCAGAAACTACACCAAAAAAAATTGCACCAGACTTGAGAAATTATTTAAAAAAAAAAAAAAAAAAAGCAAAAGCTAAAAAAATTGTATCTCTAAATATGAGTTTCCGCTCATTTCTTCTTCTTTATTCATCATTTTCGTCAAATCTAACGGACAGAGTTTGATAAATATTTGATGGAGATTAAATTTGTTAAGCTTTTGCCAAACTTAAAGGACCAAGGCTGTTCAGTGCATGCTTAAGTAACTGTTTTGAACCAACTCTCAAACATAAGGGACCACTTTTGTCATTTTCACGATTTTAGTGATTCATTATCTTAGCTCGATAAAAGAAACAAAAGATCTAAAGGGGTCCACAACCTGAAAAAACTTTACATTTACCTGGAAAATAACCGTTTTTTTTTTCCTTCTTTTAAAGAAAACTTTGATAATTTTTTAATATTGCAATTTGCAACTATGTCAGCTCACATTGCTAATCCAAAATTAAATAGGAAACGATAGTTACGTTAAGTTGACAGTTAGCATAAAGTTAGTAAATTTATGATGAATTGTTGATGTATGTTTGCCACAAAAAGAAATGTGTGAATTTACACAGAATTTATGGGAATTTTTCTCGGAAATTTGAAAATTCCTAAACTCAAAAATATTTACCTGAGGAAATATTTCCTAGAAAAATTTGCTGCCAATTAGCATGATAATATTACCTAAGGATTGTCTAAGGAAATTATCTGCAAGGACCATTTTCTAAGTAACTTGGTAGGTAACTGATGAAAAGGTGAAAATTTTATTTTCTTTGTAAATTTGCAGGAAATTTCCTTGCTTACAGTTTTTGCAGATTTAACAGCTGAAGAGTTATTAAGCTTTGAAGATATTGACTTAATTTATTTCTTGGCATTTTTTTGTTCCTTTTTTTTTTTTTTTGTTCTTTTTTACCACGAGTAACTAGTATTGATATATATTAAAGTTGGTATTCAACAACAAATAAATATTTATTGCATGCATGCAGATTACTGAACGACATAATTAAATAAATAAATAAAATGTGCATTACCTAACCACTTCATCATTTAAATAAAACAATCATAAAATTCAACATGGTACTATTTATGATTAAAAAACTCCTAGGTGCAAGTCTGATCAACACCGGTTTATTAAAAAGAATTCGAAGGACGATAACTAAACAACTTAGTTCTTAACTTTGCGTGGTACTGATGGAACTAGAGGTTGAGGGAGTACTGTTGGTGGTAATGAACCCTAAATGGGGCAAAGACTCCTAATGGTAAAAGGAAAAAGAGAACTCAAAGGGAAGATCTTAGGCAAACAACTATCCTCAAATTCTAATGCAGCTTTGCAGCATTGAGGACTAATCAACCGAAGTTGAATACTTAAGAAAGATGTTATAATTTCTTCAACACATCCAGGAACATTTAATACCGTTGCTAAACATTTTGGGATATCGGGAAGAAGATCATTACCGATCTGACCCCCTAATCCTGGCAAAAGGCCACCACCTCCAAGTGATTGTGAGACGCTCGGAGAAACCTCGATGGACATGCACAAGAAAATAAGTGCATATGCATAGACAGAAGAAGCCATTTTTCTTACTGAATATGTGAGATGGTTATGATTAATTTGTGTTTGGAGTGTTGAGAGGATTTGGAACTTGATGAAGATTTGGAGGGAGGATGTCATATTTATATTCTAGGATGTAATGTTAATGTACGGTGATCTTTTAATTTCTTTAAATGTCTTTAATATGAGGATTTTAATGTACATTTTAATAGTTGTAACTTGTAATCAATTGTCTTTTAAGTTCTAATTAAGAATCTGTGAAATATTTACTTGCATCTATGGGACATTAAGTAGCAATGTTTATTATATTTATTTGTAGTTCATAAATGGTAGTACATCCTCTAGAAAATAAAAAAACAAGGATTGAACTAAAATTGAACAGAGTCAAAGTGAACAATTAATTTTCAGATATGCTTACCCCCTTAATTGCCTAAAAAATTTAAGCTCAAACTGATAATACGTACGTTAAAACTGAATTGTTGGTTTGTTGTGGCAATGTCAAAATGAACAATTAATTGTTGGTTTGTTGTGGCAATGTTCAAACCGGGGGCGGATTTACATGGCGGTGAGGGTGTTCACCCGAACACCCTCGACAAAAAATTACAGTATATATTAGATAAATTTTTCGTGTTTATGTACATATATTGACTTTTGAACATCTTGAACAAATGCAAAAGGTTAGCTCAAGTGGTTCAGGGTGTTCAAAATTGTCTCTGGCGTCCGAAGTTTGATCTCTAGGGACAACATAGTTTTTATATTTTGCTTTTATTGTTTTTTTCGAACCCCCTGAGTGAAAATCCTGAATCCGCCACTGATTCAAACATCAAAATGGATGTGCTTATTATGTCAATATTAATTGTGGTACTTCAGCGATATTGAATAATAGCACAAATTAATTGAGATGAAGTAATCAAAAGGCAATTTGAAATTAAGAATAGGAAATTCCATGATATTCAGATTTTTCTTTAAGATCGGGGGATTCGGGATAGCTTGCACGCACATTGACTAATTCTACAGATACAGTTTATATTTTTAGTCAATTTTATATTAAGAATAGGCCATTTGAACAATTTATATTTTAGTCCCTAACCAGCGGCGCATACAGGATTTAAACTTTATGGGTTCAATTGAACCCCCACCTTGAATGTTACATACGCCCCTGTCCCTAACAAACATTTAACAATTTATATTGGTTAGATTTGACGGCAGTGGAAAAAATAAAGTAATCATAAACACCAAGAAGTCTCATCAAATCCTAAAATATGCAACACGAAAAAAAAAATGTACTAGACACTAAGAAGATATAAGAAAAATAAGCAGAAATTACACTAAAAAAAGCAGCAACAGACTCTAGAAATAAATTAAAATAGCAAAAATTGTATCTCGTAATGTGAGTTTCCGCTCATTTCTCCTTTTTCATCATTTCTGTCAAATCTATCGGACAGAGTTTGATAGATATTTTACGAAGACTAAAACTGTTAAGCTTTTGACAAACTTAAAGGACCAAGACTGTTAGTGCATACTTAAATGACTATTATGAACCTACTCTCAAACATAAGGAACCATTTTTGTCATTTTCTCGATTTCAGTGATTCATCATCTTATGGGTAAACTCGGAAAAGTTTTACTATGTGCCTCATACAACTGAAATTAGTTGTGTGAGGCTCTTTTTTGTGAGATAAAAAGTGGACTCACATCTTATATTTTTGGGTTCACGTTTTACCTCACCAAAAGGACCTCACACAACTAATGTCAGTTGTGTGAGACACATATTAAAAAATTTCATAAACTCGAGAAAAGAAACAGTAGATCTGATGGGGTCCACAGCGTAAAAGGAGTCAAACTTAACATTTTTACCTTCATTCCATATAAGGAAAATAGCAGTTTTTCTTTTTGTTTTGAAGAAACGAAAAAGGGTCAAATTTGTTCTTGCAGTCTCGCAAATAAGTTATATTTATCCCTCGATATATTTTTTTGATATATTTTCCCTTGTCATCCAACTTTAGGATCATATTGCCCCCGTACTCTATTTTTGAGTCATATTTGCCCTCCTTACATTAAATCCTCTAGTCCCCACTTTTTTTTTTTTCCTACGTGATGCCTACATGTAATTTTTTTCTCTCATTTTCTTAATATTTTTCGAAAAGGAAAGGTTTGTACGCCACTACGGAAAGTAGTGGTTTGTCCAGATATTCATCACCAATTTCAAAATGGTTGCTTCCTGAATCTATGGTAATATGAGACTATGCATGACATCTGCATGTTATGCACTGATATCTTGAAATCTTTTCAAAGACAAATAAGGAGCAGTGGAGCACAAAATGAGACCTTTAGAAAATTGCAATATTGAACGAGGCTCGAAACATAGACCCTTTGTCCCCAGAAACGAAAATAAAGGAGGAGAATTGATTTTTTCACCATGGATGAACAATGAAGCTTTTATGAATTTAATCTGAAGAAAAATAAGTTGGTTGGATGAAATTTGAGTGGTAAAATTACATCCACCATGGATAACCAATGAGGTTTTATGTTTTAATTTTTAGCCGGTTGGGCGAGTTGGTTAAAATGGTTTAAATTGTGATAAGATTTAATTGGGGAAAATAAAAGCCATGTAGGTAATTTTATGTGGGGGCATGGGGATTTAATGGAGTAGGGGGTAAATATGACCCTTTTTTTAATAGTAAATGGGCAAATATATAAAAAAGTATAACGAAGGACAAATATGACTTATTTGTATGAGTACAGGGGCAAATATGACCCTTTTCCGTTAAAAGAAACTTTTGACGACAATTTTTTTTAACGGAAAAGATCCAAATATACCCCTGTACTATTGGAAAAGGGCCAAATATGCCCCTCGTTATACTTTGAGTCCAAATATACCCCTGTCGTTATATTATTGGGTCAAATATATCCCTCTACCGTTAAAGTTGTCCAAAGTGGACATCCTATCCTACGTGGCATTGATATTTGATGAAGTGGATGCCACATGGAATTGCCACCTCATCACCCTTAACCAATTTTACTCCTCCCCTCTTCCACCACTAAAATTTCCTTCCACTCCACCTTCATTGTCACCATTACTGCCATCTTAAAGATTAAGAAGACAGTATTCTCATGTATGTCTTCTATTATTTTTCTGGCAAGTCCACCTTCTACCCAAACACATTAGTGCAGTAATCGGAGTATGTATGCATTTATTTGCAAATCAATAGAATCAATGGTGAGCATTTTAATAGCAAATTACTTGAGTTTCCTGTTAAGTTATGTAGTTATATTTGACATTCTTAATGTTCATCCTCACATATCAGAGAATGAAAACTAAGTTGTCACTTGGCTGTTTTGCATTTAAGACAGATATATTTAAGTTTAACATATTCCCCGGAAAATTTAACCGCTAACTATATCAAATACGTGTGCTTAGAAAGCTGAGACAGATATCATCCCCGGTGTAAAACATACCCATTTTTGCTTAACATTATGGAAGACTAAGAAGTGGGTCAGGGGTGATGAGGTGGCGATGCCATGTGGCATCCACCTCATCAATTGTCAATGCCACATAGGATAGGATGTCCACCTTGGATAACTTTAAGAGAGGAGGGGTATATTTGACCCAATAGTTGTTGGGAAAACCACAAAATAAAACCAGTATAATAATAATAAATATTATTTATTTAGCAAAGTAAAATATCAGCACTTGAAAAATAAATATTACTACGATAATATATTTAGTAAATATACAGTCTGACTTGAGTCATGCTAGGCACTGTCCTAAGAAACTATTTCAGCAAAGTGAAATGTTCCCCCAGGATTAAACAAGCCCTTTTCTAATTAATTAGAGGATACAACAATCAACAAATTTTAAATATACCAACAAGTTTTAGAAGGAAATATAGAACAACCATAAAAGAATAATTAAACAAAATGAAGGAAAGTTATAGTAGAGAGAGGGAACGTGAGGGATGTGGAATAGAAAAGAGAATTTCTTGATTTCATTCTGCTGGAGCATGAACCTATTTATAGGCTTTAAAAGAGGATACTAACTTGCCAAGTGGCAAGCTTATTTGGCAAATCATATTCATTTGCCACTCCCAATTTTTAAGTTAGACATTTGTCCTTCCACTTGTCTAAAATTTGGTTAAGCCATTTGTTCAAAAAATTGGTGGAATACTATTATAATAGTTAAACGGCAGAGTTATATTTGAACCCAAAGTATAACGAGGGGTATATTTGGCCTTTTTTTAATAGTACAGGGGTATATTTGGCCCTTTTCCGTTTTTTTAATATTGCAATTTGCAGCTATGCTACTCACATTACCAGTCCAAGATTATATAAAAGATAAAAGTTACGTTAAGTCGACTGTTAGCATAAATCTAGTAAATTTATGATGAATTGTTGATGTATATTCACCATTACAAGAAAAGTGTGATTTAGATGAGAATTTTGTTTGGGAGTTTTTATCGAAAATCTAAAAATTCCTAAACTCTAGAATATTTAGCTGAGGAGAATAGTTTGCCCAGTAAATTTGCTGCCAATTAGCATGATAATATTACCTAGGGATTGTCCGGGGAAAATTATCTGCATGTATCATTTTCTAGGTAAATCTGTAAGTAATCGATGAAAAAAAGGAAATTTTAATTTCGTTGTGAATTTGCAGGAAATTTCCCTGCTAACAGTTTTTGCAAATTTAACAGCTAAGGAGTTATTAAAGCTTTGATGATATTGATTTAATTTATTGCTTGACATTTCTTTGTTCTTTTTTTTTACCACGAGTATATGTATCGAATGTATGCCCTCGTAACTGGTATTGATATATATTAAAGTTGGCATTCAACAACAAATAAATATTGTATTGCATGCATGCATGCAGATTACTGAAAGACATAATTAAATAAATAAAATGTGCATTATCTAACCGCTTCATCATTAAATAAAACAACACAAAATTCAACATGTTACTAATTTTGCAAAAAAAAAAAAAAAAAAAAAAAGAAAACTCCTAGGTGCAAGTCCGATCACCACCAGTTTATTATAAATAATTTGAAGGACGATAAGTAAACAACTTAGTTCTTAACTTTACGTGCTACTGTTGGAACTAGAGGTTGAGGGGGTGTTGGCGGTAATGAACCCTGAATGGGACAGCGATTCCTAAGTGTAAAAGGGAAAAGAGAACTCAAAGGTAAAATCTTAGGCAAACAACTATCCTCAAATTCTAATGCAGCTTTGCAACATTGAGGACCAATCAATCGAACTTGAATACTTAAGAAAGATGTTATAATTTCCTCAACACATCCAGGAACATCTAACACCATTGCTAAACATTTTGAGATATCGGGAAGAATATCATTACCGACCTGACCCCCTAAACCTGGCAAAAGGCCGCCACCTCCAAGTAATTGTGAGACGCTCGGAGAAACCTCCATGGATATGCATAAGAAAATAAGTGCATATGCATAGACAGAAGAAGCCATTTTTCTTACCGAATATGTAAGATGGTTATGATTAATTTGTGTTTGGAATGTTGAGAGGATTTGGAACTTGATGCAGATTTGGAGGGAGGATGTCATATTTATATTGTAGGATGTAATGTTAATGTAGGGTGATCTTTTAATTTCTTTAAATGTCTTTAATATGAGGACTTTAATGTACATTTTAATAGTTGTAACCAATTGTCTTTTAAGTTCTAATTAAGAATCTGTGAAATATTTACTTGCATCTATGGGACATTAAGTAGCAATGTTTATTATATTTATTTGTAGTTCATAAATTGTAGTACATCCTCTAGAAAATAAAAAAACAAGGATTGATATATATATAGGGAACGTCCCAACAAAACATAAGCCGAGAAGGCTACCTTCATACACACCGCCATGATAAACATAAATAGCTACGCAAGCCGACAGCTGCCACTACAAATGGGTACGCCCGTACACAAGTCATAACCATATAACAAAACACAACCATACATAGACCCACACTTGTGACCACAGACCTCTAAGAGTGACAACGACATTATATGACGGGACAGGGCCCCGCCGTACCCTGGACGATAACATATGTATATATCAAAAGGTTATACCACAAAACTATGCCCCGGAACAAAGGAGCACTCTGGAATAGCTGAGTAGAAATCCTAGGCTGGCGGATCTCCGAAGCGTGTGTCCGTACTGCGGCATGAAACGCCCCCCCCCCCCCCGAAGAAAGGGGGTCAGTACGAAATATGTACTGAGTATGTAAAGCGTGAAACATAGTAAATAGAGTCATATCTGAGACAAGGTGTATAGGACTCAATGCAACCACAGAGTTTCATAAAACTTGCCTTTGAACATATTCCATTTGTATCGTTCTCATATCAATGTCAATATAATGCTTTATAATCAAAAGCGCATAATCATTCCGTATATAACATATATAACGTGTCCCGGCCCTTTAATAAGGGACTCGGTATTTATAATCATAACATCATAAACGTAAACATATTCGTGTCCGGCCCTTTAGTAAGGGACTCGGTAATAAGGAATATATGCCCTCCTGGCCTCCATCTCCAAATCATCACATCATCACATCATCATCATCATCATATATATATATATAACGTGTCCCGGCCCTCTAGTGAGGGACTCGGTGAATAGTATAATAGATCGGCGCACGAGAACGTACCCTGGCCCGGGACTCAGTGAAGGATATAGCGGTAAGCACGAGAAGAGTAATAAGCAACCACATATATATGTAAAACATTTTTGAGACTCAATGAATAGTAACTAAATCAATTCTTGGACATTAGCATGTTACATTATATAAAAACCAAGCATACTTATGCAATTCCTTTTGAAAATAAGAACTCTTGTACATTACATATTAGTCCATCATGTAATAAATAACGAGATCATATTTCAACTATACCAACATTTTCAACATTACGGACGAATAACAATCACATATCATACTAGGAGTTAGAGAGTGGAGTCACCCCGAGGCTCAGATTATATCTTACTTACGTCTAGGACATGCCAAAAGAAGGAAGGAATAGGCTTTGCGTACCTTTAGCGTTTAGTCGTATATAACTTGTACTTGCTGCCCAGTAGTACCTTACCCTATAACGATATATCAAAACTACGATTAGGTTACGAGGGAATCCGGACAGCCCGCACATTACTCAAAACAATCGACCAACATACTATATACTCGCGCCTTCCAACTTCATCCAACCAACAACAAGACGTCTAACAACAATGTTCGTATAATCACAAGAAATCATATTGGCAACATCTTAACTCCTACAACAGCCCACAACAACTTGAGCTCCAAATTTTAACCATATAATATCCCTACTCCTATTTATAGAAATTACAACAATCAAATCAACATTCAAGACAAGTTAATTCCTTCTTTCTTTTTTTTTCTTTTTACCAAAACAGTCCACGGTTTGGACTGTTTTCCCCCTTCAACATGATTCATTTCTTTACACCTCAATTCACGTATTCAATATACATACAATATACCACAATGTGCACAACAACAACAATCAAAACTTGGCACAAAACAGTCCATAAAATCCCCTAAAACAGTCCCCTTACACGGCTTCAATGCCATTCTTACAACTTCTTGATTTTCACTCATTTATTCACATTACAACACCTTCAATCCATATCCAATATATATGCACAAGAAGACCAAACATAATTCCATTCAAATCTACAACACATGGCTCATTTAACTCTAAGAAAACAGCCCAATTCTAACATGCACATCATAAACCAATTCTACAATCTTAGTTCCATTACATATGGTGGCATACACTTATTTACCAACAATGCATGCAAAATGGAACCAACCATGGCTTCACCAAGCTCACGGCTCAACCTCAAGTTCAACCACAACAACAACCCAACAACAACATGCATGAATTGTACATTCAAATCTTCATACAACACAAGAACAATGATCATTCTTACCTTGTAACTTGTCCTTCAAACTTGGCCGGATCTTCAACTCTATGAAATGCTACACCTCCTTGTCTCTACCCAACAACTACCACACGTCCTTATACACTTGATGAGGAACTAATTTACTTGGAAAGATTGATTTTTGGATCAATTTGGAGGAGGGTGTTCTCGGCCAGTTTGTAGCCGAGAGCCTCTCTCTCTATCACTATATTCTTGCACTTTGTAATGTTGAAATGGTGTAATGAATTGGATTGTGAATCAGAAATTTCCCTTTTATATGCAGTCCACAAGGTGGACATGTGTCCCACCCAATGTTTTTAGCCAATAAGGGTTGGCCAAACCACAAATGGGGCCCACACGGCCACTTAGCTTACTAATGATGTAATTAAGTTCTTAATCTCACTTAGTCATCCAATCTTGGTCAATTAATCCTTATTTTCCAATAATGTTCTTATACCAAACGAAATTCATAGGCTATTTGATGCATCGAAACGAAATCGGGAGATGAAAACCCTTACCGGGAACCCTAAAACCGCTTCGTCTTTAACTTGTCGCACTTAGCTTTATAATGTCCCAATGTAAAGATACGGGACATAACATTCTTCCCCCCTTTAGGACATTCGTCCTCGAATGTTGATCTAATTCTGGACTTCCAATACTTCCTCAAGTATCCTCTTAGTTAACTATGTCCTTCACATACCTCTCCTGATTGTCTACTCGTTTTAATCCTTTATAATCGCACTCCAGGTCCTTACGTAGCTGTTCCCATAACGTCTTCTTTTTCTATTGCTTCCCGAGGTATTAGTTATATGCCTTTGTCTTTACTCTTCCGATGTATTAGTTATAGTTGATTATCGGTTATTCCGTAGTTGATTATCAGCTCTATTTCGAGCTGTTCTGCTGGAGTGTTATTGTCTTTCTGCTCTAAATGTTGCTCAGTTGTACCATCGTATATTGATTCGGCCTGTACTCATGGTACATATAGTTGCGATCCAACTCTTTCCTTTCGATTGATATTTCCTTAAAATAACGTATCGTTCATTTCACTTCACCCCCTATCCTTAATCAAAATCCCGTAATGCACAGACGTCTCCCATCGGTTTATTATACTCTACTATTCCCGGAGTACTGCAGGCTTCTGGTAGGCTGTAGACCTTTCACAGGTCCTACGAGTAGAATGAAACTTCTCAGAGAGAAACATTTTGTGCTCTTGTACCCTTCCTTTACTCTGTTTTTATAGTCCGTACTCTGAAATTTTCAATATCATGTGTCACCTTTTGACTTCCCATTAATTTCCTCGCACCATCACTTGCCTTTACTTCTTGATCTCAATCTTTAGGGTTGGTTATCACATAACGCTGGGATCTCCTTATACCATAATCTTATGTCACCTCGTAATCAGTAACCTGCTTGTTCCGATCGTTTCGGTTGAACCATTTCATAATTTCCTTTACTCTAGCTGGTTACACCTTAGACACATCCTTCGTGTCGTTTCTCTATATATTTTTTTGACTCTAACTCTTCCATTGCCTCTTTACTCAAATTTGCTCATAGCCCTTCTATTACATATCTTATTGTAACCTTTACGCAAGTATGTGTGGATGCCTAATCCCAGAAAATACTTTAGCGTTGCCGCGTTAGTCTTTATACAGACCCTACATGCTCCTCTTATCCTTTGCAATTGATGTCAAGGCTTAACTATGGCTTCCATTCTCAGTACTAGTTTCACCTCTGTAGTTTTTCTTCAAACCCTATTACACCTTTCCTTGATGTACTCAACTGTTGCGATCGCATTGTTGTTACCGAGTTTTTACCCTTCTTGTCCGTCTATTACTTGGTTGCATCTGTAGTATACCAATAGTCGTAGATTGCATAAGTATTCTCGCCCAATCTGTACAAAATACAATCCAATCCCAATCACACCCTTTTAAATTACTTACTACCCTTTTCTGGTCATATTCCTCTCCTTTTTATAAGTACCCATCTTCTGATGTCATATCATACCAGGTCCTTACCAATAATTCTCGGCACTATCAGACTATCTTGTCTACTGTCCGTCTATTGCTGGCTCTTGGATTTTTTTTTTCCAACTCATTTCAGCATGAGATTTCATTTGAGGTTTGAGTATCCATATGGGGTACATTATAACGTCAATTGTTTCCATCGGTACTTGCTTTATTTTCTCCCGCTTCCCCCTTTAGGGTCGTAATTATATCATTATTTACTTATGTTCCGCTCTATTCTTCCATTTCCAATTTGAAATTCCTCCGATTCTTTGCCCAATACATTTGGTATCGCACCATAGCCACTTCTTTCTTTTTATCAGTTATCCTAACACAATCACGGGGCGATGAGAACACTCGATATATAGTACAAAATCTCACTTGATAGTTGATACTCGAGTAATGTAATTAAGATAGCAATTTGCCCGAAGCCACATTCCCTTCATTCCGATCAATACTTGGGTAGTGCTTATCGTCGTTTCAAATTCTCCATGCAGTAGCACTTATATTCTAATGATAAGTATCTCAAGCTTTCTCATAATACTACCTTTACCCAGGCGGATGTCGTTTGTTTCTTTTAATAAATTTACGATACATCCGTTATTTTGCGAATCCACAGTCCTTGTCCTTTTAAGGATTTCAGTGTCTCCAAGGTGAAGTCACCTACACGTAGTACTTCTTTATGCCTCATGCTCCTCCATCCTTGTCGTATACTCAGCGCTAACCTCTAACTTGCTAAAGATCATATTGAATCCGCCTTAGTGACAGCCTTGTCTTGTCACCTTCTTGTCGTACTGCTTCTTAAGTTCACAGTTATATATTTCCCTCTTGTCCCATACTCATGCTCAATTGGTTGCGTCTGTCTTGAATGCTTCCTTTAGTATCCTTTTTATTTCTCCAACCTGTGCCCATCTTGTATTCTGTGCTTGAAAAATTTCGTGCTATCTCCGTATCGTTCCGCAAAACACTACTTTTACATAATCCCTTTTTCGTTTTTGAAGCATACCCTGTTTATTTCTAGTTGCCGTTACCATATCAGTCATTTCTGGCATTCATTCTTGTCTCGTCGCTCATCTCCCTTCGGATTAGTCTTTCACAGTCCTGCCACTTGTATCACTTATTTTCCAAGCTATACATGTCATAACATATCGATGTAGTGAAATGCTACTTGATTTCTTCTTACCTCCCTCTTTCTTTTAAGTCCTCTTCTTTCCGTACTCGGTCCCGCTTCCGTTACCATTTGACTTTGACTTTGAACTTCCCCTACGGAACTTGGTAAGTATTTCTTATTGGTTCTACATTTACCTTTCTATTTCACAATGATCATATCGTATCCTTCCCCCTTGCTGGGCTTTATTCACTTTGTTGTGTTTTTTTTTTTTTCGGAAAATTTGGGCAGAGTTTCCTCTGTAATCCCCACTATCTCCAAATCTGCACACAGGAAATACCAACAACGCCTCACAGAGCCAACACACACCTATATATATCATACCGTAGCGGCGTCGGGCTTCCTTTATTAACCGTAACGCCTATCTTCGTACTGTCACTCTTTCTTGTTTATTCTCTCCTACTATTTTTAATCGTAGGTTTCAAACACGCCTGTAGCATTCGTACTATGCCTACTCATATATTCTGCTTACAGTTATCGGTTTCTATAGCTTCTTCCGTGCACACACTTTCCAAATTTGGACTCATCTGCGATGTATATATTCAATCTATTTCCTTACTATACTTACTAAAACTACCCATAATGATGGTCGATCTGCCATTCCGTATACATCACTTCTCGTTATGTTCCCTTGCTATCCAACTTTCACCCGTATGTACCACTATTTTCCTATCTTAGATTTCAAAATTCCCGCGGATAAGAATACCTTAGTCACGGTTACTCATAAGTACTTGGTGGTTGACTCCTTTGATTTCCGCTTGCCTCTACTAGGTAACAATCGATAACAGTATGCCCATACCTAGGAATTTAGATAAAATCGCATGTACCGCAACCGATTTCTCTAGTCCGATCCGGCGATCTAGAAGGTGAAGTGCGCGCCTCGTCATCGTCCGTCCGCCATCTACTCGTCGACCTTCATCGTCCTCCTCATCCGAATCCGGGATATGTAGATAATCGGGCAACTCTGGTTTACCGATGACCGGGACGGGGGCCGGAATAATCGCAACGCTCACCGAGGAAGCCGGCCTAACATAGTGCTCGCCACGGGGCCACGGGCATGGCTTCGGGGACCGCTTCCCGGATGTCCTAAATTACGGAGGAATGGTTTTCGGATCCTCCGAGGGGTCGGCCTCGATAGAGTAACTAAGGCTCCTCCCCGCCGGGCCCCACCTCCCCGCCGGAAGGTCAAACATTCTTTTTCTTTTCCTAATAGTCCTTTTTTTTGTCTCGGGGGAATCGTAGCGGGATCCTCTGAGGGATCGGTCTCGATGGAATAGCTGGGGCTCCTCCGACTGGGCCCTGGAGCCTGAGGTCCTGAGGACGATCTAGGGGCCTTATTAGCACCCCCACAGTCTGAAGCTGGCCTCTTCATCTCTCACAAATCCGCAAATTGCGTATAGGAAGAGAAGTCAGGACAATCTTTCCTAGGTTCCGGCTCTATCGCACGATTTAAGATAGAAGGAAAGATGATATCCTAAATGCCCTGTAGCTTCCTGTTTATAAATGTGGTGCACAACACATCGATAAACAAGATTCTACTAGACACGGTCTGTGGACACTCCGAGGATTAACCGCTCTGATACCACTTTTGTCACGACCCAACCCCGTAGGCCATGACTAGTGTCCGAGCTGGACACTCGTATACACTTGCTATCTATAGTCATACACTACTAGCATGAACGAGCTGTTATAAATATAAGGGTAAAACATATGCAAGTCGAAGCTGTCTACCTCCTGAAGAGTTACAGCCTATAACAGTTAATATCGCACCAAAGCCGGCAAGGCTGTCATATATATATATATATATAGGGAACGTCCCAACAAAACATAAGCCGAGAAGGCTACCTTCATACACAGCTGCCATGATAAACATAAATAGCTACGCAAGCCGACAAGGCTGCCACTACAAATGGGTACGCCCCAGACACAAGTCATAACCATATAACAAAACAACAACCATACATAGACCCACACTTGTGACCACGGACCTCTAAGAGTGACAACGACATCATATGACGGGACAGGGCCCCGCCGTACCCTGAACGATAACATATGTATATATCAAAAGGTTATACCACGAAACTATGCCCCGGAACAAAGGAGCACTCTGGAATAGCTGAGTAGATATCCTAGGCTGGCGGATCTCCGAAGCGTGTGTCTGTACCTGCGGGCATGAAACGCCCCCCCCCCCCCCCCCCCCCCCGAAGAAAGGGGGTCAGTACGAAATATGTACTGAGTATGTAAAGCGTGAAACATAGTAAATAGAGTCATATCTGAGACAAGGTGTATAGGACTCAATGCAACAACGAGTTTCATAAAACTTGCCTTTGAACATATTCCATTTGTATCGTTCTCATATCAATGTCAATATAATGCTTTATAATCAAAAGCGCATAATCATTCCGTATATAACATATATAACGTGTCCCGGCCCTTTAATAAGGGACTCGGTATTTATAATCATAACATCATAAACGTAAACATATTCGTGTCCCGGCCCTTTAGTAAGGGACTCGGTAATAAGGAATATATGCCCTCCAGGCCTCCATCTCCAAATCATCATATCATCACATCATCATCATCATCATATATATATATATAACGTGTCCCGGCCCTCTAGTGAGGGACTCGGTGAATAGTATAATAGATCGGCGCACGAGAACGTACCCGGCCCGGACTCGGTGAAGGACATAGCGGTAAGCACGAGCAAAGTAATAAGCAACCACATATATATGTAAAACATTTTTGAGACTCAATGAATAGTAACTAAATCAATTCTTGGACATTAGCATGTTACATTATATAAAAACCAAGCATACTTATGCAATTCCTTTTGAAAATAAGAACTCTTGTACATTACATATTAGTCCATCATGTAATAAATAACGAGATCATATTTCAACTATACCAACATTTTCAACATTACGGACGAATAACAATCACATATCATACTAGGAGTTAGAGAGTGGAGTCACCCCGAGGCTCAGATTATATCT
Source organism: Lycium ferocissimum (assembly GCF_029784015.1). Classification (NCBI taxonomy): domain Eukaryota; kingdom Viridiplantae; phylum Streptophyta; class Magnoliopsida; order Solanales; family Solanaceae; genus Lycium; species Lycium ferocissimum. The sequence goes on along the minus strand of NC_081349.1, from coordinate 26,603,456 downwards.
TACTTACGTCTAGGACATGCCAAAAGAAGGAAGGAATAGGCTTTGCGTACCTTTAGCGTTTAGTCGTATATAACTTGTACTTGCTGCCCAGTAGTACCTTACCCTATAACGATATATCAAAACTACGATTAGGTTACGAGGGAATTCCGGACAGCCCGCACATTACTCAAAACAGTCTGACCAACATACTATATACTCGCAGCTTCCAACTTCATCCAACCAACAACAAGACGTCTAACAACAATGTTCGTATAATCACAAGAAATCATATTGGCAACATCTTAACTCCTACAACAGCCCACAACAACTTGAGCTCCAAATTTTAACCATATAATATCCCTACTCCTATTTATAGAAATTACAACAATCAAATCAACATTCAAGACAAGTTAATTCCTTCTTTCTTTTTTTCTTTTTACCAAAACAGTCCACGGTTTGGACTGTTTTCCCCCTTCGACATGATTCATTTCTTTACACCTCAATTCACGTATTCAATATACATACAATATACCACAATGTGCACAACAACAACAATCAAAACTTGGCACAAAACAGTCCATAAAATCCCCTAAAACAGTCCCCTTACACGGCTTCAATGCCATTCTTACAACTTCTTGATTTTCACTCATTTATTCACATTACAACACCTTCAATCCATATCCAATATATATGCACAAGAAGACCAAACATAATTCCATTCAAATCTACAACACATGGCTCATTTAACTCTAAGAAAACAGCCCAATTCTAACATGCACATCATAAACCAATTCTACAATCTTAGTTCCATTACATATGGTGGCATACACTTATTTACCAACAATGCATGCAAAATGGAACCAACCATGGCTTCACCAAGCTCACGGCTCAACCTCAAGTTCAACCACAACAACAACCCAACAACAACATGCATGAATTGTACATTCAAATCTTCATACAACACAAGAACAATGATCATTCTTACCTTGTAACTTGTCCTTCAAACTTGGCCGGATCTTCAACTCTATGAAATGCTACACCTCCTTGTCTCTACCCAACAACTACCACACGTCCTTATACACTTGATGAGGAACTAATTTACTTGGAAAGATTGATTTTTGGATCAATTTGGAGGAGGGTGTTCTCGGCCAGCTTGTAGCCGAGAGCCTCTCTCTCTATCACTATATTCTTGCACTTTGTAATGTTGAAATGGTGTAATGAATTGGATTGTGAATCAGAAATTTCCCTTTTATATGCAGTCCACAAGGTGGACATGTGTCCCACCCAATGTTTTTAGCCAATAAGGGTTGGCCAAACCACAAATGGGGCCCACACGGCCACTTAGCTTACTAATGATGTAATTAAGTTCTTAATCTCACTTAGTCATCCAATCTTGGTCAATTAATCCTTATTTTCCAATAATGTTCTTATACCAAACGAAATTCATAGGCTATTTGATGCATCGAAACGAAATCGGGAGATGAAAACCCTTACCGGAACCCTAAAACCGCTTCGTCTTTAACTTGTCGCACTTAGCTTTATAATGTCCCAATGTAATTAACAATTTATATTCGTTAGATTGGACGGCAGTGGAAAAAATAAAGTAATCATAAACACCAAGAAGTCTCATCAAATCCTAAAATATGCAACAAAAAATAAAAAAAGCACTAGACACTAAGAAGATATAAGAAAAATTAAGCATAAATTACTCCAAAAAAAAAACTGCAACAGAAATAAATTAAAAATAGCAAAAACTACAAAAATTGTATCTCTTAATGTGAGTTTCCGCTCATTTCTTCTTCTTTTTTCATAATTTCCATCAGATCTATTAGACAGAGTTGATAAATATTTTACGAAGACTAAAACTGTTAAGCTTTTAACAAACTTAAAGGACCAAGACTGTTTAGTGCATACTTAAGTGACTATTTTGAACCTACTCTCAAACATAAGGGGCCATTTTTGTCATTTTCTCGATTTCAGTGATTCATCATCTTATGGGTAAGCTCGACAAGAGAAACAGAAGATCTGACGGGGTCCACAGTGTAAAAAGACACTTTACATTTTTGCCTTCATACCATAAGGAAAATAATTGTTTTTCCTTTTGTTTTAAAGAAACAGAAAAACGGTTAGATTTGTCCTTGTACTCTCGCAAATAAATTATATTTATCCCTTGTTATACTTTTTTGATATATTTGTCCTTGTCAGGGCCATATTTGCTCCTGTACTCTATTTTTGAGTCATATTTGTCCTCTGTCCGTTAAATCTCCTTGTCCCCACTTTTATTTTCTTACGGCGCCTACATGTATTTTTTTCTCTCATTTTTCTTAATACTAGTTTTTCGACCCGTGCGCTGCACATGTATGTCGAGTCATGTAGTACATAATTTACTAAAGTTATAATAATATTATTGAAACAAAGTTTTGAGTAATAATTGTACATAAAAGAATTATAATTTGAATGTGATATGATCAATGTGGAACAACTATTATAAAAGGATTTTGATTTCGCACCTTGAGTTATATCTCTTCTTAAATATAAAGTCAATTACTTCTCTCGAATATAATCGTCTATCCAAAAATTAATTAAATAAAGTCTTCTCCCGAATAGCTATAATATAACCTAATGATTTTAGAAACACATTAGGAGTTCAATAGGTCTATGGTTATTTCTTAACAATATTAATTGCGTTATAAAAGAGAGTTTCCTAACAACTGAGTAGTTTCTCTTATAATTAGCTACAATGAAAGAAGATAATATTCGGAGAAGTCACAATATAAAAAATATCATTTATTTCATGAATTCAAAATAACATGAATATCACTTTCAAGTGTAAAAATGGTCCCCCTAATTAATTTAGGACATAGTATTTCACAGCTTGAAAGTAAACTCGTGTGGTTTTTTGCATATTATTTATGTGTATGCCTACAAATTATTTTGGCAAAAAAGATAACATTATAACATTTTAACATATTTCATTTCTAATCATAACATGTATACATGCATATTATAGTTTGAACATCACTTTAATGAAATGTCTATCTTATCATTCATAGAAGTTGGACGTCACTAAAAATATAGAGTAGTAATAAATAAATAAATAAATAGTAAGAGACTTTAAAAAAAGTAAACCCAGCTATATTGTCATTTTCTTATTGAGGTGCACTATTTTGTTGTTGGCTCTTATGAGTTATGACCCTCTCAAATGACCGCTTTGATATTTTCATATATAAAAATCGTTGCCACAACCTTTTAAAGTTAATGGGTGGGACTTTTAGAACTTCTAAGTCATCTGAGATGGGAAGAAAATTGCTCCTATCTTTCCCTTCGTTTTCTTTTTGATTCCGAGGAGATGTGCCCTTACTAACATTTCTGGTTAATTCTACACTTTCCCAAGAGATAAGAGTTCAGAAAATTAACGTATAGAACTATACAATATCAAATAAAAGTTTAAGAAAGAAAAATACAACAATATACAACTTTTCAGAATGGCGTTATTAAATCGAAGAGGAAATAATATAGTAGTTTTGTTACTTGAAATTATAGAAGTTTTCGTGTTCACTAAATCAGAAACTCAACATAGTCGTTCTTCATGTATTATTTAGAGATTAAGGAGGCACATAACGATGATTTCATGTTTTCCCTGAAAGTTATATTTCCTACATCCTAATGTTAGTTTCCAACAACAAAAAGAAAAGAGTCGGATTCTAAATAAAGACTTTGAAATTCAGATCCCACAAAAAGGAGGAAAAGAAAAGAATAGGCACGACACAATGATAATATATCATTGCAAGAAATACTTTGAAACATTAGCCACATAAGCAATTTTTTTAGAACAGTTTACTTGCTAACTTTTGGTAACTTAATAGAAATATATTATGAAGAACGATGTCAGATTCTCAAGTAATGTGCTAAATAATAAAACTTTTAGCATGAAACCACACAAATATCTAAGACTTATTTTGGATCAAGATTTTAAAAGTCTTGCTTTCTTTCTTAAACTCCGCTCCTAATCAAACGGTGCCACACAAATTGAAACGAAGAAAGTATATGATAAGTATTTTGAGACGGAAAAATAACAAAGTATCAGTAAGATAGAGAATTTGTTAGAAGAGAGCAGCCTAAAAATCAAAATAAACAGTTATTTGAAGAGCGGAGAGACTTTTAACAACCTGACACCAAATCCCTTTTGATCATTTTTTTACCAGAAAGAAAACGTCCAATAAAAAACAAATTAATATATACCTTAATGTTTGTTTGATTATGCTAATAACTTGTAACCATGAAAGGAAAATAGCATAGTGGAACCAAAATTCATGGAATGATGGCTGCTCATTAGAAGATGTATGTCTGATTGTACATCCTTTTTTACTCAAACTGTACAAGGCAATTGCTTCAAGTGACGTCTTTTCGTCTGTTGGTTGGTGCTAAGAGTGCTTCTTCGTTCTTCTCTTTTAATAAATGGTAGGATTTTTAAGTTAGTAAGGGTATTTAGATAATTTAACTTTCAAGTTAGGGAGTTCATGTTTTTAATATAATATAGATTTTTAAGTTAGTATGGGTATTTAGATAATTTAACTTTCAAGTTAGGGAGTTCATGTTTTTAATATAATATAGATTTTTCGAAAAGGAAAGCTTTGTACGCCACTATGGAAAGTAGTGGTTTGTCCAGATATTCATCACCAATTTCAAAACGGTTGCTTCCTGAATCTATGCTAACATGAGACTGACGCATGAAAACTGCATGTTATGCACTGATATCTTGAAATCTTTTCAAAGACAAATAAGGAGCAGTGGAGCACAAAATGAGACCTTTAGAAAATTGCAATATTGAACGAGGCTCGAAACATAGACCCTTTGTCCCCAGAAACGAAAATAAAGGGGGAGAATTGATTTTTTCACCATGGATGAACAATGAGGTTTTAGGTTTTAATTTTTAGCGTGTTGGGTGAGTTAGTTAAAATGATTTAAATGGTGATAAGATTTAATTGGGGAAAATAAAAGCCACGTAGGTAATTTTATGTGGGGGCATGGGGATTTTAATGGAGTAGGGGTAAATATGAATATTTTTTAGAGTACAAGGGCAAATATATCAAAAAAGTATAATGAAGGGCAATTATGTCGTATTTGTAAGAATACAGGGGCAAATATGACCTTTTCCGTTAAAGGAAACTTTTGACAACTTTTTTAATATTGCAATTTGCAACTATGTCACTCACATTGCCAGTCCAAGATTAAATAAAGGATAAAAGTTATGTTAAGTTGACTGTTAGCATAAAGCTAGTATATCTATGATGAATTGTTGATGTATGTTCACCATTACAAGAAAAGTGTGAATTTAGATGAGAATTTTGTTTGGGAATTTTTTTCGGAAATTTGAAAATTCTTAAACTCTAGAATATTTAGCTGAGGATAATAGTTTGCCAAGCAAATTTGCTGCCAATTAGCATGATAATATTGTCTAGGGATTGTCCGGGGGAAATTATCTGCAAGTACTATTTTCTAGGTAAATCTGTAAGTAATTGATGAAAAAAAGGAAATTTTAATTTCGTTGTGAATTTGCAAGAAATTCCCCTGCTAACAGTTTTTGCAGCAGCTAAGGAGTTATTAAAGCTTTGATGATATTCATTTAATTTATTGCTTGGCTTTTTTTTGTTCCCTTTTTACCACTAGTATATGTATCGAATGTATGCCTCGTAACTGGTATTGATATATATTAAAGTTGGCTTTCAACAACAAATAAATATTGTATTGTATTGCATGCATGCAGATTACTGAAAGGCATAATTAAATAAATAAAATGTGCATTATCTAACCACTTCATCATTTAAATAAAACAATCATAAGATTCAACATGGTACTAATTATGCAGAGGTGCAAGTCCGATCACCACCGGTTTATTAAAAAGAATTAAAATGACGATAACTAAACAACTTAGTTCTTAACTTTGCGTGCTACTATTGGAACTAGAAGTTGAGGGGGTGTTGGTGGTAATGAACCCTGAATGGGGCAGAGACTCCTAAGTGTAAAAGGGAAAAGAGAACTCAAAGGGAAGATATTAGGCAAACAACTATCCTCAAATTCTAATGCAGCTTTGCAGCATTGAGGACCAATCAATCGTAGTTGAATACTTAAGAGAGATGTTATAATTTCCTCAACACATCCAGGAACATCTAACACCGATGCTATACATTTTTGGGTATCCAAAACAAGACTATTACTGACTTGACGGTCTAAACCTGGCAAAAGGTCATCACCTCCATGTAATTGTGAGACACTCGGAGAAACTTCGATGGATATGCACAAGAAAATAAGTGCATACGCATAGATAGAAGAAGCCATTTTTTCTTACTGAATATATAAGATGGTTATGATTAGTTTGCGTTTGGAGTGTTGAGAGGATTTGGAACTTGATGAAGATTTGGAGGGAGGATGTCATATTTATATTGTAGGATGTAATGTTAATGTACGTTAATTTTTTAATTTCTTTAAATGTCTTTAATACGAGGACCTTAATGTACATTTTAATAGTTGTAATCAATAGTCATTTAAGTTCTAAGAATCTGTGAAATATTTACTTGCATCTATGGACATTAAGTAGCAATGTCTATTGTATTTATTTGTAGTTCATAAATGGTAGTACATCCTCTAGAAAATAAAAAAACAAGGATTAATGAACTACATTTAAACGGAGTCAAAATGAACAATTAATTCTCAGATAAGCTTATCTCCTTAATTGCATAAAATATTTACGCTCAAACTGGAAATACGTTAAAGCTGAATTGTTGGTTTGTTGTGGCAATGTTGAAACGTCAAAATGGATGTATTTATTATATTAATATTAATTGTTGTACTTCAGCGATATTGAATAATAGCACAAATTAATTGAAATGAAATAATCAAAAGGCAATTTGAAATTAATAGGAAATTCCATGATATTCAAGATTTTTCTTTAAGATTATGGGATCCGGGACAACTTACACACACATTGACTAATCTACAGGTGTAGTTTATATTTTTAATCAATTTTATATTACAAATAGGCCATTTGAACAATTTACATTTTTAGCCCCGAACCAGAGGCGCATTTAGGGGTTAAACTTTATGAGTTCAATCTTTATAATTCTTAGTTGAATCCATTATATTTTAAAAGTTATGGGTTCAATTGAACTCCCACCTTGAATGCTACGTACGCCCCTATCCCTAACAAACATTTAACAATTTATATTCGTTAATTTTGACGGAAACAATGGGGAAAAAAATTAACCATAAACAAAAAATTAACTAAAATATAAACACTAAGAAGATATAAGAAAAATAAGCGAGAGATTACAAGAAGACTCTCTAGAAATAAAATAAAAATAGCTAAACCACAAAAATTGTACCTATAAATATGAGTTGTTTCTGCTCATTTCTCCTTCTTTTTTCATAATTTCCATCAGATCTATAAGACAGAGTTTGATAAATATTTTATGAAGACTAAAACTGTTAAGTTTTTGACAAACTTAAAGGACCAAACATACTTAAGTGACTATTTTGAAACTTTCAGTGACCATATTTTCTCCATTTAGTGATCATCTTATCGGTAAACTCAAGAAAAGAAACAGAAGATCTGATGGGGTAAAAAAGAGTCAGACTTAACATTTTTACCTTCATACCATAAGGAAAATAACTTTTTTTTAAAAAAAAAAAAAGAAATGGAAAAGGGTCAGATTTGTCCTTCTACTCTCGCAAATAAGCTATATTTGTTCTCATTATACTTTTTGTGATATATTCGCCCTTGTCATCTAACTTTAATGTAATTTCACAAGTGAGGTCTAGGGAGGATTGTTTACCCTATCTTGAGAGATAGGAAAGACCCTCGGCGATATTCAAGAAACAACAACAAAACATGTGGGGCACGGGGAGGGTAAAGTGCACACAGACCTTACCCCTATCTCGAAAGAAAAGGTTTCGAAAGATAGGCTCAAGAAAAAACATGACGAGAAAAGGTCAGATAGGCACACATAGCTCAAAGCAATATGAAAATGCAACTAACGAAAGCAAAAGAAAACCCTGATAAAGCAGTCTGAGAAAAAAGAAGCAGTGGCTACCACAGATAAATAAGATATTCAAGGTACAAGAAACAACATATAGTAGCAAGGATCAAAGGACAATACACTGTAGATCAAAACTGCAATTACTAGTACGAAGGGATACGCGGGACAACCCACTAACCTTCTATCCTAATCTGAGTCCTTCAAATCTTCCTATCTAAGGTCATGTCCTCAATAAGCTGGAAATGCGCCATGTCCTGTCTAAGCACCTCTCTTCAATACTTCTTCGGCCTACCTCTACCTCTTCTGAAATCGTCCATAGCCAACCTCTCACACCTATACCCTGGGGCATCTGTGTCTCTCCTCTTCACATGCCTAAACCATCTCAGCCGCGCTTCCCGCATCTTGTCCTCCACCGATGCCACTCCAACCTTATCCCGGATATGTTCATTCCTAATCCTATCTCTCCTAGTGTGCGCACACATCCATCGCAGCATTCTCATTTTCTGCAACTTTCATCTTTTGGACGTGCGAGTTCTTGACACTCCGCCCCGTACAACAAAATCGGTCTCAACACCACTTTATAGAACTAGCCTTTAAGCTTTGGTGGCACCTTCTTATCACACAACACTCTTGAAGCGAGCCGCCATTTCATCCACCCTGCACCAATACTATGCGTGACATCATCATCAACATCCCCATTTCCTTGAATAATAGACCCAGGATACTTGAAACTTTCTTTTTTTTGGATGGACTGGGTACCAAGCCTCACTTCTACTCTAGCCTCATGTGTCACGTCACTGAACTTGCACTCCAAGTACTCTGTCTTGGTCCTACTCAACTTGAAACCCTTTAGACTCCAGAGTTTGCCTCCACACCTCAAGCTTAGCATTCACTCCGCTACGGGTCTCGTCAATCAAGACTATGGCATCCACAAATAACATGCACCATGGCACCTCACCTTGAATTTGCCGCGTCAAACCATCCATCACCAAGGCAAATAAAAATGGGCTAAGAGCTGATCCCTGGTGCAACCCCATCTCCACTGGGAAGTGCTCCGAGTCTCCAGAAACAAAAATAAAAATAAAAATCTCACAATTCCACACAACTAAAATGGCAGAACATATACGAAAATAAAAATAAAAATCTCACAATTCCACACAACTAAAATGGCAGAACATATATGAAAAATAAAGAAACTGACTCGAACCAAAGCAGATTTGCAAAAAAAAAAAAAAAAGGGAGAATTGAATTTTTCACCATGGATGAACAATGAAGCTTTTATGAATTGAATCTGAAGAAAAATAGGTTGGTTGGATGAAATTTAAGTGGTAAAACTATATCCACCATGGATGAACAATGAAGTTTTTGGGTTTTAATTTTTAGCGGGTAGGGCGAGTCGGTTAAAATGATTTAAACGGTAATAGATTTAATTGGGGAAAATAAAAGCCACGTAGGTAATTTTATGTGGGGGCATGAGAATTTAATGAAGTAGGGGTAAATATGACTATTTTTCAGAGTACAAGGGCAAATATATCAAAAAAGTATAACGAAGGGCAAATATGACTTATTTGTAATAGTACATGGGCAAATATGACCCTTTCCCGTTAAAGAAAACTTTTGATAATTCTTTTGTTATTGCAATTTGCAACTATGTCACTCACATATATTGCCGGTCCAAGATTAAATAAAGGATAAAAGTTCAATAAGTTGATTGTTATCATAAAGCTAGTAAATTTATGATGAATTGTTAATGTATGTTCGCCATTACAAGAAAAGTGTGAATTTAGATGAGAATTTTGTTTGGGAATTATCTTCAGAAATCTGAAAATTCCTAAAATCTTGAATATTTAGTTGAGGAGAATATTTTGCCAGGTAAATTTGTTGCCAATTAGCATGACAATAACACCTACGGATTGTCCGGGGAAAATTATCTGCGAGCACCATTCTCTAAGTGAATATGTAAGTAATCGATGAAAAAATGGAAATTTTAATCTCGTTGTGAATTTGCAGGAAATTCCCCTGCTAACAGTTTTGGCAAATTTAACAGCTGAAGAGTTATTAAAGCTTTGAAGATATTGATTTCATTTATTGCTTTGCATTTTTTGTTCCTCTTTTACCACGAGTATATGTATCGAACGTATGCTCTCGTCACTGGTATTGGTATATATTAAAGTTGACATTCAACAATAATAAATCTTTATTGCACGCAGGGGCGGATGTAGGGGTTCTCCAAGGTGTTCACCCGAACACCTTCAGCAAAAAATTACACACCCGAACACCCTCAGCAAAAATTACACTGCATACAAAAGGTAATTTTCTTACTTATTATGTACATATATTGATTTTGAACACCCTAAAAACAAAATTAGAGGTGTTGGCTCAATGGTTTAGGGGGTTCATAATTTATCTTGAGGTTCCAAGTTCAAATCCCAAGCAGTATATTTTTATTTTTCGATCACCCTTAACAAAAATCCTGGATCCACCATTGATTTGCATGCATGTAGATACTCAAAGACATTTAAATAAATAAAATGTGCATTATCTAACCACTTCATCATTTAAATAAAACAATCATAAGATTCAACATGGTACTAATTATGCAGAGGTGCAAGTCCGATCACCACCGGTTTATTAAAAAGAATTAAAATGACGATAACTAAACAACTTAGTTCTTAACTTTGCGTGCTACTGTTGGAACTAGAAGTTGAGGGGGTGTTTGTGGTAATGAATCCTGAATGGGGCAGAGACTCCTAAGTGTAAAAGGGAAAAGAGAACTCAAAGGGAAGATATTAGGCAAACAACTATCCTCAAATTCTAATGCAGCTTTGCAGCATTGAGGACCAATCAATCGTAGTTGAATACTTAAGAGAGATGTTATAATTTCCTCAACACATCCAGGAACATCTAACACCGATGCTATACATTTTTGGGTATCCAAAACAAGACTATTACTGACTTGACGGTCTAAACCTGGCAAAAGATCATCACCTCCATGTAATTGTGAGACACTCGGAGAAACTTCGATGGATATGCACAAGAAAATAAGTGCATACGCATAGATAGAAGAAGCCATTTTTTCTTACTGAATATATAAGATGGTTATGATTAGTTTGCGTTTGGAGTGTTGAGAGGATTTGGAACTTGATGAAGATTTGGAGGGAGGATGTCATATTTATATTGTAGGATGTAATGTTAATGAACGTTGATTTTTTAATTTCTTTAAATGTCTTTAATACGAGGACCTTAATGTACATTTTAATAGTTGTAATCAATTGTCATTTAAGTTCTAAGAATCTGTGAAATATTTACTTGCATCTATGGACATTAAGTAGCAATGTCTATTGTATTTATTTGTAGTTCATAAATGGTAGTACATCCTCTAGAAAAATAAAAAAAAGGATTGAACTAAATTGAACGGAGTCAAAGTGAACAATTAATTTTCAGATATGCTTGCCCCCTTGACTGCATAAAAAATTTAAGCTCAAACTAATAATACGTTAAAACTGAATTGTTGGTTTGTTGTGGCAATGTCAAAATGAACAACTAATTGTTGGTTTGTTGTGGCAATGTTCAAGCGTCAAATTAAAATGGATGTGCTTATTATGTTAATATTATTATATTTATCCACGCTTCATGCGATCATAAGAAGCACAAGCAATATTCATGAGATAAACACTTGAGAGTATAAAGAGATTCATGAATTTAGAAATGAATTAGTTATAAATATTGCTGAGATAGAAGAGATAGTAAAATCTTGTAGGTACGTGCTTAAAAAATTCAATTATATATATTGATGAAATCATATATATATATATATATATATATATATATATATATATATAGAATTAGAACTTTTCTATATTAAATTTGAACCTTATTTTATAAATTAATTAAGAAAATCCTAGCAAGACACACATTAAAGAATAACCGATGGTCTTTATAAACTGGTCACAAAAATTATACTCTGTTGTAACTTAAGTTTGACAAAGATACTTGATTAATTCGTAGTAAACCAATGGCGTAAACCAATGGCCCCAAAATATGGAAGATAGCAAACAACAAACCTGGGGCGTCTCAACGATATTGGAGGCCTCGAAACTCTAATGTGAGGCCTATACATGCGCGCGCGCGCCCACATATTAAATGATTTTTCTTCGTTGTATAAATTGTTATTAATCTTAGGATTTAACAATTAAAAATGAAAAATTAGACACTATGCATCTATTTTGCCTATAGCAATGAAATATTACTTAAATGTCACTGTTGTTATAAGTGTATGACAACCATTCGCTATAGCAACCAAAAAATTTCGGATCAAACGATATTGTTATAGAGAGGTCTGACTGTGTAGTAAAAAGTATATTCAAAATTGAAAATAATTAATTCATAATAAATATATGCATAGGAATAAGTGGGGAAATATTATTTAAATGTCACTTTTGTTATAGGTGTATAACAACCTTTCGTTATAGCGGCCAAATTTTGACTTTTACCTCACAAATTTTGACTTTTACTGTATTTGTTTTCCTCATTTATTACTACTATTATGTATTTGTCCGCGAGAAAGAAAAATCATATTACGATTAAATATTAATATCATAATTTTTAAAAAGAAAATCAATCTTAGTAGTAAAATATTTTTGACGATTCTTTTAACCTCTTATACAAAATTGGAATTCCCAATTATATATGAAGCAATTCGTTTGGATTAATATTGGTAAATTTGAATAAAAAATGAAAAATAAAAATAATTAAAAAGAGAATTATGCTATATAAATTACTATTAAGAAGGTGGTGGTGGCGCTGCAATCTTCTTTTATTCCAATGTATGTTGGACATTTTTTGTTATGCTTTCTCTTGAGCCGAGGGTCTTTCGGAAAAAAATTTCTACCGTCCAAGGTAGGAGTAAGGTCTGCATACACTTTACTCTCCCCAGATCCCACATTGTGTGATTTTCGAATATGTTGTTATTGTTGTTGTTTGTTTCCATATCTGCTTTGGAAGAGAATCTTGTGAGAGATGGAAGAACCAAGTCCATAGGACCGAAAAGTACTATCCAAAAAACTTAGTTTTCTTTAAAAATTAATCAAAAGTAGTTTTTTCAAAATTTGAAATATCTTTTTTTTAAAATAAAATAAATTGAACCCCTATAATTTGGTGCAAAATTAAGTTCGAAGAAGTCTATAAATTCTTTTTGAACAATACATAAGAATTTTTATGTTATGTTATACAATGGTGCCACATCATTTTCTCATCAGAATTGTATGTAGATTTAGGTGCAGAAAGACTGAACTGAGAATTGCAACTTATAAAACAAAAGCATAAGATAGTTAGCCCAAGCCACCACCACGAACAAGCTGTAGTTAGGCTCACCTCAAAATTTGAATCATGGTGGCATCTGACACAGAAAATATCAAGAATTCACTTCAACTAATTCAAAATTGTTTGAACCCTTCGGATCACCACCCAAACATTTTCGTAAGTCACAAATAGAATAAACAACATATAAACATGGACGAAATACAAATTGAAATGCAAATACTAAAATCAAGGGATGCGATTATCACATCCTTAATTAATTACTAGTGATCAATTCTTATAAAAGAAAACTGGGTGTTTAACTTTCTATCCAATTTGGAGAGGCAAAAACATCATGCGGTGATCAGCACTTGTAGCTCGAGTAACAAATGTATTACTTTAGATAACTTTTTTTTTTGGGTCAAACGGGAGGGATGAAAATGTAAGGTATTGTTACTGATGGTGTTATTCTATACCATTTCATAATTTTTAGAATTGGAATTATTAAAGTTTTCATAGTTTAAACTTTAGTGTGATTTTTTCATCAAAATCAACTTTAAGACAATTACATTGGTTTTTTTAAAAATTAAACAAAACTCATCCGTAATATATGACTCAGTTTGGAATCAACATGAATGGCTATATTTGATGATCAAATTAAAGGCTCAGCTTCATTTGTTTGTACTTGATGGAGGTCTGAATCTGAATGGTTCAGATCTAATTGGTCTGAATAGATTTCAATCATTAAAATCTTGAATAAAGTCTTAATATCATTACTAGCTATATATTTTTGTGCGGATAATTTTCACCATTACTCTGTCCACAACCACCAACCACCACCACTAACCACCTTTGTCATCACGACCATTTAACAACTGAAAAGGTTTTAATGCTCTGGAGATATTGATTTTGTTACTTGGCATTTTCCTTTTCCATTTTTACCACTATTATATGTATACAGTGTATACCCATGATAATTAGTCTACGTATATATTGAATAAGAGAGAAATAATGCTAGCATTATATTAAGTTAACATCGATGCAATACTGGATTAAAAAAATTACGGAAAACATAATTAAGTAAATAAAAATATGCATTATCTAATATTTTATTGATCACTTAAATGAAATGAACATACAATTTAACATGGTATTAATAAAGCATAAAAAACTCCTAGGTGCAAGTCCGATCACCAACCGTTTGTTAAAATAATTCGAAGGACGATAACTAAACAACTTAGTTCTTAACTTTGCGTGCTGCTGTTGGAATTGGAGCTTGAAGGGGTGTTGGTGGTAATGAACCCTGAATGGGGCAGAGACTCCTAAGTGTAAAAGGGAAAAACGAACTCAAAGGAAAAATCTTAGGCAAACAACTATCCTCAAAGTGTAATGCAGCTTTGCAACATTGAGGACTAATCAATCGAGGTTGAATACTTAAGAAAGATGTTATAAGTTCCTCAACACATCCAGGAACATTTAACACCGTTGCTAAACATTTTGGGATACCCGGAAGAAGATCATTACCAACATGACCCCCTAAACCTGGAAAAAGGCCGCCACCTTCAAGTAATTGTGAGACGCTCGGAGAAATCTCGATGGATATGCACAAGAAAATAAGCGCATATGCATAGACAGAAGAAGCCATTTTTTTCTTACCGACTATATAAGTTAGTTACAATTGTATTTGAGTTAAGAAAGCTTTGGATTTGGTGAAGATTTCGAAGGAGGATCACATATTTATATTGTAGGATGTAATGTTAATGTATGGTGACCTTTTAATTTCCTTAAATGTTGAGAACTTTATTGTACATTTGAATAGTTGTAATCAATTGTCTTTTAAGTTTTAATTGGCATTAAGAGAGTTCCATGCATCTGTGCAATATTTATTTGGATCTATGACACATTAAGAAGTAGTATTTATTATATTTATATATTTGTAGTTCATAAATGGTAGAACACATTATAAAAAAAAAAAAAAAAAAAAAGAAAACAAGAATTATGTTGAACTAAATACATTAAAACTGAATTGTTGCTTCGTTGTAGCAATGACCAATCGGAGCATTTCTTTTGTGACATCTAAATTCATGCTATTATTCACTAAGGAATCATCAATATTACAAGACATAATAAACATAAAAATTATTCACTAAGCTAGAATAATCAATATTACAAGTTATCATATTCAAATCAAGGGAGATGAACTAAAACATAAAGATATATCCATATCAAACTAGACTAGTCATAAGTTCAAATTGTAGCTAAAATCCACTAAACCTAATAAAGAAATATCTATAAGAATAAACAACATATAAACATGGATGAAATACAAATTGAAACAAATACTGATTATCACATCCTTAATTAAGTACAAAAAAACAAGGGAGATGTAACTTATACTTTAAAACAAAAGCATAAGATAGTTGGCCAAAGCATTTTTAAAAAAAAATTAAACAAAACTCATCCGTAATATATCACGAACAAGTAGTCATTTGTTTGTGATTTAGGCTCACCTCAAAATTTGAATCATGGTGGCATCTGACACAAAAAATATCAAGAACTAATTTTTCACTTCAACTAATTCCAAAATTGTTTGAACCCTTCGTATCACCACCCAAACATTTTCTAAGTCACAAATAGAATAAACAACATATAAACATGGACGAAATACAAATTGAAATGCAAATACTAAAATCAAGGCATGAGGTTATCACATCCTTAATTGATCACTAGCTGATCAATTCTTATAAAAAGCTTGAAGGTGTTTAACTTTCTAAAAGCATAAACATCATGTGGTGTTTAACTTTCTATCCAATTTGGAGCGGCATAAACATCATGCGGTGATTAGTACAAACGGCCGCCACCTTTTCAGAGCTGTGAGCTCGAGGATAACAAATGTATTAATCTTTAGATAACTTTATTTTTTGGGTCAAACGGGAGAAATCGGATGAAAATGTAAATTAAGGTATTGTTATTGATGGTGTTATTCTATACCATTTCAATAATTTTTAGAATTGGAATTATTAAAGTCTTCATAGTTTAAACTTTAGAGTGATTTTTCCATCAAAATCAACTTTAAGACAATTACATTTTTTTAAAAAATATTAAACAAAACTCATCCGTAATATATGATAAGTTCGTTTGGAATCAACATGAATGGCTATATTTGATGATCAAAGGCTAAGCCTCATTTGTTTGCTCACCTCAAAATTTGAATCATGGTGGCATTTCACGAAAATATCAAGAACTAATTTTTCACTTGATATCTCAATTCTAAAATTGTTTGAATCTTTTCGTATCACCACCCAAACATTTTATTTAAGTCACAAATAGAATAAACAACATATAAACATGGACGAAATACAAATTTAAATGCAAATACTAAAATCAAGGCATGAGATTATCACATCCTTAAGATCACTAGTGATCATTGAGTTTATAAAAGAGAACGTTTAACTTTCCATCCAAAGCTAAAAGGAAAACATCATGTCTATCCTATTCAAAGAGATAAACATCATCGGTGATAACAAATGTATTAATCTAGATAACTTTATTTTTTGGGTCACGGGACGGAAACCGGATGAAAGTGTAAACTAAGGTATCTTTATTGATGGTGTTATTCTATATTTCGAATTGGAATTATTAAAGTCTTCCTAGATAAAAACTTTAGAGTGATTTTTCCATCAAAATCAGCTTTAAGACAATTACATTTTTTTAAAAAAAAATAAACTAAACTCACCCGTAATATATGACTGTTTGGAATCAACATGAATGGCTATATTTGATGATCAAAGGCTAAGCCTCATTTGTTTGCACTTAATGGAGGTCCGAATCTGAATGGTTCAGATCTAGGTTTGTCGGATGAGATCGAGAACCGAAAGATGAAGGAAATATATTTTGAAATCTTTCCTAGCTAACGGAAGGAAGGGGAAGGGGAGGGGAGAGGAGAACATAAGTAACCATCAAACTATTGAACCTCACCTCAAACAAAGGCCCTCGGAAGAGCCTGAAGTAGAGAAACCTACAAATAAAAGAATACCTGTCAAAAACTTCTGAATGGTTTAGATGTAGGCTATTATGTATGTTTGTTTAAATTAAGATTTAAGCACTTATTTAGTCTGAATAGGTTTCAATCATTAAGATATTGAATAAAATATTAATATAATTAATAGCTATTTTTGTGCGGATAATTTTCACCATTACTTTGTCCACAACCACCCACCACCACCACTAACTACATTTGTCATGACGGCCATTTAACAACTGAAAAGGTGTTAACGCTGTGAAGATATTGATTTTGTTACTTGGCATTTTCCTTTTCCTTTTTTTACCATGATTATATGTATAGAGCTTATGCCCATGATAACTAGTCTACGTGTATATTGGATAAGAGAGAAATAACGTTAGCATTATATTAAGTTAACATCGATGCAGTAATGGATAAAAAACAAAATAAATTTACTGAAAACATAATTAAGTAAATAAAAATATGCATTATCTAATATTTTATTAATCACTTAAATGAAACGAACATACAATTTAACACGGTATTAATAAAGCATAAATAACTCCTAGCTGCAAGTCCGATCACCACCCGTTTGTTAAAAATAATTCAAAGGACGATAACTAAACAATTTAGTTCTTAACTTTGCGTGCTGCCGTTGGAACTGAAGCTTGAAGGGGTGTTGGTGGTAATGAACCCTGAATGGGGCAAAGACTCCTAAGTGTAAAAGGGAAAAGAGAACTCAAAGGGAAAATCTTAGGTAAACAACTATCCTCAAAGTGTAATGCAGCTTTGCAACATTGAGGACTAATCAATTGAGGTTGAATACTTAAAAAAAATGTTATAAGCTCCTCGACACATCCAGGAACATTTAAAACTGTTGTAAAACATTTTGGGATACCCGGAAGAAGACCATTACCGACATGACCCCCTAAACCTGGCAAAAGGCCGTCACCTTTAAGTAATTGTGAGATGCTCGGAGAAACCCTGGCGGATATGCACAAGAAAATAAGCGCATACGCATAGACAGAGGAAGCAATTTTTTTTTTCTTACCGACTATATAAGTTAGTTACAATTGTATTTGAGATAAGAAGGCTTTGAATTCGGTGAAGATTTTGAAGAAGGATCACATATTTATATTGTAGGATGTGATGTTAATGTATGGTGACCTTTTAATTTCCTTAAATGTCTTTAATAAGAGAGCTTTATTGTACAGTTGAATAGTTGTAATCAATTGTCTTTCAAGTTTTAATTGGCATTAAGAGAGTTTCATGCATCTGTGCAATATTTACATGCATCCATGACACATTAAGAATTAGTATTTATTATATTTATATATTTGTAGTTCATAAATGATAGTACATTCTCACAGAAAAAAAAACACAAGAATTATGTTGAACTAAATACATTAAAACTGAATTGTTGCTTCGTAGTGGCGATGACCAATCGGAGCATGTCTTTTGTGACATCTAAATTCATGAGTCGTGGTCGACACCTAATAAGCTATCATTCACAAAGCGAATCCAAATTAAACAAGACTAGTCATAAGTTCAAATTGTAGCTAAAATCCACTAATGTAATAAAGAAATATCTATAAGACTATGAGTACAAAAGATAAGGGAGATGCAACTTATAAAAACAAAAGCATAAGATTGTTGGCCAAAGCCGCCACCACGAATAAACTGTGTGTAGGCTCACCTCAAAATTTGAATCATGGTGGCATTTGACACAGAAAATATCACACAGAAACTATCAAGAACTAATTTTTCACTTCAACTAATTCCAAAATTGTTTGAACCCTTCGGATCACCACCCAAACATTTTCGTAAGTCACAAATAGAATAAACAACAAATAAACATGGATGAAATACAAATTGAAATGCAAATACTAAAATCAAGGGATAAGATTATCATATCCTTAATTAATCACTAGTGATCAATTCTTATAAAAGAAAACTGGGTGTTTAAATTTCTATCCAATTTGGAGCGGCATAAACATCATGTGGTGATCGGTACTTTCAGCTTCGAGTAACAAATGTATTACTCTAGATAACTTTTTTTTTTCTTTCTTTTTTTTTTGGGGGGGGAGGGGGGGGGTTTCAGATGGGACAAGTGAAAATGTAAGGTATTTTGCTATACCATTTCAAATTTTTCAAAATTGCAATTATTAAAGTTTTAGAATTGCAATTATTAAAGTTTTCTTAGTATAAACTTTACAGTGTTTTTTTCCATCAAAAATAACTTTAAGACAATTACATTGTTTTTTTAAAAATTAAACTAAATTCACCCGTAATATATGACTCCGTTTGGAATCAACATGAATGGCTATATTTGATGAAGCTAAGCCTCATTTGTTTGCACTTAATGGAGATCTGAATCTGAATGGTTCAGATCTAAGCACTTATTTGGTCTGAAGAGATTTCAATCATTAAAATCTTGAATAAAGTCTTAATATCATTACTAGCTATTTATTTTTGTGCGGATAATTTTCACCATTACTCTGTCCACAACCACCCAAACATTTTCGTAAGTCACAAATAGAATAAACAACATATAAATATGGACGAAATACAAATTGAAATGCAAATACTAAAATTAAGGCATGAGATTATCACATTATCAATTAATCACTAGTGATCAATTCTTATAAAATAAAACTGGGTGTTTAACTTTCTATCCAATTTGGAGCGGCATAAACATCATGTGGTAATCAGTACTTTCAGCTTGAGTAACAAATGTATTACTCTAGATAACTTTTTTTTTTTTTTTGGGTCAAACGGGACAGATGAAAGTGTAAGGTATTGTTATTGATGCTGTTATTCTATACTATTTCATAATTTTTAGAATTGGAATTATTAAAGTCTTCCTAGTTAAACTTTAGAGTGATTTTCCCATCAAAATCAACTTTAAGACAATTACATAGTTTTTTTAAAATATTAAACTAAACTCACCCGTAATATATGACTCCGTTTGGAATCAACATGAATGGCTATATTTGATGATCAAAGGCTAAGCCTCATTTGTTTGCACTTAATGGAGGTTTGAATCTGAATGGTTCAGATATAGGCTATTATGTATGTTTGTTTAAATTAAGATTTAAGCACTTATTTAGTCTGAATAGGTTTCAATCATAAGATATTGAATAAAGTATTAATATAATTAATAGCTATCTTTGTGCGGATAATTTTCACCACTACTTTGTCCACAACCACCACCACTAACCACCTTTGTCATGACGACCATTTAACAACTGAAAAGGTGTTAACGCTGTGAAGATATATCGATTTTGTTACTTGGCATTTTCCTTTTCCTTTTTTTACCATGATTATATGTATAGAGCTTATACCCATGATAACTAGTCTACGTATATATTGAATAAGAGAGAATAACGCTAGCATTATATTAACTTGACATCGATGCATAAAAAACAAAATAAATTTACTGAAAACATAATTAAGTAAATAAAAATCTGCATTATCTAATATTTTATTAATCACTTAAATGAAACGAACATACAATTTAACATGGTATTAATAAAGCATAAATAACTCCTAGTTGCAAGTCCGATCACCACCCGTTTATTAAAAATAATTCGAAGGACGATAACTAAACAATTTAGTTCTTAACTTTGCGTGCTGCTATTGGAACTGGAGCTTGAAGGGGTGTTGGTGGTAATGAACCCTGAATCGGGCAAAGACTCCTAAGTGTAAAAGGGAAAAGAGAACTCAACGGGAAAATCTTAGGCAAACAACTATCCTCAAAGTGTAATGCAGCTTTGCAACATTGTGGACTAATCAATCGAGGTTGAATACTTAAGAAAGATGTTATAAGTTCCTCGACACATCCAGGAACATTTAACACCGTTGTAAAACATTTTGGGATACCCGGAAGAAGACCATTACTGACATGACCTCCTAAACCTGGCAAAAGGCCGCCACCTTTAAGTAATTGTGAGATGCTCGGAGAAACCCCGATGGATATGCACAAGAAAATAAGCGCATACGCATAGACAGAAGTCATTTTTCCTTAAGGAATATATAAGATGGTTGCGATTTATTTCTATTTGGGGTGTTGAAAGGATTTGGAATTTGATGAAGATTTGGAAGGAGGATGTCATATTTATATTGTAGTTGTAGGAATATGTAATGTTAATGTGATAGAAACTGATCTATCTCTGTGGTGACTCGTCTTTTAAATGTCTTTAATGTGAGGATTTCAATTACATTTTAATAGCTGTAATCAATTGTCTTTTTAAATGTCTTTAATGTGAGGATTTCAATTTACATTTTAATAGCTGTAATCAATTGTCTTTTTAAGTTTTAACTTTAAGAGAGTACCATGCATACCATGCATCTGTGTCATAAATGGTTGTTACATTACTGCATGGAGTCAAAATGAATAACAATCTTCAAATAAACCTTCTCCCTTAATTGCATAAATTCAAGTTCAAACTGATTATACGTTAAAATGTTAAATATAAATTGTTGCTTTCTAGTGGCAATGGCATGATATTAATACTGTGCTTCAGTGAAATTGAAGCTTTTTTTGTCACGACCCAAATTCATGAGTTGTGACAGACAGCTAACGAGCTATTACCACTAGGTGAACCATCAGTACAAGTTACCATATTCAATATTACACCGTTTGAAATAGAACCATAACATAAAGAAATATATCCATCGGTAGCAGAAGAATAAACAAGACTAGTCATGATAAGTCAAAGAAATATATAACAAAAGATAAGGGATGGCAAATAGCCAAAGCCTCTAGCACGAACAGACTGTGATTGACTCACATTAGCGAAATCTGAATCATGATGGCAACAGACACAGAAAATTTCAACAACTGATTTTTCACTTCAACTCATTCCAAAAGTTTTTGAACCCAGGATCACCACCCAAACCATTTTCGTAAGTCACAAATACTCAAATCGGGGGATGGGGCAATCACATCTTTCCTAGTGATTTTTTACAAAAGCAAAAATTGGGTGTTTAAATTTTAATCTTGTGATAGTCAGTACTTTCAGCCTGAGTAGTGAGTACCATAGTCACTCAAAACTTACAAATATGCAGTTTGTGCCATTAAAACATGGGGAAGAATCTTTTTAGCAAGATAAAATTTTAAAAGTAGTTTCATCCTTTAAGGTTTTTCCCTTCTGTCCAAATGTATAGTTCCAATTATTTCTAGATTACTATTTATGAATAAGCTCCCCATATTTCAAAAATGAAACACTTAAACCCGAAGGCAATATTGTGTACAATCTCCATTGTTAAAGGTTTAAGCTCTTCATCTGAATTATATTATGGTGCAGGATTTTGATTATATATTTAAGTGTTTAATTTTGTAATTTTTTCTATAAATGAATTTATTCTAGTACAACATTAATTCATGAGTCAAAACTAATTAATATCTTAAAACTTTCATCACAAAAAAAAAAAAAAAAAAAAAAAAAAAGGAAGGAAGAAGAAGAAGATAGAAGGAATATATTTTTCTGTTTCTATTCATTATTAGACCAAATAAATATTTTATATAGATAAACCTCCCTAGTTTTCCAACTTTTGAACAAAATTATAATTAAAGACTTCCAATGTAAGAAACTACTAAATTTTCCAATTTCTATATATTTCAATCATGGACCAAATATAAATTAAACATATACTAATAGATAAAAAAATTATTTCTTCTCCAATTAGCACGACATAAACATTTAGTCATCATAGTTACTTCCAATCTAGGTGCAAACACAATCACTAGATCTTGCATCAATCTATAAGATAAAATACTTCAATTTTTTTTTACGCTGTCAATGTATATAACTTTTTGCTTGGCTTGATTGGTGCTGGAGGGTAATCTGACGGACTCTCAGCCTGGTTCGGGCCACTTGGAACCAATCGGTATGAAGATCCTAGCCCTCGTGGGACATCATTCAACTTCCTTGAAATCTCATGAACGGCTAAAAATGGTTCAAACATTTTTTCACTTTTTGCTATTAAATTCTCACGGGTTCGAATAGCTTGAACCATTATTTCACTACTAGGGAGAAAGAGAGCAACAAGAATGAAGAAGATTAAGTGAAAGAGATTCATGTTTGTAGATGTTTTGCCTTTAGTTTTTGGGATTATTTTTCTGTTGATGAGTGGTCCTTAAATAATTGCTACTCCAAAGATGGCGAATGTTTTTTTGGTAAATGCAATAAAGTTTATATGGTATGAAATCGTTGAAGATTTCGGGCAAGAATTAGTTTACTATATATTCATAGATTTTGACCGACTGATTTCTCATGGAGATTTGGAAAGATTCTTGTATTGATAGCATTTGTTTCTAAAGTTCATTATTGATTTTAAAAATTAAGTTATTACATATTTCCTAATTTGTGAAGGCAGTTGTACCACTCCAAATGTGTAAGATCTTTCTTTAAGAACCCAAAATATGTGAATCTACTTACAAATTTTGGTTTATTTCTTATATATATATATATAGAGAGTCTAGCTTAATATTAAGCCAAATGGCGTAATATGAATAAGCCACTTGGCAACAAATTCTATTTGTATCAATTTTAAAAAGAAATTATTAATTGCAATTCAGATATTACCATATGAAGAATCATGTCATATAATTTGAAAAATATTCATATAATATTATTCCTTATATGGACTTTAGAATATTTGCAATTCAAAAATTACCATGTAAGAAATAATATTATATGATAAAAAATATGCAGACAATAGTTTTCCTTATAAGGAAATTAGAGCAATAATGCAAAAAACCTCTCTCTAGCTGGAGTGCTCTCGGCGCACGTTAAGATAACATACGCCGTAAGTGGTAGCCACGGCTAAACGGAGAGGACGAGGACGACCACACAAAGAAACCATTGTGACGGTGGGAAGCTCAGTTAGTGCTCAAATATTAGCGGATACACTGGAAAACGGCACCGACCAACACCTCATAACTCCGACATCGACGTCGTTTCCACCGACTAGTCTGAAAGCCAGATCTATAGCGGGATCTGCAGCTGGGTCTTCCTCTGGGCCACTAAACGACTTAATCTCAGTACACTATCAGTACCATCTGGACAAGGAGGAAGGCAAGCTGCTACAGAGACAAGAACACCTGGCATCGCAACAATACCGGAATCGCAAGTTCCGGCGAATACCGTCCTAGACCCTACACCAGATCCTAATTCAACTTGGGCTGGGCTTTTTGCAAGGAACAGAGCTTCAAGTAATGGACTAACACTAAGTTACATCCCACCTGAAGTGATAGAAGGTAATGTTACTGTCAAACTTGATAAAGGGGAAACTGACCAAGCAAGTCAAAAATGGAATAATGCCCTAACTGTGTATGTTGTGGGAGATACCCCGGGTTATAATTACATGTATAAATACATTGTTCACAACTGGACTGAAATTGCTGAACCGGATATCTACTATCATGAGGAAGGGTATTACATAGTTAGATTCCAATTGAAGGAGGACCTTGAGGATGTACTACACGCAGGACCCTATTCTATAAATAATAGGCCTCTGATTCTGAAACAATGGACACCTAGCTTTGATTTTACTGAAGAATTCCTAACTGTGATACCTCTTTGGGTTAATTTTCCTAGTTTACCTATAAGTTAATGGTCTTGTGATTCTCTTAGTCGCATAGCTAGTGCTATTGGAGTGCCCAAATATGCTGATGAATGCACGGCTAAGCAGTCTCGAATATCATATGCTCGAATGCTAATTGAAGTGAACATCACGAAACCGCTTCCTGATGAGATTGTGGTGATGGAACAATCTGGGAGAACATTTCAGCAGCTAGTTGATTTTGAGTGGAAACCAACTTAATGCACAGAATGTTTATCACTTCGCCATGACTGTGTTTCCCAGAGACAAACAGAAAAAGCTCAGAAAGAGTAGGTTAAACAAAAAAGGGTCACTGAACAAGCTGAGAATAAGCAGCCTAAGAAAGCAAAGAAGAGGAGACTTCAGACCAAGGTGGTACCTAAATGGTTTGCAAAAAATGGTAATCATACTTCTACTTCTATTGGTGTTCAGGAAGGAGAACAAGCTTTGATAGCCAACAAAGAGAACCAAGACATTACCACTGAACCATCACATGAGGAATCAACCTCACAAGACAATGAAAGAACCACATCTAAGGGTAAACATGCAGTCGAAATAAATGGTGTACCAGTACAGGCCAATAGCAGAGAAGTGGTTGCAACCAAGCAGCAAGAGCAATCCACTACTACTAATGTGAATCAAAGTGGCTCAGAACAAGTAACTAATGCTGAGGTAGCAACCAAGTCTCCTGAAGGAGACCCTCCCCCCACCTCCCATTAGATGTCTTGGTTAGTATGGAATGTTAGGGGCATGAATAAGAGGTATAAGCAAAGGGAAATGGCTAGCTACCTCAGAGAGCATAAAATCAAACTTGCAGGGTTAGTGGAAACAAGAGTTAAAGAACCAAAAGCCAAAGAGATTATAAATAGAATCACTCCAAGATGGGATCATGCAAATAACTACACTAAAGCTGTTAACGGTAGGATCTGGCTGCTATGGGACCCAAATGTTTATGAAGTCCAAGTTCTTGCTCAAGAAGCACAGCTTATTCATTGCAATGTAGTGAACAGACAGATGCAAATGGAGTGTGACATGACCATCATTTATGGGTATAATACAATTGAGCAGAGGAAAGAGTTATGGGACCAACTTAGCAGGTTGTCTACACAATGCTCAAAACCATGGATTCTATGGGGGGACTTTAATACTATCTTATACACTCAAGATAGAGTCTATGGAGCTGCTATCTCAAATGCAAAGATCAGGGATTTTTCAGACTGTGTACAAAACCTGATGGTTACTGAACTGCCCTGGCAAGGTGATTATTACACATGGTCCAACAAACAACAAGGTGGTAATAAAGTGTGGAGTAGAATTGATAGGGCACTGGGGAATTTAGACTGGATGATGATATATGGGCACTTGACAATAGAATATAACCTACCTCACATTTCAAACCATGCTCCAATGATGATAAGGACCAATCAGACAATTCCCTATAGCAAATCTCCTTTCAAATTCTTTAATGTATGGGCAAGTCATCTATCCTTCTTAGCAATGATTGAGAGCTGCTAGAAGCAGAACCTACATCAGGATAACATGAGAAATATCTAGT
The DNA here is from genome assembly GCF_029784015.1 of Lycium ferocissimum. Taxonomy (NCBI): domain Eukaryota; kingdom Viridiplantae; phylum Streptophyta; class Magnoliopsida; order Solanales; family Solanaceae; genus Lycium; species Lycium ferocissimum. The sequence continues at coordinate 26,576,977 of NC_081349.1, read as the reverse complement.
TGAAATTGAAATCTCTAAGACCACATCTGAAGCAGCTAAATAACTCTGAATTTAAAGGGGTTACTACAAGAATCACTCAAACAAGGTTGGATCTCAAATATGTACAAACTATGATCAACATTCAATACTCAGATGCACTGGCTAATGAGGAGAAACAAATCCTACAGCAACTAGAGAAGTGGACCTTGATTAAGGAGAGCATAATCCAACAAAAATCAAGAGTATCTTGGATAAAACTGGGAGATTCAAACACTAGTTACTTCTTTGCGGTCTTGAAAGAAAGGAAACAGAGGAAACAAATCAAAGAACTGGAGGCAATAGGGGGAGGAAAGCTGATTGATGCTGTAGACATTAAAGAAGAGATAATTCTTTTTATAAATCACTAATAGGCACTGCCCTCACAAATGTAGTAGCAGTAAATAGAAGAGTTATGCAACAAGGGCCAATCCTCAGTCATGAACAACAACTCAAGATGTGTGCCCCAGTTTCTGAAAGTGATATACTTGATGCACTAAATTCCATAGGAGATGATAAGGCCCCAGGAGTGGATGGGTTTAATGCAGTCTTCTACAAAAAAGCATGGCGGATTATCAAGCATGAAGTTATAGGAGCATTTCAAAATTTCTTCCTTACAGGCCAATTGTATAGGGCTGTGAACTGCACAACAGTAACTTTAATACCTAAAGTGCCTAATCCTGCAACCATCGAAGCATACGGTGCCAATAACTCTTTCGCACTATATTGTACAAAATCATTGCTAAGATACTGGCTAACAGAATCCAACAAGTCATTGCCACTGTCATCACTGATACTCAATCAGGGTTCATTCCAGGGAGGAAAGTTGCCGATAATGTGATACTTGCCCATGAACTAGTAAAGGCCTACACAAGGAAGCACCTGTTATCAAGATGCATGATCAAGGTTGACTTGCAAAAAGCATATGATACAGTTGACTGGGGGTACTTGGAGCAAGTGTTGGAGTGTCTTGGTTTCCCTTACAAATTCATTGGCTGGGTGATGGAGTGTGTCAAGACTGTAAACTACTCCATTATTATCAATAGGGAACCTACACAGCCTTTTGATACAGCTAGAGGGTTGAGACAAGGGGACCTAATGTCCCCCTTCTTATTTGTTGTGGTCATGGAATACTTGAGTAGATGTCTTGGTACACTCAAGTAGAACAAACAATTTAAATATCACCCCCAGTGTGCCAAATTGAATGTCACTCACTTATGCTCTGCAGATGACCTACTCATGTTTGCAAAAGGAGACCCAAGATTAGTTGCCTTACTACATGAACAATTTCAGATTTTCTCAGCAGCTTCAGGATTGCAAGCAAACATGTCCAAGAGTGTTGTGTACTATGGAGGAGTCTCAGATGCTGTCAAACATGAGATCCAACAGCTCCTGGGGTACAGCCAAGGTGAATTACCTTTCAGGTATCTTGGTATACCTTTGGCCACCAAAAAATTGAAGATTGTTGAATGGCAGCCACTAATCACTAAGATCATATCTAGAGTCTCATCTTGGACAGCAAGAAAGTTATCATATGCAGGACGAGTATAGTTGGTCAAATCAGTTCTTTTTGGCATACAGTCTTATTGGGCCCAAATGTTTATCATCCAGCTAAGGTAATGAAAACAATAGAAAGATATTGCAGGAGTTTTATTTGGTCTGGTACTAATGATATTACCAGAAAATCACTTGTTTCATGGAGCAGAATGTGCATGCCAAAAGCAAACTATGGTGGCCTCAATCTTACAAATTTAAAACTCTGGAACAAAACAACAATTACAAAAACATGTTGGGAGCTAGCCAAGAAGAAGGATACTCTGTGGATTAAATGGGTACATACACACTATATCAAGGATCAACAATTACTAGAGATGCCTATCCCTCAACAAGCTAGTTGGATGGTGAAAAAGATCATCAAGTCCAGAGATCAACTAAGTAATCTCCCTCAACAGCCAACTGGAACAAAAAGCTTGATCAGGTGCGGCTAATTACAGATGCTTGGTGTGTTGCCACAAGTATCATGGAAAAGTTTCATGTGTTTGAACTCAGCAAGACCAAAAGCAATCTTCACAATGTGGTTGCAGCAACAAGATAGACTTCACACCACTAATAGACTGAAGAAATGGGGACTTCAAATGGATCATAAATGCACTCTATGTAAGGCAATTGATGAGGATAGAAACCACTTTTTTGCAGAATGTGTTTACACAAGGGAATTATGGATGAGATTGATGCTTTGGCAGCAAATTGACTGTCCATTTCTTACGAACTGGGAACACCTACAGGACTGGATACTGCAATATACAACGGGAAGAACACCACGAGCAAGAATGATCAAGATGGTGTTCACAGAATATATTTACACTATCTGGACAGAGAGAAATGCAAGAGTTTTTGAGAAGCATGAGAGAAAAGCTGATGCGTTAGCAAGAGAGATAGCCTGCAATTGCAACATACGAGCTACAAATGCATCCCTGAGTCGACTGCTACAACAATGCCATTTTCCTTGCACTTGAGATTAATTAGATAGTAGAGCTATTTTAGCATGAGATTCCTAGTTTATATGTATAAGAGCAGATTTGATAGATCATAGCAGGTTGAGTTTACCTGCTAGCTTTGTAAATACTTTACTTGGTGATTAATACAACTGATAGTTACCAAAAAAAAAAAAAAATTAGAACATTTTCAATTCATGTTATCATATAAGGAATACTAAGATATTATCAGCACATAATATCTTATCTCTATATATATAAAAGGAGGGTAGTCTAGCTTAATATTAAGCCAAATATATATATATAAAAGGAGGGTAGTCTAGCTTAATATATATATATATATATATATATATATATATATATATATATATATATATATATATATATATATATAAAAGGAGGGTAGTCTAGCTTAATATTAAGCCAAATGGCGTAATATGAATAAGACACTTAGCAATAAATTCTATTTGTATCAATTTTAAAAAGAAATTATTAATTGCAATTTAGATATTACCATATGAAGAATCATGTCATATAATTTGAAAAATATTCATATAATATTATTCCTTATATGGACTTTAGAATATTTGCAATTCAAAAACTACCATGAAAGAAATAATATTATATGATAAATAATATGCAGACAATAGTTTTCCTTATAAGGAAATTAGAACATTTTCAATTCATGTTATCGTATAAGGTATACTAAGATATTATCTTTTATATATATATATATATATATATATATATATATATATATATATATATATATATATATATATATATATATAGTCTAGCTTAATATTAAGCCAAGTGGCGTAATATGAACAACCCACTTGGCAACAAATTCTATTTGCATTAATTATTAAAGAAGTTATTAATTGTAGTTCAAAATATTACCTAATTTAATAATCTACTACTACTATTATCTATCTATCTATCTATATATAATAGGAGAGGCAAAAGCATGGTAGGATGACAAGTGGTGATGACAAGTGTCATCAACACAAAAATCAGAATTTAAACATAAAAAATAAAATAAAAATAAACTTCAACAGTTAAAAAAAACTGCAAGGACCAAATTAAGAAAAAATAAAATAAATAAAAAAACTGCAAAATTCAGAAGAAGAAGAAATGCAGTCAGTTTTCAATTCTCTCTATTTTTTGGAAGTAAACTTCGCTGTGGCAGTTCAACTTTTTCCGCTCACATTTTTGTCATTAATGGCCACTTTCTCACTCTTCTTTAATCTTTGTAAATAAATACTATATCGTGAGGAACAAGAAGATTAAAAACTTATATATTTGTTTATATTTTCTATCACTTCACTTTAATATAAGAGGGAAAAATCAAGAAAAAATATCTTAAATAAATACTCAAGAAAAAAAAAGAGTAAAATGGGATATATATATATATATATATATATATATATATATATATATATTTTGAATGGAGATTTTTTTATCCTTATCTTTTAATCTAATTTGAAATTTGAAATAGGACATAAATTTTTCGAATGGATAAATTTGTTAGGATGCCAATAAAATTCCAATTTAAAAATAGAAAAAATAATAAACTTCAAACTCGTAAAATGCCACGTTTGAAAATTATTTAAAAAAAGAAACTGTCAATTGAGTTTTTGAAAGCAGTTACAACTCGTGTGGGCAAAGCACTTCACCAGATGGGGATGTTGGATTCTGATGCTTGGAGAGGTTTGCCAAAGAATTCAATGTTTCACTTTTTGTTAGTATTTAATGTCTCTACAATTTTGGCTTCTTTTCATTCCATATTTGGGGAGTGTGAGACTGAACTGGGGGTACAATAGCAACTCACCAATTACCCCGAAATAGTGTTGTGAAGATGCAGAAAGACAATGGGTTCGATAAAGTGGTTCTGCATGCTTTAGTTGGCACTAATGTTGAAATTATGCTTGTAATTCCTAATTACATGTTGAAGGATTTGAGTTATGATCCTTTAATTGCTCTTCTTGGGTGATGCTAATGTCTTCTTTTTCTCGCTTTTACACATAATATTTTGAATTAAGTACTTAATTTGATTGCACAATTCTAGAAAAAAAAATTATTTACTTGCTATTTAAATTTCGTTGCCATTTGTTATTAATGTTGGTTTCATATTTTTTTGACTATTTCAATAAATCTTGAAATTGTTCAATAAGACTTGAGATGGTTTAGAAATGGGGATGCCGTTTATGATATAATTATGGCTATTAATTTTCATTTGTTTAATTTTGATTGATTTGAAAAAGAAAAAAAAAATGAATCTGAAAGGATTAGGCTTTTGGTATAAAATGAAGGTAAAAGGGTCAAATTTACCCTCCAAGTATGGTTTATAGTTTAAATTTGCCCTCCGTCAAAGTTTGGGATTAAATTTTCCCTTCCCGTTAGGATACTTGTCAAATTTACCCTTATTTGGATGGAAATCTAACTTGGACTCCACAACCCTTAGAATTTTGCCACACACTCAATTCTTTTAACCCGTAACCCGTTTTACCATCACATAAAATCCTTTCAACCCACCCATTTTATTTTAGAAAGAGAAAGAGAGGGAACTGAAGAAAGACGTGGGCATCGACATTTTTTGAATCAGCTGAGGGTGAGAGCGGAGAAGATGAAGACAAGGAAGGGGAATGGGAAGTCCCAAATCTAATGAAGATTTGTATTTTGTAGCATTGTATAGTTCCATTGGGGTCTCTAGCTCAAGTCACACATGTTAACTGATGTTGCTAACTGATGTTGCTGTTGATCCCATATTAGTGTTGCTATATATATTATGCAAATTTGTGTTTTGAGTTGGTTATATTACACATTCTTTTGGGAAGAAAATGATTGTTTGCTAGAGGACTAAATGATTGTTGGTTCAATGCCCAGGTCTTTCTTCTGTTTCTTCTCTCTCTTTCTAAAATAAAATGGGTGGGTTAAAAGGATTTTATGTGATGGGTAAAACGGTTACGGGTTAAAAGAATTGGGTGGGAGTCTACGTGGCTCTTGTGTGGCAAAATTTTAAGAGTATGGAGCAACAAAGTGATTTCCATCCAATTAGCGGTAAATTTGACAAATTATTAATTGCGGGAATAAATTTGATCCCAAATCATTCATATAATTTGAAAAATTTAAACTATAAATCATACTTGGAGGGTAAATTTGACCATTTTCCCTAAAATGAAATGTTCATTAATTCAAGGCTGAAGAGTTCTACATGAACTCTTAATGTTGCCTACGCATATCCTACCATATATTAAAAATTACATACATTTGAATTTTAGATAAAATGTAACTTAAATATATGCTGAATTTATAGTTGGGGTATATCTATCCTAACAGAATTGACTATAGTTTATTCAAATTTGGACAATTTGAAAGTATGCCATAATTTTTGAAAATGCAGTTCAGTTGAGGAATGTATTGGTTCCATATTTTGTTGAGAACATATTACTGAATATTTAATGGAGTAGGTTTAATTTTGTTTTCTTGAGCTTTTGTCTTCTTTCAAAAAAGTCTCTAAATAAGAAATAACTTGACGGATGGATTGATCCAATGTGCCTCTAATCAATTTCAATGGCAGACAAGAGGAAGAATTTATTTGGGGAATTATAGAAGGCTTGAACTCAAGCAAGAATTTATTTGGGGAATTATAGAAGGCTTGAACTCAAGCAAGTAATATTATTATGTGTAATATTTTTTATTTTTTCGTTTGAAATTGGGTAAAACGGACTGATTAAAAAATGTAGACTAAAGAACCATTCCCCTTATGAGTATTACGAGTGTCAATTTTCTTGATTACTTATAAATAGATCACCGTCACTCCTTTCCCTCCTCATCTATTTTGAAGGTAGATACCTTTTTAAATTCTTTATATCGTAATTCTTGCTATTACTATTACTATTGTATGTAAACTTACGTCTGGTTTCACCCTTTCAGGCTAATCAATTAAAGCTGTAGATTTATATATTGCTTCTTCTTTCATTTGCTTTTCTATTTATTAGAGAAAGGTCAGGGAAAGTGTTAATTTCTTATATGCAAGAAGCAATTACTATGTTGTGATTTATCTTTCCACTGATGTAACTATGTGCATTGATGGCTTCATAGACTGAGATATCTTCAAATGGTTGGGCTTTATTAGTGCTATGATTTCACAATCTCCGCTATGATATACTCTGTTATAATTAATCTGATTATTAATGCTTCTTTTGCAGATTGATATGGATATTATGAATGTATATGCAGTACTTACAACTTCAAAAAGCATGGATGATATTAAATGAAAATCTTTTCCGTTTTAGTGCTTGGAACAGTTAGAATCTTGCAGTAGATCGAGTTTTTCTCAAATCAACGTGTCCACAATGGGCAAAACCAAAAAGTAGTAAGCTGTAAATTATCTCTCATTTTTTCTGCTGCATTTGTAGACATGTTGATACGTTCTTTTTTTTTTTTTTTTTTTTTTTTTTTTGGTAATATTAGTTTGAGATGAGACTTATAACATAGTTGGTGAGGATTTATATATCTGATCCAAACTTGCTTGGAATAATGACTTCAAATTTATCAAAAAAGTATATACAACATATTATTAGTTTGCTGCTCAAGTCAAATATAATATGAAGAGTTCTTTAATTTGTGTACAATTTTCCAAAACATGGATGAAAAGATAGCCAATTGATGTTGTCAAACTCAAAAACCAGCATGAAGTCCTAAAATTGAATGAGAAGGATGCATTTATCTGAACTTGCAAGATGTTGGGTCATGTACGACTAAAAAAAAAAAGTTAGTATCATCTCAAGCCACAATATTTTGAGGAGCTAAGGAATTTTACCGATATACTTGATGTGTCTCCTAATGTATCAATGCCACTTATCGTTTATAATTTTGGACTACAAGAATATATATATCAATGTATTTTGAGTAATTCAAAATACCTACAGCATAAGGATATGAACTTAATACTTGAATTAGACATAATAATCTTCATTATTGTTTTTCGTTTTTGTTTTGCAACTGTAGATAGTACGGATGAAATGTATCATTTCTAACTAAATGATACGAGGAACTTAGCATGTTTGATCTGAGATAGTTTTTAACATTATGTATATTACTGGAGTACTTTGTTTGCAAGGGAATATCAAATTGGTGACAATATCAAACCATTAGATCCAAGTAAAATTGGCAGCATTGTTCAGTATGGTAAAGTAAATAGTCCTTAAGAAAGATAAATATCTTTACTGGATTAAGTGTGAGTTTTTTATAATTTGAATTAACAGTAAAGCTTTTGAATTGAATGTGGTTACTTTTGAATTGAATTCACTAAAGAATATTATTTGTGGGCACGACGAACCACTAAAACTGATTTTCTCGAAGTCAGAGATTTGAAGGTAAGGTAATAAAAAATAATTTATGAATAATTAATCCTATATATTATATTAACAGGAGTATAGTAGACAGGAATATTAACACAAGTGCTAAGCTAACATAATCCGCGTATCGCGTGGATACTAATAATAGTATTATAATAAAAGGAGGGTAGTCTAGTTTAATATTAAGCCAAGTGGTGTAATATGAACAAGCCACTTGACAACAAATTCTATTTGTATCAATTTTAAAAAGAAATTATTAATTGCAATTCATATATTACCATATGAAGAATCATGTCATATAATTTGAAAAATATTCATTTAACATTATTCTTATATGGACTTCAGAATATTTGCAATTCAAAAATTACCATGTAAGAAATAATATTATATGATAAAAAATATGCAGACAATAGTTTTCCTTATAAGGAAATTAGAACATTTTCAATTCATGTTATCATATAAGGAATACTAAGATATTATCAGACATAATAATAATAATAATAATAATAATAATAATAATAATAATAATAATAATAATAATAATAATAATAATAATAATAATAATAATAATAATAATAATTTATAAGGAATGTAATTTAAGGTTACACCAAGTGGTAATATATGATTTCCTCATTAAATGCTACATTCAATAACAAGGTGATGTAAGGAAAAAGAAAGTAGTATGATTTACTTTTCAAATTTAAAATGAGACTTGATTGTCAGGGCTTCCAAAAATATGGTAATGATTTTTCAAAATTTAACATACAAAGTAAAATAAATAATAAGTTATTTCCTTTCATTTGAATTAAACACTAAATGAAAAAATTAAATAAAATATCATACTTGGGAAAATAATATGGAAAGATGAGGATAGAGATAATGCAACAGAGGGAAAATTAATTTGCTTATTGCATGTAATCGGGAATAAAAATTATTGAAAATTCGACAAATTTTTAACAAAAAAATATGTATATTATATATAAGGTAAGAAAAAGAATAATTTTTGGAGAAAATATTTAGTTTTGGGCTACTAAGGAAAATTGGCGATACATATGATTTTCTAACTAATGCTACATTAAATAATTAGGTTATTAGATGTAAGGAAAAAAAGATGGAGTTATGATGTACTTTAATATTTTATATAGATATAAAATATTTATATTATATATAAGGTATAAAAAAAATTATGTTGGAATTTTTTTATTTTATTTTATTTTGGGCTATTAAAGGAAATTGGCAACACATATAATTTCTCACTCAATGTTGCATTTAATAATTATGTTATTAGATTTATGGAAAAAAGGATGTGATTATGATTAACTTTTCAAATTTAAAATGAGACTTGGTGGTTTCATGCTTACCCTCCTATATATACCCTTCCAGTAATACATAAGTTAAATTAAGTTTGCTCCATAAAGTTACTCTTCCTGCCATCACCGCTTCTTTCAAAATTATTTTTTCTCCGTCTTCCCTTTGTGATAGAAGGATCTACCATTGTATATTTATATTGATTCAAAAGGTCCCCATATTTTTAAATTATCCTTTGATTTTCACTGTGTTTTATAGTGCCACAAATGTATGGGAAAGGATAAAGATATAAATTTTTTTTGCGCGAGCTGATTGAATAATCTTTTTAAGTTTTGTTTTCGAATGAATGATCTTATATGTCTTTATCTTGTGATATAACGTTTTATGATCTAATTTGCACTATTTCTCTACCATTTTGTTGCACAAGTTACTTTCATGTTCTTAACTTTTTATCAATATCTCTAGAGAATTTATATCGTCAGTGTTATTATTTGTAAATCTTTTATGTCAATGCATGTCATATTGCTTACTTATTTTTATATCATATTAGCAAACAAGAAAAAAAGAAACTTTATTCTAAGCATTTAGTTTTCTTAGTTGCTTTTTGAATTTTAGAACATCTCATAATACTTCGAATTATAGAAGGCATTGATTTATTTTTGTAGTGTTTGAAACTCGGGTGGAGGAGTAGGAATTGGCGATGGCAGTGCTTAATTTTTGTTGTAATCTCAAGCTAGTATTTCATCTTTTGGTTGATTTTATGTGTTTTTTATTAATGTTTAATGATGGTGATATTTATCTATTAATTCAATTTTGAGAGAAATATGGCTGGATTAAGTAATGTATAATGCAATAACAATAGACAAAAATAGTAGAAAATAATTTTTTTCTAAAATTATCTTCTTATAGTGTAGATATATTTGGATAATATTTTAATTGAATATGAGATGAAAAATCATTTGAATTATAAAAAATTTATATTATGGATAAAATCATAATAGGTAAAGTTAAAATTTAAGAAATACTGAACAACAAAAGAATTTTAAGTTTTGGCAATGTAATGATACCAAGTAATTAATATAATACCTATAACAATAAACAAGGAATAAAAACGTAAAAAACTTTAATGTAGAAATATTGAGGAATATGACTTAAGAATATATAAAAAGATTAAGCATAAAATTAAATAGTTAATACTGCGGATCGCGCGGGTACGTACACTAGTCTGTATTATAATAAAAGGAAGGTAGTCTAGCTTAATATTAAGCCAAGTGGCGTAATATGAACAAGCCACTTGACAGCACAGTCTATTTGTATCAATTTTAAAAGAAATTAATAATTGCAATTCAGATATTACCATATGAAGAATCATGTAGTATAATTTAAAAATATCTATATTATAATAAAAAGGAGGGTAGTCTAGCTTAATATTAAGAACAAGCCACTTGACAACAAATTCTATTTGTATCAATTTTAAAAGAAATTAATAATTGCAATTAAGATATTACCATCTAAAGAATTATGTAATATAATTTAAAAATATTCATATAATATTATTCCTTACATGAACTTTAGAATATTTGCAATTCAAAAATTACCATATAAGAAATAATATTATATGACAAAGAATATGCTGAGAATACTTTTCCTTATAAGGAAGTTAGAACATTTTCAATTCATATTATCATATAATAATAATAATAATAATAATAATAATAATAATAATAATAATAATAATAATAATAATCTCTATCTATATTATAATAAGGAGGGTAGTCTAGCTTAATATTAAGCCAAGTAGCGTAATATGAACAAGCCACTTGACAACAAATTCTATTTGTATCAATTTTAAAAAGAAATTAATAATTGCAATTCAGATATTACCATATAAAGAATCATGTAATATAATTTAAAAATATTCATATAATATTATTCCTTATATAAACTTTAGAATATTTGCAATTCAAAAATTACCATGTAAGAAATACTAATATTATATGACAAAGAATATGCAGACAATAATTTTCCTTCTAAGGAAATTAGAACATTTTCAATTCGTGTTATCATATAAGGAATACAAGGATATTATCAACACATAATAATAATAATAATAATAATAATAATAATAATAATAATAATAATAATTTATAACGAATGTAATTGCATTAAGGTTAAACCAAGTGGTAATATATTAATAGACTGGAAAAATTATAAGACTATTAATAAATATACCTAGACTATTAAAATTAATTAAAAAGTTAGAGAGAAAAAAATAAAATTTTAAAACGACATAGTCTGAGATAATTTATGACTATTTATAATTTGGGATAAGTTAAAATATAAAATAAAATATACTCTCTGTCACACGCCCTTCGAAACGACAAACTGTATGCTCGCTAGTATTATAATTTTGTAAGAAGATAAGTTGGGAAGAACAACAAAATACCATTTTTAAGTTGGGAAGAACAACAAAATACCATTTTTAAATTAATGTCTTTATTTATGCATTACATTCACAAAAATGAGATATGTTGTCCAAAAACATTTTTTTTTTTTTTTTTGTACAATCCAACAATTTTTTTTTGTTTTTATTTTCCACCTAGACCAAGGTAAAAAGGTGCACCCGTGCCAGCCAACCACTCATTTCCTCTGAACCAAACAGCACCTGCAGTGTACTTAGTTGCTTCTTGTTGACTAAGTACCTTAAAGTTCTTGAACAACTTGTTCCTTGCACTTGTACCTGCACCAGGTCCTTTGTTACCATATTCATAACATTCACATGTCTGATGAAATTGTTCCTTGTCCCAAATCATCCATCCTTCTGGCTTAATAAACTCACCAATTTCACTCTCCATGACCACATTCGTCGAATACGCCTTCCACGGTCGTCCCAAGTAGTTTTCAACGATCTTAGTGGAGAGTAGTTCATTTTCCGCGGTGATTTTGCAATTTTGCAATGCCAATCCTGTTGGTTGTGACTGAATTTCTCTTCCATCCGAGGTGATTGTGTTCCATTTTTGGTCCACACCGGGCTTTCGCAAGATGATTGTGGAATCCTGGATGACAGCCGTGCCTTTACCAAAGATGAAGTCAATTGTTCCTGAGATGACACAATTGCGGTAAAATTGGCGATGAGTTTGGTAATATAAGGTGTCTTGATAGCCTTCGATGTTGCAATCAAAAACAGCTGACATATCGCCTTGGATTCTAAGTGCCACGGCTTGTTGCCCTGGTGGACCGGCTGTGTTTCGGAAGGTGATTCCTTTGGCAATGAACCCTTGTCCCACGGCACCTGCAAAATTAATTGGTACAACAATTAAATCACTCCATGCACTGACAGTTTAAAAGAATATTAGCATGATCGATCTGATCATTTATAAGGTAATTGCTTGTAAACAGGGGCAGAGTTATGTAGAGCCAAGGATGTTCAATTGAATCTCTTTTTCAGAAAATTAGAATGTGTAAATAGGAGAAAAAATAATATTCTTTTGTTATATATAAATTATTGAATCCCCTTGGAAGATTCTAATGTGGTGGTAAATGCCTAAATGGGGTTCAAAAAAATCATTATATCTAAGTCACAAGTTCAAATTCTAGGTGTACACTTTATTTTATTTTCGAATCCTTTTACATAAATTTCTGACTATTATTGCATGAAAATCTCTATGATAAGCTTTAATTAGTAACTTGGTCAAAATGATCACATATTAAACAACAAGCTAAGTGTAAGAAATAATTGTACTTTTAGTTATATATAACTTAAATATATATATATATGCATAATTCAAAATAACTTGATGCATCGGTTGTTTCCAAATGCATGCACGGTTTTGCAATATTATACTCCTCCTACCCATTTTACGTGAATGTGTTTGACCGATCATGAAGATAAAAAAAGAAGAACACCTTTAGAAATATGTCCCAAACATGTAATGATATCTATGAAACTTGAATTTAAGACATTTGTCTGCTCTACACTACACAACTTCAATATTATTAAGAGCTAAATGAAAAGTCCAAAATTAATTATTTTTTTAATATAGAGACATGCCATTCTTTTTTAGACAAATTAAAAAAATAAAGCGTGTCAAATAAAATGAGACAACCAAGGAAATAATATGTATACTTACTAACTGTAGCACTATCCTGGGTGCTGTATTTCGCGATATAGACATTTTTGTCTGAAGTGATGATGGTTTTTCCCGCGCCATCTCCATAGATAAACACGTTGGGTTTCTTCTTATCGATAATCACCTGTTCATTATACTCACCAGCTTTAACATATACTATGTATTTGCCTTGATGTTTGTCAGGGTACGCCTTAATAGCCTCAGCAACTGACTTATATTGTCCACTACCATCCTTAGCCACTACTGCATTAGGTGTTGGCGAATCAGCCAATAGCTTACGATCAGCCGCGGGGAACCACGTGGGGTATCCATCCTGTCCCATCTGATAATTCGCGTCAAGGAGTTTACGGTTCATAAAACCATCTGGTATCTGAAAATTACTGTCCTTGAGGGTGGACGAAATCTTGGCCACAATGTCGATGGCATTGTTGGTCAATTGTGTGGCATTAACTAGGCCCTTTTCAATCGCGGACTTGTACTCAGGCTTGTCAATTGCATCGATGCAGTCACTCTGGTACGAATAGACCGCGCTGACCCAGTTCAGAATGTCGTACACTTTTTCTTGTAGGGATTTCATTTCATTGTCCGAGACAACTTTGAGGGTCGATTCGAGCTCTTCGACTGCATATTGTAATAACTCTTTGCAATCTTCTAATGCCATATGGTTGTAAGGATCTTTATCTTTGTCAACATTAGTTTTTCCAGTTTCGTGTTGAGATTTTTTTATTTCTTCCACAGTGGCATCAAAAGCAGCCATTATATAGTCTTTCATAGTGGCAGACTCGTTATGTGCAACTTTATCAAGGCTCTTTACACAAGCATCTTTATATGCTGTGGGTTGACAAAATTCATCTACTTTTTTCTTTTGAACATTGGTGGTTTTACCACCATCTTTGTCCCCATTTTTGTGCACTACGACTACTACTCCCACAATTACACCTACCAGAAGAATCAAAGAGACAAATGAAATCACGACTTTTTTACCTACCATCTTTTTTTTTCTTTTTCTTTATTGGAAATTAATCTCAATCTTTTTTTTTTTTTTTTGGTCCTCTTTCCAATAATATTTTCCCTCTTAAGTATGAATATTGTTCAAGGAGGAGGAATTAAAGGAAAAAGGGAAGAAACAAGGTTAATCCTCCCGTTGGTGTTTATAACATTTAACCAAAGAGAGGATACATATTTATGAATAGAAATGTTATAGGGAGCTTCTTATAGTGCTTAATTAGGAGAATTCGTTAAAAAACGATTGGTGTTGGATGATTGAGCAGAGATGTTTGAGGCGTAAGCTAAGATATACCTCTAATGTGATAGTGGCTACTAATGAATGTGTAGTTATGTCTGAAGTTAATTAGTTTGATTACATGTAAAATTTTGTGGTCATGGTAATTTTTTCTTGTTTGTATAGGCTCATGTTACATTAATGTAATGGCGAGATGGTTAAAGAAAAGAGAGTTATATACATGATCAATATAAGATATATTTTACACAGTCATTGAAGGATATTTACAAATGAGTTTTAGTTATGTTATATATACCGTTAGTGTAATTGTTTTGCACTATCGCACCTAAGGGTGTGGCCTAGTGGCCAATGAAGTGGGTTAAGAACCATGAGGTCTCGGGTTTAAATCTCAATGAAGACAAAAATACTAGTAGATGATTTCTGCCCATTTATCCAAGCATTGGTGGACATAGTTACCCGATAGTTGTGATTGTGGGAGGTAATACCGTGTCATAAGTGAAGGTGTGTACAAGTCATCCAAACACCAAGATTTTTTTTCAAAAAAAAAAAAAAAAAGTGTTACACTATCGGATATTTTTACAAGCATCAGCTGGGCAACTATATATCAACAAGCAAAATTTTTGTGTTGTCCCTTATATTTGAAGGAAGAAGGTGTCTTATTAATCTGATATAGTTTAAACTGTCAACTGATAAGATAATTAATAAGAATATGATACCTAAGTGAATATAGGGTCTGTATAATTTTCAATTTTAATGATGTAGCATTTTTTCTGTAAAATATTCAGAACTATATTATCTTACAAATTTTGGAGTAAGGGTACAAATTTAACATACTACATAAGTAATTAAATAGTTTAACAGCTAATGCTTCACAGGCGGCAGGTGAATCAAAAGTGAACAATTCAATTTGAGAGACTAAAAGTGCAAATTCTCGAACAAGGTTATTATAAATCATAGTTAAAAAGAAAAATCAAATTTATCCTAGTGAGTAAACGCAATCCTCATAACTATAGATACCAAGAATCTTATCCTTTTCTGCGAGTCCCATAATTTCAATTACTTCCCACCTATCATTCTTCAAATCATATAATAAAATCCTATTTGATGACTTGGCCCTTGGGGGATTGGGCTCCTCTCCATTTCCCTTCTCTCCATTTTCCCCAAGTTCTACTTTAGATTAGAGACACATGGCATGGGTTAGAATTAATGACTAAGATTTAATTGACTAAAACAAAGCCCTAACCATAGTTTATATAATTAATAACTTATCCATAAATATATTAAAATACTCTTCTCTCTCTTCCTATTTAATATTCCATCTTTTTTCAATCATTATAACTCTTTAATGGTGATATTTTTCATAATATAGACAACTCTTTTGAAAATATACAATTACCAATTGAATAATGGGGTCTATATTATGTGAATTAGTAAGCATCATAATTGAAAAAAATGAAAAATATCACCAATTGAATAATGGGTCTATTAGGGGGGAAAATTAAGTGGCAAAAAATAATCGGGTAAATTAGAAAATATATTTTACTGGGTAGGAAAAATAAATAGGAAGAGAGAGAAAAATATTCTAATATATTTATGGATAGTTGAGTATTAATTATTTAATCATGGTTAGGGCCTTGTTTTAGTCAATTAAATCTTAGCCATTAATTCTAATGCATGCCTACGTGTCTCTAATCCAAGATAGAACTTTTAAAAAAATAAGGGAAATGGAGAGGAGAATTAATCCTACTGTGGGTTAATTACTGCGATTTCCTCCTTGTCAAGAGTACTACAACAAAAGCGTGACACTGAATATGTCTTTTCTGACACTACTTGGTTTTTCTTGAATGTGATGTCAAGCCAATAAATCCATTCTTCTGTTTCAGGACTTCGTAAAATCCAAATTTGTATTCCGTTCGATCTTGAATCAATGGCTGCTAGTTTGCCCTCAATTTCTCCGAGGTTAAAATATAGTTCTATGTCAGTCCGGATTTCTTTATCATACCACAATGAGATAGTTCTGATTTCTTCAGTTCTAACATTAAACTCCATTATGTTGATTCTTGAACTGTTGGCGAAAGCACCAAAGAAGTAGACAGCTTCATCGATGTAAACTCCTTCCATCATTAATGGCTTAAAATACGGCATGCTTTTGATCTCTCTCCATGATTCATCTAGGCCTAAAGTGAAAACCCACAGTCTTGTTGACTTATTTGCTGTATCATAAAGTTTCATCAAAATTTTATGCCTCCTTTTATTTGGGTCAAAACCATTGAACAATAACAAAGATAAGTACGTAAATCTTCACCAACTTTGCTCAGATGAGGAAGAAATCTGACTTCTCCTGTATTAGGATTGCAAATAACAGCAGTGTGATTACACGAACTCCATAAGCAGAACAAACCTTTAGCGTACTCAAATTTTGGATAGTTAAGGCCATCCAATTTCTCAAGTGGAGGAAGGATGCAGGCTTTGGGTTGTCTCGAATTCGAGTCTATGGTGTAAAAGTTTCCTTGGCACCGTAGCAATAATTTGGTCCTATGATCAGGACGAGATATAGAGCGACTTTGATGGATGTTAGCAAAATAAGGATCCAATATTATAACATTACATAATTTGGAAACACACTTGAAACGCATTAAAGACTTAATGGGAAGCCTAGAAAATATATCAAAGATGATATCTTGAGATATTTCAATACTCTTCCCCTTCTTAGCTTCCATGAGAAAAAAAACTTTTATTGGCTATTATTATCAATGTATGCACACGCCCATGCTCTTATATTTATATAAATCACAGGTCTCCTTTTCCTATTCGTTTTGGGATTTTTATGTCTATGTATTAATTATTACTTCAACAAAAAAAAAAACAAAAAAAAAACGTAATAAAAAACTTCCACACAAGAGACCTTGCTGTAATTTTCCCCAGATTTTGTTTTCTCCTTTTCCTTTTCCTGTTCCTTATAGGACTTCTACTCTTTTTTATTATGATGATGCCAAATTTTAGAATAAAAACTTGAAAATAATTTTAGAAAAAAAGTGCAACGCATGATATATTAAGGATCTTTACTTAAATAGTCAGTCAGATTCATCATTTACTTTTCCTAGTTTTTCTAGTAGGGATACATAGATTCGTTATACACTAGCCGTTCAGAACGTTGTTTGCTTTTTCTAGCCGGTATACGTAGATTATCCACTGAATATATATAGTTATACACATATTATACATGAATTACATATTATTATACATTCGTCAAGTATATATTTTTATTTAAGTGGGTGAGTGAGCAGCTAATTCAATTAATTCTTTTACTCTAATATAATATTATTATGCATGTATTTAGGAAAAAAGGCATACCTAAGTAAAAAAAATTGTTTTTTCTCTCCAATTTTGTATGAAAAATTAAAAACCAAAATTCTCCCCTCAACTTTAGACTATATATAGATAATTTATCCTATGACTGGTAGTTTTAAAAAAGCAAACTTGATTTCCTTATCGACCTATCCTTACTATTATTGCATTAAAATATAATGTAAGTTAAAGGGCGAGTGTAATTGTATAGGCACTTGCATTTGAATATTCCAAGATTATTTTTTCCTCATATCGCTTCTGCCTTTTGGAAGAAGTAGAAATTTGTAACTTTTTACCAACAAAAAAAACTGCTTCAACTCTGCTCAAAAACACTTTATTTGGGACCAAACATCTCAAGTTGCAAATAATTTTTTTTTTCTTTTGAAAAATATATTAGCTTTATGAAATTCTCGGTTCTAACTGAGCCATTGCCACTACAAAGTAACATCTCATTTTTAACGTATTATGCATCAGTTTGAACTTCAATTTATGCAATTAAGGTGGACTTAAAAGATAATTGATTACAACTACTAAAATGTACAATAAAGTCCTCCTATTGAAGACATTTAAAGAAATTAAAAGGCTACCATGCTTTTACATTACATCCTACAATATAAATATGACATCCTCCCTCCAGATCTTCAACAATTCCAAAATCCTCTCACCACTCCAAATACAATCGTAACCAACTTATATATATTCGGTAAGAAAAATGGCTTCTTCTATCTATGTGTATGCACTTATTTTCTTGTGCATATCCATGGAGGTTTCGCCAAGCGTCTCACAAGTACTTGGAGGTGGCGGCCTTTTGCCAGGTTTAGGGGGTCAGGTCGGTAATAGTCCTCTTCCGGATATCCCAAAATGTTTAGCAATGGTGTTAAATGTTCCTGGATGTGCTGAGGAAATTATAACATCTTTCTTAAGTACTCAACCTCGATTGATTGGTCCTCAATGCTGCAAAGCTGCATTAGAATTTGAGGATAGTTGTTTGCCTAAGATTTTCCCTTTAAGTTCACTTTTCCCTTTTACAATTAGGAGTTTCTGCCCCATTCAGGGTTCGTTACCACCACCATCCCCTCAACCTCTAGTTCCAACAGTAGCGTGAAGATTGTACGCAAAATTAAGGGCCAAGTTCTTTAATTATCGTCCTTCAAATTCTTTTCTAATAAAAAGGTGGCGATGAGATCTGTCATACAAGACCTCTTTTTGCTTTAGGATCATGTTCATGAATTGTATGTTCGCTTCATCTAAATGACTATGTTATTAGATATTGCACATTTTTATTTTATTTTATCATGGCTAAACAGGTTGTAACACTTGTTAGCAAAAGTACTTTAATTTATTCAAATACTAATAGTAACTATAGCTACGCAATCATAATATGCACAATTTTGGTTGTGAAAAAAATTAATTTTTGAATTTATTCAATTCTAATGTATTTCAAACTAGCAATAGATGCACGATAATAGGTTATCTACATGACTACACATACCAATAATCTCAACTGGTTCTGCAAGTTCCACAATTTCAATTCCTCTGCAACTCTTCTTTTTCGAATCATAGAAGAAAGTTTTATTTGTGTTGAGGCTGGACTTTGTGATGAACGCGATCTCACCATCAGCAGTACTACTGCAAAAGCAAGACAAAAAATATGTTTCCAAATTCATCCGGGGAAAGTCATAGAAGAAAGTAAATTCTCAAAGCCATCTCTCCCATATTTGCTCTCGAACGATCAACAACTGCTAATTTTTCCTCCAATTCCATAAAGTTATAAAAGTGTTGGACCTTCCCACGACGAGATAATTCTGAAATTCTCGGTTCTTACATTAAATGCCACTATGTGCATACAATCTTTGAACTCACCAAAGAAATAGATAGCTCCATCAATGCAAACTCCTCCAACATGTGATGTACATAAGGGATACCGTGCTTTTTTAATCTTTCTCCATGATTCACTTGTGCCTGGAGTGAAAACCCAGTATGTCTTGGACATATAAGGAGACCAAGCAATCATCAAAATTTTGTACTTCTTTTTATCTGATTCGAAACCTAACGAACAATAATAATAGGTATCATTGCCAAGGAAATTTACGCAAGGAAGAAATCTTACTTTTCTTGTAGTGGGATTATAAATAACAGGAGGTTGAGCCCTTGTACTCCAAAAGGAGAACAGACCTCTAACATAATCAAATCTAGAATACTTAATGCCATTTAACTCCTCAATACGAAGAGCAGAGGCTTTTCTTTGTTCCACCTCCCGGTCTACGATGTAAAACTTTTCTCGATTCCTTGAACACACAAGGAATTTGGTTTTATCAGGACGATATGTACGGCATCTTTGATGAATGTCTAAAATATGGTTCCAAAACGAGAGAGTTACAAATTCTGGAAACACACTTGAAACGCATTAAGGACTCAACGGGGAGGCAAGAAAATATATCATAGATAATATCTTCGTGTATTGACGATTTTCTTGAAGCAGTCTCCCTCGTTTTCTGCTCC
Organism: Lycium ferocissimum; assembly: GCF_029784015.1. Lineage (NCBI taxonomy): Eukaryota > Viridiplantae > Streptophyta > Magnoliopsida > Solanales > Solanaceae > Lycium > Lycium ferocissimum. The sequence goes on along the minus strand of NC_081349.1, from coordinate 26,556,573 downwards.
ATAGGGGAAAGCGTTTGTTGCCTCCGTTCATCCATAGTTATTTGTTCTGTTTATTTATGATACTTCACTAAAATAATAAAAGTTGTAAGATTAAGGGTAAATTTAACCGGCAGTCCTTGAGATTTTGGCATGTAAGACATACCTCCCCTGTTTTCTAAAACATCCCCTCATTCATATTTAGATACCTAAATGTAAGAAAACTATTTTGCGACACAGAGATTTTTTTTCTCGCTAGAATGAACATGTTCATTTATGTCGACGGGGTCATTTATTGTGAAAACTTATATGAACTTGAAACGCTGTGAGATCACATGATCTCATAGCTAGCTACAGTCAACATAATGTTGGGGATGAAATTTTTTAGAATGATGTCGCTCCCTCACAGGTTGTATCTACGTTGTCCCGTGCACATTCTTCGCCAAAATTAGAAGAAATAAATTGACAAGTCGCACTTCTAGATCACAATATTTTTCAACTAGATGGCAAGATTCTTATGTATGTTCTTGATGGCTGTCAAACTCCGACATGGGTGAGGCCTATTATTGTGATTGGATTTTTCTTTTAAATTCCTGTTAACTTTAGGAATTAATCTGTTACTCTGAGATTTTTTTAATAATGCTCGTGCCTGTTATTTTCCTCTAATAAGTAATAATAATGCTCTTCCCCTTTTATATTATTTTTCTGCAGCCCCTTCATTATGTCATGGAATCCCTTTTGAAATTCTATAACATGTGCCTCAAGGTCCTTCCCCTCCTAGTTAAATTAAGATGAACAGAACAAAAAATAAGTGAAGAAGTGAAGATCCAATTATTTCTCTGTTTTCCTTGTGCAAAATTGGTGGAAAAAATAATAATGAAAAAGGTCTCTAATAATAGGAACAGAATCCCAGTCAAGGAATAAATATTGATAAAAAAACAAGATCTTCCATAAGAATTAGTACCAAAAAGCAAAATAGCTATACTACGAAATAATTAATTTCAAAACTAACAATAGATACCCGATAAGCAAGGGCGGATCCAGTGTAATGGATGTGGGTTCCCGGGAACCCACACCCGATAGCCCGAACCCTGTATTTATATTGGGAGTCTGTTAATTATATAACAAATTGCTAGTTGGGAACCCATTACTAAAAGAAGTTGTTGGCTCAACGACAACGAAGGACCTTATTCAGCGCTCATGTTCTTGACGGAGGATCAATTCCCCTTGGAGTCTTTTTATCCGAATTTGCATATTAGTTCATTTTACTAGGAACCCACAAGCTTAAAATTCTGGATCTGCCTCCGCCGATAAGAGGCTATCTACATGACTATAGATACCAATGATCTCCACCTTTTCTGCAAGCTCCGTGATTTCAATTTCTCTCCAATTCTTCTTCTTGAGATCATAAAAGACAATCCAATTTCGCTCGAGCTTGGTGTTAGAGATGAACACGACCTCACCATCACGAGTACTACCACAAAAGCAACCCGCGAGATACATCGTCAAGCTAGAAGAAAGTGCCTCGGGGAACGCAATTGTTTGTTCACCCATTCTTCAATTTCAGAACTTTGTAAAATCCTCAAATCCATCTCTCCCACGTTCCATCTTGAACAATCAATGGCCGCTAATTTTCCCTTCACTTCTATCAAGTTATAAAACCTTTCTGCCGGAACATCTAAGACGTGATTCCACAATGAGATAATTCTGAAATTTTTCCATCCTAACATTAAATGCCACTATGCATCTTTTATCGTGAGCACCTACGAAATAGACAGCTCCTTCGATGCAAACTCCTTCAATCGTAAATAGAAATAATGGACAAGGTGCACTTTTAATCTCTCTCCACGATTCACTTGTGCCGAGTGTTAAAACCCACTGTCTTGTGGGTGAGTCCAAATCTAGCGGAACACTACTCATCAAAATTTTATACTCCTTTTCATCCGGTTCAAAACCTAATGAATAGTAATAATTGGTAAAAACTTCATCATCAATGATCATGGAATCTAGGCAAGGAAGATATCTTACTATTCTTGTAGTGGGATTATAAATAGCAGGGGGATGGACGGTTGCACTCCATAAGCAAAACAAACCATTAACATAATCAAATCTAGAATATTTTACACCATCTAACTCCTCAATACGAAGAACGGTGGCTTTCCTATCTTCCACCTTCTGATCTATGGTTTAAGCAAAAAAAAAAAAAATCCATCCATCTTCCTAGTAAGAACTAGGCTTTTTTAATTTCTATGGTGTCTTATCAAGATCGACGAGATATAGAGTGACTATGATGGATATCTACAAAAGATGGATCCGATACAAGAGAATTATAAATTTTTGAAACGCGTTAAAGACTTGTAGGGAAGCCAAGAAAATATATCATAGATTATCTCTTCAGGTACTAAAAATTTTCTTGAGGCGCTCATCCTTGTTTTCTTCTCCATAGGAGAACACGTTTGTTGCCTGAAGTATTTCTTCTAAGCCCATAATTTATACTTTTATATGCATTCATGTGTTACAAAAACCTTTTCCTGCTAGAATTTGCTGCAAATATATAACAGCTGGTTCCCTTTTCCTTTTCCTTTTAGGATTTTATTCTTTTTACAAAAACCTTTTCCTACTAGAATTTTTCAGTTCTCATTATAATAATGAAATTTCGATACTGTCTTGCTCAATGATGTAAGCACATCTATAGCCAACTCTACGAGGATCATTTCGTTTAGCCTCATTGAAAAATATTGATCAATCCCTTTTCGCCTTTCCGAAACCCCCAATATAATAACAAATTTAAAAAGTATATAAAATTAGTCCTAGTGTGCCACGCTGCAAAAAGGGAGCATGACCGGCACTCTGTGCCATCCACTCACACGTAGGAAACCACATAAACTTATCTACTTATTCATATCAATTTAAAGTATGAAACAACCTAAATTAGTGAAGTCATTTTTCCCCTTCCGGTGACAATTTTATTTTACAAAAATTATCTTCTATAGACATTATACTACATAGATATGACTTCCTCATGGACGTAAGTATATGAAAATATTCCTAAAGTTTGTATCGCCTTAAAAGTCTCGCTTTTACTAACACTTGTTACTAATACAGGATTTACTCAAATAATGATAACTATAGCTAGACGATTAATTCCTAAATTACTTTGGAAAAGGCTAGTGTGTAACAAGATGGATTTTCATTCTGAGAGCTGGCATTATGTGACAAATTGCAGACTAGAGCAAGGCTAGCACAATGGGGTGCTCTTTTTTTTTTTTTTTCATCAATCATCCCCTCTAATGAGTGGATTTATATATCATTATATAGCAAAACATTACAGAGAAGTGAGGACCCACTGCACCCACCTTGTATGGACAAGCCCCATACTAAGAGACTGGTAGGATTTCAAGTAAAGCTTACAAAAAATTGTTGTTATACAGAAGAGTTACAATTCTTCTCCAATACAAAGACTAAATCTCAAGGAACATCAAAAGCATAATTTCTATTCACATAAAAGGAGTTCTTGTAGAGATTGTTCCTAAACGTAGCCATCTGCATTCTGTCCATGTTCATTTCGCCTTTGACTGCTTTAGTTAGGAGCTGGAAATCAGTAATCCAAGTTGTAGAACTGCACTCTAATCCAAGTTGTAGAACTGCACAATGGGGTGCTCTAGGCTGGTATTATGAATTTTCTTGTTTGATATTAAGCTTTAAATATACTAACAAGAAATACACGATAAAACTCAAATTTCCATAAAATTCAAGCTTAAATAGATTTCAACACTAACAATAAATACAGGCTACGAGGCTATCAACATGACTATAGACACCAATGATATCAATTTTTTCTCTATCAGGGATTTCAATTCCTCTCCAACTCTTCTTCTTCAAATCAAAAAAGAAAATCCAATTTCGCATGTAGGAGGAATTTGTGGTCAATACGATCTCTCCATCAGGGGTATAACTACAACAAACGAAAGACATAAGCCATGTCGACAAAAACATATAGGGAAAGGCAATAATATACTTCACCCATTCTTCACTTCTTTCAGATCTTTCTAAAATCCACAAATCCATCTCTTCCCTATTCCTTCTTGAATGATCAATGGCTGCTAATTTTCCCTCTAGTTCTATCAAGTTATAGAACCTAACTGTGGGAATATATTCTTCATCTTTCCACAAAGAGATAATCCTGAAACTTTCGGTTGTAACGTGAAACTCCACTATGTATACTTTATTGTTGTAGTTTCCGAAGAAATAGATAACTCCATTAATACAAACTCCTCCACTGATCGATATCGGAAGTACCAAACTGGGTGCACTTTCAATCTCTCTCCATGATTCACTTGAGCCTAGAGTGAAAATCCAACATCGCGTGGGTGTTTTCTCAGAATGTGTAATCATCAAAATCTTGTACTTCTTTTCACCCGGTTCAAAACCTAATGAATAGTAATAATGGGTAAACTCATCATCATCGGAATTTAGCCAAGGAAGAAATCTTACTTTTCTTGTGATGAGATTATAAATAACAGGCTGATGATCAACCTCTCTAAGCAGAACTCGTTAACATTCAAATCTGCCATCTACGAAGAAGCTTTTGTATGTTGCACTTTCTCATCTACGGTGTAAGAAAAATTTCCATCCAGGGAACATGCCAGGAATTTCGTCTTATCAGGACGAGATATAGAGTGGGTATGATGGATATCAAGAAAAGATGGATCCGATAGAAGAGAAAGATAAAATTTGGAAACACACTTGAGACACGTTAAAGACTTGACAGGAAGCCGACAAAATATGTCATAGATAATTTCGAGGGGAAGCAAAGAAAATATATCATAGATAATTTCTCTCTTTTTCTTCTCCATAGGGGAAAGAATTTGTTGCGTTTGTGAGCAGCTTAACAGTCATACAAGAAGAAGAAAGGACTAAGATTATAGATCTAGAGGAAGAAGAGGTGCTCAGGCATGGACAATGGTGGAACTTTTCAGATCTAAGACAACAAAGAGGAAGAGACGGCACTTTATAGGGATTTAGGATAAACTTTCCTAAATCATAGATATATTATTATTTTGCTTTTTGCATTCCTGTACTTTTGTTTTGCTTTTCCTTACATTGGACCCTTTGCTTTTTAATTATAATAATAATATCTGCCCCCTTGGGGCTATAATTTAAAAAAAAATCACAAATACAAGTCAATGAATCATAGAGTTTATGACGTTGTTGCATTTTCTCGAATTATTTTCCCCCTCTAATTAATCTCATATAGAAACTTGAGATCCCAAACTTACACTTGATGAGGTCCACACCCATTAAAGAAATAAAAAGAAAAAGAAAAATTGATAAAAAGGAAGAGGAAAAGTGAAGTTTGGCCATGTGTTTGGCACTAACAGACTGTGTCACGAGATTTTGCAATTGCGAATTGCAAATATTTCCTCCATTCTGATTGGTTAAAGATTTGGCCAACTTTCCTATAAATAGACCATCATAAAGATAGAGAGACAGAGAGAGAGAGAGGGGGTGAGGCATCACAGACAGGGTTTAAGAAATTATCTATGAGGAAATATAGAGAGTGTGAGCGGTATTTTAGTGAAGTGAAAAATCTTAAAAGAGGGTTATTTCTTTTGAGTGTGTAATGGTCTTTGGAGTATTGCATTCGGGACCATCGGTGTAAAAATTCTCATTATAGTGATATCAGTTCCTTCTCCCGGCCTGTGATTTTTTCCCCTTTGGATTTCCATGTAAATATCTTGATGTTATTATCGCTTTTTTATTCTTATTGATTAATTGTATCTCGATGCTACGTTATTATTTCGCATTTATTATCGTGAATATTATTTTTATGGCGGGTTTATTCCCAATAATTCTCGCATCACACTCCAATAGAAATTTCCTTTGGCCATCACAAATACAAGTCCATGAATCATGGAGTTTATGACGTTGTTGCATTTTCTCTAATTGATCTAATATATTTGTCATTATCTAGAGAGTTGACTTCGAATTGTACAAAACTAAACTGAGCCTATCTACACAATTTTCTTTGATTTGTTAGATCACCATTAACAATTAAACTATTCAAAATGATAAAATTAAGGGCTTGTTTGAAAGCCACCCAGATAATTGGAATTAGATATAATTGGGTGTAATTACACAGTCTGACTTGTTTGTTTGATCAGGTAATTACACAGTTAGGTGTGAATTGGGTGTAATTGAGAGGGTGTAATTACACTCTCTAATTTTCATGGGTTACTTTTTTAATTTATTTCTTTTAATTAAAATTTCTTTTCTTTTTAAATTATTTTTATTTATATTTCTAATTTCTTTATTTTTTCTAATTTATTTTTTATTTCTATTAATTATTTTTTTTACTTTTTAATTATTATTTTTATATATTATTTATATTTCATTTCCTTTCTTCTCATTCCCAACATTTACTTCTTATGGTTCCATGTAATTGCTCGTATATTTTATTTTTTATTTTATTCATTTAGCATAACCGTATTGTTATTCTAATTTTTGAAACTACATCTCTTAATATTAGAAAGAATGAGTCGTTAACAAACTTGGCATATAATGAGTGACGTTATTAATGTAAAATTTCATTGTGAATGTGGTTATAGACTTATATTTTCCCTTTCTTTTGAATTATAGGAGTATTTACTTATGTTACATTGGAACTTACTTATATAATGTTTTTCTTATTATGTTAAATTTTTTCTTTTTGAATTTAGGTTATATTTTCGACTTTAATTTATTTGTTTTAGTACTATTGACTTGTTAATTCACATTGCTTGTTGTTTATTTTTCACTTACAATTGATAGAATTTTTGTTAAACATTTGAATAATTTTGTGGCATTATATTTATAAATATTCTTTTTTTTTTTCAAACATCCAATCCCATGATGTTCTCACAAAAAAAAGTATGCTTTTAAGTTTTATAATCAATTAAAATTAAAATATTACAAATTTGAAATTATATATCAACTAATTTTTACAATATTAGTTACAAATATATGATTATTAATTAACATATTTTCAAGAACAATGTGTTATTGAATAGCTAATTTAATATCATTTATAAAGGCACATATTTTTTAAATATTAATTTTAAATTTTTTATAATTAAGTTTTATTTTTAAATTAAACTAACTGTGTAATTACACTTGTGCAATCAAACAGCACGCTTGTAATTACACTGTAATTACATTATGACAAACAAACAGGTCATTGTAATTATAATACTATGTAATTACTAGGGTAGTAATTACACCAATTCCAATTACTGTGTAAAAAATTTCTACCTTTCTCTTTGCTTTTCTTCACTGGCGACAGAGAAAGGATTCCAGCAAAAAGAGGTCGTCGAAGGTCGATTTTGACAAAGGTAGGATGTTTTCAGTCGCTTCTGTTAGATAGGGAGTTTGAGTTTACAAAGGAAAGATCTCAGAAAGTGTTTAGATCAGTGTTTTAAAAGAAAAAACATACCCACTTTGTCAGAAAAATAAATAAGGTCATAGTTCGGGGGCGTGGGGGTGGGGGGGGGTGGGGAGTTTCTATGTATTTAATCGAGAACTAGCGTAAGAACTTCTCGAGAATCTCTCCCATTTGTCAACTAATACAAACCAAAACACTATAGGCAAAAATAGTGCAAGAAAATGAAGTTGCACATTTTTTTAATAGAATACTAGCTGTCATTAGAGTTAAATCTGGTGGTGCTTGAATATAAGTATTTAGAAAGACTTGGTTTGCATATAATTCATAATAAAGTCAACTTGAGATAGTCTAATTAATCCAGATCTAAAATCAAGATATTTGAGCTTCAGAACAAATGTTTTGTTTTTATCATTAAAAACTATATTGAAGAGAATAGAAGTTATTGCACGGTTTGTCCTTCAAATGGACTGGTCTTTAATTTTTGGCCTTCAAAATCGAACTTATCTTTTAACGGGACATAAATTTTTTAAGGGAGCTGACATAACTTGTCGATATTATGATACGTAACTTCTGCTTCTCTAAGCATAAGTTCGATTTTAAAAGGCAAAAATTAAAGACAAACACAAAATAGGGACAAAGTGCAAATGACCCAAGAGAATAGTACATAATTTTAACTCATAAGTCATAAGGATGATAATAGGCTCGACCTCTGAGTAAATTACACCTTTTCAGACGTATTACAACAAAAGCGAGATGCTAAATATTCCTAGATAAGTCTGAATCACAAGTAACTTGATAATGTAGAATCTAGACTTCAAGAGGTGCAACATATCAAATACATAATCAATAGGATTAGGACCATAAAGCAGAACAGTTGTACTCTACATAATCAATTTAAAAACTAACAATAAGTACACGATAAGAGGCTATCTACATGACTATGGATACCAACAATCTTATTTTCTTTTGTAGCCTCCATAATTTCAATTTCTCTCCAAATCTTCTTCAAATCATAAAAGAAAATCCAATTTGGCTTGTGCCAGGAAGTAGTCACTATGATCTCACCATCAGTAGTACCGCTAAAAAAGAAAGTCGTCGTAAAGTTAGAAAAAAGGGTCTGGGGAAAGTCAATAGTATGCTTCACCCATTCTTCACAACTTTTGGACCTCTCTAAAATCCATAAATCATCTGTTCCATATTCACTATGATCAATGACCGCTAATTTTCCCTCCAGTTCTATCAATTTAAAAGACCTACCTCCGGGAATTTGTTGTAGATCTTCCCACAATGATATAACTTTGAAATTTTCAGTTCTGAGATTATATCAATAAATGCATAATTTATCCTCGTAATCACCCAATAAATAGATAGCTCCGTCAATGCTAACTCCAACTCCTTGATGCATTAATAGAGATAACGAATCCGCGGGTGAACTTTTAATCTCTCTCCATGACTCATTTGTGCCTAGAGTTACAACCCAGTAATTCTTGAATGGAAGTCTATACCTCAATATTTTGTAGTTCTTATTATTTGGTTCGAAACCGATTGAAAAATAATTCAAGGGGGTTCCATCCTCAACGACATTTAGGCAAGGAAGAGATCTTACTTTTCTTGTAGTGGGATTATAAATAACAGGCTGCTTTCCCTTTGGACTCCATAAGAGGAACAAACCGTTAACATAACCAATACTAGCATAGCTAATGCCATCTAACTCCTCGATACGAAGAGCGGAGGCTTTTTTATGTTCCACCTTCATGTCTATGGTGTAAAGATTCCTTTTCTGCGAACATGCCACGAATTTCATCTTATCACGACGAGATATAGAGCGACTATGATGGATGTCTACAAAATTGTTAGGTGTGCGAACAAAGTACCATATTGGTAGCTGAAAAGAAAAAGGAGCTACTTATAAGGAGTTGAATACTCTTAATGATGTGAGGCCTTTTGGGGAAAATCGTGCGGGCTTGGCTCAAATCGGACAATATCACATCATGTTGAGAGTATCTTTGGGCCGTTTAATACTCTGACGATGTGGGTGACACACATACATGTTGAATCTCTGACCCGTGGTATGATAATGAGCCATGTGGAATTTAGTTTGAGTGGGAGATTGTTGGGTGTGCGAACAAAGTACCACATTGGCAGCTGAAAAGAAAAAGGAGTTGCTTATAAGGAGTTGAATACTCTTAATGATGTGAGTCCTTTTGGGGGAAACCGTGCGGGCTTGGCCCAAAGCGGACAATGTCACATCATGTTGAAAGTATCTTTGGGCCGTTTTAGCCCAACAAAAAGATGAATCCGATATAAGAGAATTATAAAATTCAGAAAGACACTTGAAACACGTTAAAGACTTAGCAGGAAGCCAAGAAAATATATATAGATAATATCTTCAGGTATTGAAGTTTTTCTTGAAGTGCTTTCTCTCTTTTCCTTCTCCATAGGGGAAAGCGTTTATTGCTGATTTTGTTCCTCTGCCAACGCCCAGGGTTTATATACCTTTGCTAGGTCTAGGATATTTGTTCTATTTACTAAAATGATTAAATTTGAAATATATTACATTGAAGCAAACTTATTCTCGCATCACACTCCAGTAGAAACTTCCTTTGGCCAGCTTGATCACAAATACAAGTCAATGAATCATAGAGCTTATCACGTTGTCATTAGAGTTAAATCTGGTGGTGCTTGAATATAATTGGTGTTTAGAAAGACTTGGTTTGAATATGATTCATAATAAAGTCAACTTGAGATAGTCTAATTAATCAGATCTAAAATCAAGATATTTGAGCTTCAGAAACAAATGTTTTGCCTTTATAATTAAAAACTTAATTAAAGAGAATACTACATAATCTGTACTCATAAGGATGATAATAGGTATAGATTTTCTTTTTAGATACTAAAACAGATAATAATAAAAAAATTGTTTTTAAGTATTAAACTTGGATTCATGTACAACTTATACTTAACATATGGTTACAACTTATACTTAACATATGGTTGCTAAAATTTACTGACCTTGATCGAAGATGAAAATCCTCGAGAAAATGAGATCTCTTGGCCTCTTACAATTTGAATAGAAGAAAATGACTTTTGCAGATCTCTTATGTGTTTTTTCAGATATTTTATGTGTAAAAAAAGAAGATCTCTTGTGAAAGAATCATAAAACTAAAAAAAGTTTGTAAAGGGTCAAATAACCATTTCTCCCGAAATTATCTAAACTGAATTTTTACTCACCTATATTATATGCTTTTTAAGAAGAAGTTGACGTCATTAAATAACATATCTTCTTGTAACACCAAATAAAATATTAATTACTATGGGATTAAATTTGCACCACTCCAGTTGTGTCATTTTATTGAATTCTGCCAATTGACTCTGCTCAATTGTTATGTCCAAGTCATTTAAAATCAGAAATCATTTCTCTGATTTATTAGAGCACCATTAATAATTGAATAATTCAAAGCTAAATAAACTAATACGAGATTATATGCTTTTTTGATACCATATGCCGCTTGAAATATTGTTAGCGCTCCTGGAGACCCCACCAACTCCATAACATTGCTTTCACATCGTCGTAGGTAGGGTTTTTCAAGGTTTGGTTAAAAACCAATTCAAACCGAAAATTAAACCAAGCTGATTATTTTATTTGGGTTTGGTTTGGTTTTAAAGTTTATAATACATAATACTTGATTAGGTTTGGTTTGGTTTTATTCAAAAACAAACCGAAGAAATAAACGAACCAACCCGACAAGTTATACAAAATTTATATATATATATAAATCTTACAAATAATTTTAGATACTTTAATTATTTTTTTATCAAACTTTCTTTTATCTCAAATAGGCTAATGAACTTTACACCTTAAACCCATTTATTCAAAGAAATAACTATTAGATTTACCTAAAAAAATGTATTTCTTATAAACTTTATTCACTTTAATTAAAGCTTATATATACATCTTAAGAACATTTTCTTCATAATCCAAAAAGTTTATATATCTCCCATAATAAAAGCGTAATAGCGGATTATAAGCTAGAAAAGTATGGAAAGGTCTTTTCTAATCGTCGAGGGGGAGGGGGGGAATGAAAGAGAGAAATATCATTAGGCTTCTTAAAAACCGAACCAAACCGATGGATATATATTATATTTGATTTGATTTGGTTTTAATCATTAAAAATCTGATTAAATTGATTTGGTTTTGATTTTAACTAAAACCGATCCAAATCAACCCATGAACATGTTGGAATTAATGCATCCACAAGGATATTATCCTTGACTTTTATATTTTCTAGGAGTCCTTTGTTATTTCAAGAAGATCATTTAGTCTTTTAATATTATCTCTTGGTTTTTCAAGAAATCTTTTAGGAGTTTGTGATACATCTATCTAGTGAATTGTGATACATGTATCTAATTATTTGTGCAAGACTTTTGAATTGGTTTTTTGAGTAGTATAAATAGAGATATAATTGATGATTGTAATCATCTCAAGTGGCCTTAAGTAGCCTAATATAACTTGAGCATTCTTTCCTATTCTTTCCTACAAATTGGTATCAAAAGCAGTTTTCGTTCTTAATCTGGGGTTAGGTGAAGAAAAAAATTATGGCATCTAAAACAAATGAAGGTGTTGATTCTTCTGTTGTTCTTACTCCATTTTTTGATGGAAATGACTTTGATTCTTTGGAAGATAAGAATGAAAACTTATTTGAAAGCTGAAGGTTTGTGGACTATTATTGCAAATGGCTATGAAGAGCCAGAAGACGATAGTGAACTTTCAGTAGCAGAGATGAAAAATCTTGAGGCTAAGCATTGTCAAGATGCAAAAGCTTTGAGCAAAATTCAAATGGGAGTCTCAAGAGCATTTTTTGTAAAAATTGCTACTTGTGAGACTGCAAAGCAAGCTCGGGAGTCTCTAGAAGCTGAGGTGTATGGTGAGAAAAGGTACGCACTATCAATCTTCAAACTCTTAGAAGAGAGTTTCAAAATTTGAAGATGATAGAATCTGAAAAAATATATGAATATTGACAAGAGTCATGAATATTGTTAATGAAATGAGAAATTATGGTGATGAAATTTCTGACCAACAAGTTGTGGAAAAGATTCTAATTAGTGGCACAGAAAAGTATGAGTATATTGTTGCTATCGAGAGACGAAAGATCTTTCTAAGCTTTCCATCAAAGAGCTAGTTGGATCGTTTCGTGCACACGAGAAGCGAAGATTTTTTCTTGAGAATCAACCAAAGAGACGGCTTTTGATCCAACCAATGAGAATTCTCAAAATTTCTCAAAAGAATCAACAAAAGAAGTACAATCCAAAAAAGAAGTAGGATCGTGATGGCTCTACCAATAAGGTTGAAGAAAAAGGTGAGAAAAGTACTAGTCTTTTTTGTAAAATTTGCAAAAAGACTAATCATACTGCAGAAAAATGTTGGCACAAAGGCAAGCCCCAATATAACCTTCGTAAAAAGTTTGGGCATATTGAGAAGGATTGCAGGCACAAGCAACGATAGCAAGCAAATTTCTATGAAGGAAAGGAAGAAGAAAACCTTTTCTATGCTTCTCAATCTGATGCTTCAGCAAAAAGCAATGAATGGTATGTTGATAGCGGTTGTACATATGACTGGAGATGAAAAGGCTTTCCTCTCAATTAATCGCAACATCACTTCTAAAGTGAGAATGAGGAATGGAGCCTTAGTTGATGCAACAGGTAAAGGTACCATTTCGATCAACATAAAAGGGAGCGGTAAGCAAATTCATGATGTTCTTTACGTTCCTGACTTGGAGAAAATTTGCTTCGTATTGGTCATCTCAGGGAAAATGGTTATTCTCTTGTGTTTAGTGATAATTATTGTAGAATTTATGATAAAGTTGAGCCAAATCAAGTCATTGTTGAAGTAAAGATGATAAAAAGAAACTTTCCTTTACAACTTCATTATAATGCATTCAAAATGAAGTTGTAGATGATTCATGGATTTGGCACAAAAAGTTTTGTCACTTGAATTTTTATGGTTTGAAGCTTCACAAGCAAAAAGACATGGTGCAAGGCTTTCCTGAGATACATTTGGGGTGGATCACGTGAAAGTTGTATTATGGGAAAGCAACATAGAAAGTCTTTTCCAAAAGGAAGTCTTGGAGAGCAAGTGTACTTTTTGAACGAGTCCGTCGTACATTTGTGGACCAATGAAGACTCCATCTCTGGGAAGCCAAAGGTACTTTCTAATTTTTATTGATGATTTGTCAAGAATGACTTGGGTTTATTTCTTGAAAGAAAAGTCAGAAACATTTGCTACGTTCACTAGATTTAAAGCCTTTGTTGAGAAGCAAAAAGGCTGCAGTATCAAAACCATTCGCAGTGATAGAGGAGGTGAATACAAAAGTCGAGAATTTAAAGAATATTGCAAAAATGAAGGCATTGAGAAGCAACTTACAGCAGGGTACACTCCTCAACAAAATGGTGTATCTGAAAGGAGAAACAGAACTATTGTTGAAATGGCTAGAACGATGATGAATGAGAAAGGGCTGCCAAAATATTTTTGGGCAGAAGCATGACATACGAGCGTACATCCTCAATAGGTGCCCGACAAAGGCATTGAAGGACAAGACACCAATTGAAGCTTGGAGTGGAATGAAACCTTCTGTAAGTCATTTTAAAATTTTCGGGTGTATTTGTTATGCTCATATACCTTTGAAAAAAAGAACAAAATTGGATGAAAAGAGTCAAAAATGTATATTTCTTGGTTATAGTGATGTGACAAAAGGTTATAGGCTTCTCGATGTCAAAACTAACAAACTTTTTGTTAGTAGAGATGTCATTTTTGATGAAAAAACAGCATGGAATCGGAAAGATAAAAAGGTGAAGAATGCTTTTATCATTTCTTTAGATGTTCCAAGTCAAGAAGAGGATGATGAAGAGGAAGATGTCCCTCAAGGGGGAGAAATCTCAGATCCAGAAGATGAAGAACCACCTCTAAGAGGAACAAGAATGTTGAGTGACATCTATCAAAGATGCAACTTTGCCTGTATTGAGCCAGAAAATTATGAGAAGGCAATAAAACATGATGTTTGGAAGAAAGCCATGATAGACGAAATTCGGATGATTGAGAAAAATAATACTTGGGAGCTTGTGGATGTACCCAAAGTAAGAGAAGTTGTAAGTCTAAAATGGATTTACAAAATCAAACTCTATCAAGAAGGAGAAATTCAAAAGCACAAAGCAAGGTTGGTTGTTAGAGGTTTCACGCAAAAGCCAAGTATTGATTTCTATGAAACCTTCTCTCCAGTTGCACGTCTTGAGACAATTAGAACCTTGATTGATGTTGTTGCACAAAAGAAATGGAAAATTTTTCAACTTGATGTTCAAGTCTGCATTTCTAAATGAAAAACTTGATGAAAAAATTTATGTTGAGCAACCTCAAGAATTTTTTGTTCAAGGGGGAGAAGAGAAGGTGTACAAGCTAAAAAAGGCTCTTTATGGGCTGACGCAAGCGCCAAGAGCCTGGTACAATGAAATTGATACATACTTTCTGAAAAAATAATTTTCAGAGAAGTAAAAGCGAAGCCACTTTGTATGTGAAGCAAGAACATGGCAGCATTGTTATTGTTTGCCTATATGGATGATACGAAGACAATGCGAAATTCAAGCAAGATATGATGCAAAGCTATGAAATGAGTGATCTTGGGTTGCTACATTATTTCTTGGGCATTGAAGTTTCTCAAGTGAAAGAAGGAATTTTTATTTCTCTAAAGAAGTATACTAAAAGTATTCTTCAAAAATTTAAAATGATGGATTGCAGGTCTATGGCCATACCATTAGCAGCAAATGAGAAGTTCAGAAAAGATGATGGAGCAAAGAAAGCTAATAGCTCACTTTACAGGAGCTTGATTGGAAGCCTGCTATATCTTACTTCAACAAGACCTGACATTATGTTTGCTGCTAGTTTATTATCCAGATTCATGCAAGAACCAAGCCAAGTGCATTTTGGAGCTACAAAGCGTGTTCTACACCACTTGCAAGGGACAATGGATTATGGGATAATGTACAAATTTGATGGAGATTTGGACTTAATTGGCTATTCTGATAGTGACTGGGCTGGAAGGATAGATGACATGAAGAGTACTTCAGTTATACTTTCTTACTTGGTTCAAGCATTTGTTCTTGGTTGTCAAAAAAGCAAAGTGTTGTTGCTCAATCCACTACCGATGCAGAATATGTCTCAGCAGCTAAGGCTACTTCTCAAGTTGTTTGGCTTAGGAGAATGCTTGAAGATATTGGTGAAAAACAAAAAGGAGTGACTGTTTTGTAGTGCGATAACAAATCAGCGATTGTCATTGCCAAGAATCCAGTCAACCATGAAAGATCGAAGCATATTTCCATCAAGTACCATTTTATCCAAGAAGCACAAGAGAAAGGTGAAATTCGGTTGCATTATTGCCGGACAGAGAACAACTTGTCGACATCTTCACCAAAGCACTTCCTAGAGAAAAGTTTTGCTATCTTCGAGAACGCATTGGAGTTGTCAAGCAAATGCATTAAGGGGGAGTGTTGGAATTAATGCATTCACAAGGATACTATCCTTGACTTTTATGTTTTCTACGAGTCCTTTATTATTTCAAGAAGATCATTTAGTCTTTCAATATTATCTCTTAGTTTTTTAAGAAATCTTTTAGGAGTTTGTGATACATGTATCTAATTATTTGTGTAAGACTTTTGAATTGATTTTTTGAGTAGTATAAATAGAGATGTAATTGATGATTGTAATCATCTCAAGTGACCTTAAGTAACCTAATACAACTTGAGCATTCTCTAAGAAAAATATTCTCTTCCTATTCTTTCCTACAGAACACCCCTGCATGTAGTCCAGCTTAATGCCTAGGGACTTAGAGAAGCAGGTCCAAGTATCCTTGGCACAGCTTAATGAGTGGTTGTTTCATCCTTAAAGGACTTACAACTGTTGCGTTTGGAGGTAATATTGTGACCAAATCTGCAATATAGATTTGTTTTATTGAGGTATGTTACGAACTTATATAGACTCCACTCGATAGATCATATTGAGAACAAGTGCAGTCATTGTTCGTGAGAGGTTGAAGCCTTTTTTTTATTATTATTTACTTGTGTCCAGCCTAATTTCTTATATCAGGGCTAATAGAGTTGTAACCTTATTCTTCTTAGTTTAGAAGCTAATTATAAGATATTCTTTGTGAAACAATTGGCTTCAAATTAGAGTTAGCTTGAAAGGGTTTGCAACAGTCGAGTGATTGTTTGGAAAAAGAGATATTACAGTTAATCTCTTGGATTACTGAGTTGTAATCTAAACATTAGCTTTTTGTTTTAGTGGAGTTTGGGTTAAATCCTACAAGTGTAGATCGTGATTTTTGCATCTTCGAGGTTGGCTTTTCACGTGAAATGTTGCATGTCCACTATTTTATTCCGCATTATTTTTAGGTACAACAACTAGGCAAAAATGTTCACCCCTCTTATTTACGGGTGCATAAAACAACACGTCCTTTCCCTACCAGCTAAAATTAAGATGAACAGAACAAAAAATTAAGAAGTTAAGCACACTGGGAATTAATGTCTATCAACACCCCACCCATTCTTCTTGGTAATCAAGAATAGAAAACCCAATTATTTCTCTCTGTTTTCCCTGTGCAACATTGGTGCAAACATAGAGTCCCAAGGAATAAATATTGATCAAAATTCAAAAACAAGAGATGATGATGTCTTCCATAAGAATTTGTTATACTCCAAAATAATCAATTTCAAAACTAACAATAAATACACTATAAGAGGCTATCTAAATAACTATATATACTAACAATCTCAGCTTTTTCTGAAAGCTCCATGATTTCAATTCCCCTCCAACGCTTCTTCTTCCAAATCAAAATTTACTATTTTTTCTTACTTCAATGAATTTGAAATATTTTTAAGATAATCCATCGTTAAATAGAGCAGAATGGATACAATTATCTACATCAATCAAGTAAGAAAAAAGGAGTTAGCTTTCCCGTGGTAAAGAGTAATTTAGTGGTAGTTTTTCCAGCGTGATTGAATTTTGGAGAAACAAATGAATAGTTATTATGGATACAAAACAAAGAAAAGTAACTTTTGAAAAATTTACTCTGAATAAAGGCGATCCTCATAACTACATGTATCAATAATCTAAGCCTTTTCCGCAAGCTCCAAAATTTCAATTGATTCACCACCTTTTTTCCTCCGAATAATATGTGAAAATCCAATATAATGTTCATTCTTCTTACTAGCCGAAGGCATATGAAAAAAAATTAAAAAAATAAGAACATAGACCACCAAGTAAAACCACTCTCGAACACACTTCATCTTCACCAACCATGTATATATTATTTAATGTTAGTTGATTCCTTTACTAACTATATACCAAAAATCAAATGTGTATAAATGTACCTTAGGACTAGTCCGTTTTGAGCCAAACCCGTAACGTTTTCCCTAATAGGCCTTACACTGTCAAAATTATTTAATACTTCATAAGTAGCTTCTTTTCTTTTTTCTGCGCAATGTATGCAGAAGAGCAATGAAAGCAGTGTCTAATGCAAATGGAATTATTCATAAAGCTCAAGAACCATGCTGGAAATATGTACCAAACATTAAACATAGTGAAAAGCAATATGGAAGAGGACCAAATCAGAAAAGTGGTACTACTCCACAATAATCAATTTAAAAACTAACAGTAAATACACGGTCAGAGGCTATCTACATGACTATAGATACCAATGATCTCTTCTTTTTACTGTAGGCTCCAAATTTTCATAAAATTCAAACTAACAATAAATACACGATAAGAAAAATTGTTAATGAAGAACAAAAATATCATAGATATTTAAAAGAGTTTCTAGAAAGTTATAATATAATATCTTTGATATATATTGTATTTAGGAATTTCTAGAAATTTAGACACTTAGATATTTATAGTTGAGGATAGATTTTTGAATAGTCAAGTGTAGGATCTTGGATAATTATCTAAAAGAAAATCTAGATATTTAGAGTTGAAGGGATAAAGATGATTAGTTTTTTCTTATGGATGTATCTAGAATAATATCTCATCCCTAGACAAGTATAAATAGGAGTGACATTAGGATTTGTAAGACAAAACCAACCCCAATTGTAAGTCATTTAAGCCAATTTAAGAAAGTCTTTCTTCCATAATCAAATTCTCCTTTTCATGGCTTCTTTAGTTGAATCTTCCGATCTTAGTTAATAGTATGCTTCTCCGATTTACTTTTCTTATAGACCTCTCTAAAATCCCATAACCATATTCACTATCAAGGATGGTAGATGGCGGTTTGCTAAATTTTCCCTCCGGGATGGAGTTGTTGCATCTATCAAATGGAAGAAAGACATATCTCGAGAGGATTTGTGGGATATTGTTAATCTTTAGTTACAATGAGATAATTTTGAAAAATTTCGATTCTAACATTAAATGTCATTATGCAGTTCATTTATCTCTCACAACTTATTTGATCATATTAAGGTGCAAATCAGCCATGAGATATAGAATAGATCAACAAGAAGGATCCGTCAACCGGAGAATGAACTGGCGAACACCTCTGCGCTTTCTAATGGAGATAATGAGGATTAAGAACTTATGTTCGAGATTTCTTTATTAAATCTCTCTCCATGAGAAGAATTATCATTTGTCCTAGAGAGAGAATATATTCCTTTTGTTACATTCTTGAGTGTATATGTATACCTAGTGTGTCTATCAAAGAAGTGGAAGGATATTTTGTACTTCTTGTTAGCTCAAGAGAGATGACACATTCTGGTTCGAAACCGAATGAATAATAATTACAGATGGG
The DNA here is from genome assembly GCF_029784015.1 of Lycium ferocissimum. NCBI lineage: Eukaryota > Viridiplantae > Streptophyta > Magnoliopsida > Solanales > Solanaceae > Lycium > Lycium ferocissimum. Next base: position 26,537,355 of record NC_081349.1, on the reverse strand, counting down.
TTAGGACCATAAAGATTTTAGACAAGGAAGAGATCTTACTTTTCTTGTAGTTGGATTCTAAATAACAGGTGGCTGGATTCAGGATATAATACGGTCCATTACGTGGAAAGGAACAAACCATTAAAAGCAAGAAGACAAATTTTTGTATGACTAATGCCATCTTAAAATTAGTAATAAAAGATAGTAGACTATAGGAAGGTTCTAAAACTATATATGAAAATGGTGACCATTCTAGAGAAAGCATCGAGGGAATCGTAGTGGAAAAATTCTTTGTCCAATCATGATATGTCTTCAATCACTGATCAAATATGGAGTGGAGAGTACGGTGATTGATGACCTTGGCGGCTCAATTGCATATGGAGATACAAATGATGGATCGGATACAAGAAAAGGATTCTAGTGGTGGATCCTACGGTAAAGTCTTAGAAATTAAATCGTCACCACTTAGGTGTTTCTCCATATAACACAATTGTTAAAGTCTTGAGGAGTCCGGAAACTCAAGAATGTAAAATATCATGAAGATGATTCATGGTTCGAAAAGGCCAATAAGAAATAGTATTGAAGATGAAAATTTTATCAAGGCATATTTCCTTCTCCAAGGGAAGAAAACCATCATCATTTGTAAGTTGTCGGGAAAACAAGTCACAAGGGTCCAAAAGCTGAAGTTCTTCCACGACAAGTTCGGGATAGCTTCCAAAAAATTACTTTAAGGGGAGTGTGAAAAATTAAAGTTAACTTTTTGAAGAACAAAAATATCATATATTTAAAAGAGTTTCTAGAAAGTTATAATATAATATCTTTGATATATATTGTATTTAATAGAAATTCTATAACTTAGATATTTTAATTAAATTATCTAGAATAAGTAGGATTTTGGATAATTATCCTAAAGAAAAATATAAAGTAAGGGGATAAAGATGATTAGTTTTTTTCTTATGGATGTATCTAGAATAATATCTAGAAGCATCCCTAGACAAGTATAAGGAGTGACATTGGCATGTAAGCAAAACCAACCCCAATTGTAAGTCATTTCAATTTAAGAAAGTCTTTCTTCCATAAAAATTTTCATAGCTTCCTCTTCTTTAGTTGAATCTTCCGATCTTAGTTACGATCTTGGGCTAGCAAATAAGGTTTCCTTCGATTTGCTTTTCATATTTATAAACAATAAGATGCTATCTACATGACTATAGATACCAACTATCTCAATTTTTTCTTCAAGCTCCAAGAGTTCGATTTTTGATCTCCAACTCTTCTTCGTCAGATCATAAAAGAACATCGGATTTGGCTTGAAGGGGGAGTTAGCGATCAATGCTATCTCACCATGAGGAGTACTACTAAAAGAGTAAGACATGAAATATTGCAAGCTAGAAGAAATGGCGGGGGATAGGTAATAGCATGCTTCACCCATTCTTCAGACCTCTCTAAAATCCAAAAATCCATATTCACTATTGAAGGATCAATGGCTGCTAATTTTCCGTCCACTTCTATCAAATTAAAAGACATATCTCTGGGAGTATATTGTAGATCTTTCCACAATGAGATAATTTTGAAATTCTCGATTCTAACATTAAATGTCATTATGCATATTTTATCCTCATAAGCACCCAATAAATAGATAGCTCGGTCAATGCAAACTCCTCTGCGCACTAATGGAGATAATGAACCGGGTACACTTTTAATCTCTCTCCATGACTCATTTGTGCCTAGAGTTATAACCCAGTAATTCTTGAGTGTATATGTATACCTCAATATTTTGTACTTCTTGTTATCTGGTTCGAAACCGAATGAATAATAATTACAGTGGGTTCCGTCCTTAACAAGATTTAGACAAGGAAGAGATCTTACTTTTCTTGTAGTTGGATTATAAATAACAGGTGGCTGCACCTTTGCACTCCATAAACAGAACAAACCATTAACATAACAAATTTTTGTATGACAAATGCCATCTAACTCCTCGATACGACTATAGGAGGCTTTTTTATGTTCCACCTCGATGTCTATGGTGTAAAAATTCTTTGTCCTTGAATTTTGTCTTATCATGACGAAATATGGAGTGAGTATGATTGATGTCTGCAAAAGATGGATCGGATACAAGAGAATTATAAAATTTAGAAAGGCACTTGAAACGCGTTAAAGTCTTGACAGGAAGCCAAGAAAGTATATCATAGATAATATCTTCAGGTATTGAAGTGCTTTTTCTCTTTTCCTTCTCCATAAGGGAAGAAAGCGTTTATTGTTGTAAGTTGTAACACAAGTCACTAGGGTTAGCTGAAGTTGTTCCTCTGCCAATGCCCAGGGTTTTTATGTACATATATTACTAGGGTATTTACATATGATACGTTAATAAAATTCTATAACTTATGATAGCTTAATTAAATTATATAAGTTGAAAAATAAAAGTAAGGGGAAATTTAACCGGCAGTCCTTAAGGTTTTGGCATGTAAGACATACCTCCTCTGTTTTTAAAAAAAATATTATACAAGCCTCCCCTTATTCATATTTAGAAACCTAAATGTAAGAAAACTATTTTCTAACCTAAATTAAAGCTAAACAAGTTGGTTCGTTATGTGCTAATTGTTTACCCTAGAGTGAGCAATTGCATTTATGTCTACGGGGCCATTTTATATTTGTTTAAACCTATATGAAATTAGACATGACGAGTTACATGAATATATAAGCGTATACTGCTTAATGATCATTTAGTTTCATACAGCTTTTCAGTTCTGCTTTCTCTCTATTTATATGAAATTAAACAACAATGGGAAATAGTATATTCTTACATATACTTCTTGTTTCCGTTTATCAATCTCCACAACACCTTTCTATTAATTATCAAATAGGATCTATTAATGGTTCAACTCTTATGCTAAAGTATGCATGCTCTCTATTTGGTATAAAATCCTGATTCAAGAAGAATACTAGACCGGTATCAGCAGAAAAAGCAAGAGCGTGTATTTGCAGACGCACTATATTTACAAAAGAAATATTGGGATTCATGGTAAAGAGAAGGAATCAACCGAAAAGAAGCTCGTGAAACTGAACCTGTTGGGTGAAACTGGCCAAACGATACTATTAATATGATGTGATATTAATATGATGTGATATTGTCCAAAGAAAGCAGTGTTTTTGAGCATGATTCTAAGAAATCACAAGAAACACAAGGGGTATCATAACCGTTAAGTGTATTCCATATATAGGATTTTAACATACATATATCTTTCCATTCCATTAAGGAGGACTCTCTGGCGCTAGAAACTAATTAGAGGCCGATCCAAAATTTAAATTTAACGGGTTCAACCTTTACAATTTCCAGTATTGAAGTCGTTGTACTATTACAATTATGTGTTCAAATCTAGCATTTATGGAAATTTAGTAGAATTTTACACACACACACAGATATATATATATATATATATATTATCCGCGTCAAAAATTATTGATTGAGATGAACACAAAGCAAAAAGACTAGTCCGCCGTCTGGCCCTGCCAAAAAGCACCCAATAAAAGGCACTGCTATGACCAAGCAAAAACAGAGGCAAGAAGATGGATAGCAGAAGGGTATAACTCCAAAAACAGAGAGGTAAAACAAACAAAGTCCAATTATTTAAAGTATAAGTGTGTTACTAACTTGTTGGCCAATCCGACAAATATAACACTAATGTTAGAGATTAAACAGGCAAAACCGACCGAGGGCGGCGAAGTATACTGAATTCAACAGATAACAATATTCGAATGCAGATGGAAGTATTCATCAAGCTCAAGAACCATGCTGGAAACATGTACCAAAACATTAAAGATAGTGAAAAGGCAATATGGCAGGAAGATAAGGACCAACGTAGAGCAGACTTCACAATAATCAACTTAAAAACTAACAATAAATACACGATAAGAGGCTATCTACATGACTATAGATACCAATGATCTCAGTTTGTCCTTCAAGCTCCATGACTTCGATTTCTGATCTCCAACTCTTCTTCTTCAAATCATAAAAGAACATCCGATTTGGCTTGAACGAAGTGTTCACGATCAAAACTATCTCACCATGAGGAGTACGAGTAGAAGAGCAAGACCCTAAATATTGCAAGCTAGAAGAAATGGCCAGCGGAAAGGTAATAGTATGCTTTACCCATTCCTCATACCTCTCTAAAATCCACAAATCCATCTCTCCCTTATACCATCTTAATTGATCAATGCCGGCTAATTTTCCCTCCACTTCTATCAAGTTATAATACCTTAGTGGGGGAGTATATATATCAATCCAAAAAGTGATAATTCTGAAATTTTCAGTTCTAACATTAAGCGCCATTATGCATGTTTTCTTCTTGTAATTATCGAAGAAATAGACAATTCCATCAATGCAAACTCCTCCATTACCAAATAATGAAAATAACGAATGTGTTGCACTTTTAATTCTCTCCATGATTCACTTGAGCCTAGAGTGAAAATCCAGTATCTCACAGGTATATTCTGAGATCGTGTAATCATCAAAATTTTGTACTTCTTCTTATCTGGTTCGAAACCGAATGAATAATCATAAAAGAGGGTTCCATCCCCAACGAGATTTAGGGAAGGAAGGGTTCTTTTTTTTTTTGGTAGTGGGATTATAAATAACAGGCTGCTGCATGTTTCGACTCCATAAGAGGAACAAACCGTTAACATAACCAATATTGGTACAGCTAATGCCATCTAACTCCTTGATACATAGAGCGGAGGCTTTTTTATCTTCCACCTTCAGGTCTACGGTGTAAAAATTCTTTTCCCTTGAATGCGCGAGAAATTCAATTTTATCAGGAGGATATTTTGAGCGGCTTTGATGGATGTCTACAAAAGATGGATCCGATACAAGAGAGTTATAAAATCTAGAAACGCACTTGAAACGACATAAAGACTTGACAGGAAGCCAAGAGAATATATCAGATATGATATCTGAAGGTATTTCAGATTTTCTTTCAACACCACTCTTCATCTTCTCTTCCATGAGAAAAAACTCTTCCTTCTAAGGGACTTTTTATTCTCTCTGTATTTCTAATATATTTATAAAGGTTCAGACAAAGATCAAATTAGTATATGTAACTTGTTAGGCAAGGCTATGTGAATGTATTAATTAATCATCAAGTAAAAAAAATTCCCACAAGTTTTAGATTTGACGGTTTATTCCTTTTCCATTTCCTTCTAGTATTCTATTCTTTTTGTTTATGTTACCTTAAATCCTTAATAAAAGGTTGGAAGAAAAAAACTTTAAAAATAGAAGAATAGTGCTTGCACAATAGCATTAATATTAACGTATATGAGTTTAAGTTTGGTGCACTGATGGTGAACTTTTTGTTTCACCATGAGGTAATTTTAAAGGTAAATACAATAACTTGCATAAGTAATATTAATTGTTTGCCTTTTTTAATAAAAATATAATTTAGAGAAGACAAATAACATTAAAGGAAAGTTAAGGCCTACTTGTACTCTAACCAAAATTATCTCCTTGTTTGCTAATAACGAAATTAATTCCTTCTCTAATGTTGTCTCTTAAAAGGGTTTTCATCCCTCCGCAATATTTTGACATGCTCTTTAGATTAATGGATGGAACTTTTTGAATTGAAGTTTTATTAAGGTTGAATACTTTAACAATGGAAGATGAGATGAAACGATGAGAAAAAGCAAAGAGAGACCAAAAAAAAAAAAAATAGATCTAAGGAAGAGACAATAATTTTCTTCAGCAAAAAAAAAAAAATGCAATTCAAAATTGAATTCCTCGAAATCCATTTTAACCGAAGTTTAGGTGGTAAAAGAAGCCAAGAGAGAGAGCATCAATTATTGAAGAGTGGGTGGTGGACGTTTAAGGAAAGAGAGGGTAAAGGAATAAAGAAAAATTCAGCGAGTAAAATTGTAGAAAAAGAGAATAAAATAGGAGTATCAAAATTGGTAACATGCTATAGCAGGTCAATATTACCTGATAGTGTAAAAAAACGATACGCTGACAGTGCACCAAACTTAACTCTAGCGGATATTATCTACTAGTTGCAATATTTAGGGTGATCTAATTTTTTAACTTAAAGGTGGTGGGGAAATTAATTTCACCCAAATCAGCAATATACAAACTTTAATCTTTTGTTGTCTCAAAGCAAATAGGGCAATTTGCACGATTGCCCTTATTTTGAGGTGGTCTTTGATTCTTGTCCCTCAAATTGCTAGTATTTAATTTTTGTGTCTTTAATTTTTGTCTTTTGCCTAAAATATTCCGAGGTTTTGGGCTTGAACCTCGGCTCATAAAAAAAAATTGCAAGGCAGAATTTCGTAGCAAAATTAGGCCTATTCGGAAGACCTAACTTTTGTAGAATTCCAAAAGAATAAACAAAAATATGCGTTGCAAAATTTCGCAAGACAAACTTTTGCCTTAAGGCTTTCTGTCTTAAGACAAACCTCTACCTTATTACTCCTATCTGAGAATATTCTTAGAAATATTACCCGGGCAATTCGCAGGAATGCACTTATTTTGGGGTGGTCTTTAATTTTTGCCCATTATATTGGTGATCGTTAATTTTTGACCCTTTATTAGAACCTCTTGGTTTCGGGATCGAATCTCCATCCAGTCAAAAATTAAAAAAAAATCGCAAGGCAAAATTTTGCCTTGGCAAAACTCTACCCAAAACTTAAGGCAAAATTTTGCCTTAAAAATCCAAACCTGTGCTTTGCGAAATTTCTTCGTTTTTGTACTGAGCTAGGGTTTGAACCCAAAACCTCAGGGCATTAGGCGAAGGGCAAAAATTAAAAATCACCCCAAAAGAACGACAATCCGCGCAAAAAAATGATATTACCCCACATAATTAAATATTTGATCCAATATATTTGAAGCTTCCTCTCTTAAAATACATGTATATCAATCCTCACTTCTACATGCGCCTAATGCAATGCGTCACTGAAATTGCACTCATATCTACTCTGTCTTAGTTCTGCTCAACTAAAACTTTTGACGTTAAGGTCTGTCTCGGAACCTCCATTCTATCAATAAGACTGGGAAACTAGGAGATAAGGCACAACAACAACGAACATAATAGGGTAACCAACCTCTATGCGAAAGCAGCGGTGAAGAAAAGACTTTTGATAGAATCAAACTTCTAGTAATTTCCCCCGTGTTTGCCAATGAAGTAGTTTAGGCCGACACTCTAGAAACTATATTTGATAGCGAGGTTTCTCTTGGTAATGAAATTCAAAACAATTCCTTTTGGTTATTTTGTTTGTCAGGGATGTACATGGACTGGGTTAGCTCGAATTTTTTAAATATCAAATCAAATTAATTGCGTCGGATTTTTAAATTTATAAATTAAATCAGACCAATAAAATTCGAATTTTTCAATTTTGGGTTTTCTCAGGTTATTCGGTTTTTTCGAGTTTTTCGGGTTTTTTTTTCTGAAATAGTCTTCATACAAAACATATCACTTTTACTTCAAATATTTCTTTAGTCCTAATAAAATACAACTATATAACTAAGGTGTTTCTTAAGAAAATAACACAAAATGTGAGATGGGTGATGACATCGAATTAAAATGTTCAACTAAAAAGATAATAAAATCAATTAAAATAAGTATTACTAATTAATAAGCCATAATCTAAATACTAAGTTATGCTATAATAAGTACGGCTAATAAGTATTAATTGCATGACAAAGAAAAAAATTAAGCTATGTATTTTAACCCTCTAAACCAATTATTCAAAACTAAAGAATAGATACCCAACATTACAGTCATTCCTAGTGTTAGAATTGAATTTCTTTTGTTAGTATTAGTGTTGAGTTGGTTTTGATCTGGACTTTATTTGAGTTACTAACATCCATAGATTATAAAACTTATTGGTATTCAAAATTCTAAGTTCAAGCTTAAAATAATATGATAAAAAATAAAAAAACTATGAAAAAATTTAAGAAATATTTACAAATTACATTACAAATAAATATTTTTATGTATAAAATATTATAAAAATTGAATACACGCAATATCAGGTCGGTTTGGTTCGGTTTGACTTTTTTTAGCTAAAACCAAACCAAACCAATTATGATCGGATTTTTTTTTCAACACCAAATCAAGTCAAACCAAATCATTAGTCGAGTTTTTTTCTCGATTTGACTCGATTTATCGGTTTGGTGCGGTTTGTCGGTTTGCTTTGTGCACCCCTATTGTTTGTTATACTCCCTCTATCCCTAGTTATGTTCAGATTTCGAGAGTCATATGTCACATTAATTAATTATTCACAATATTTAAAAGGCATATGATAAATTATCGTAAAAAAACTACTTCACTTGTTTGAAATTGAAATACGAAAGATGCCGCATAAATTAGGACGGAGAAAGTATATTTTAGATATATTTTAAGCACATCATTTTAACCCCAAAAAAAAAAAAGGGGGTCTGTCCCCTGAACAAATGGCCCCCAAAACAAAGTCCCACTTTTACTTCGGACTCTCCAAACCTTTTTCTCTTTCTTTTGCACCCCAAAAAAAAAAAAAAAAAAAACAACAACAACAGCACCAACAAAACCAGAAAAAAAAAAAAATCCAAGATCAAAAGAAATCAAACAAATTTTTTTTCCCAAATTCAAGAATCTTTGTTAGTACGTTACAATGATGGCAGTTAAAGCAAACCCAAATTCCCTTTCCCTTTCATCAACTCATTATTACTCTTCTTTCCCAGTTCATAGAATTTCTTTAAAAAGCTTTCCTTTTTTGCCTGATTTTCAATGTAGAAACCTTGTTTGGGCTTGTTCTAAGAAACCCATTTCGGGTTCTTTAAATTTGGATCCGAGTTTCTCGAATTCCGGGTCCGGGTCGTCACAAAAAATGGATTCAATGAACGATGGTGTTGAAGTTTCGTCTTCTCCTTCAAATGCCATTGATTTCCTCACTTTGTGTCATAGTCTTAAGGTAAAAATGTATCCATGCATGTGAAAAGTTTTGTGATTTCCATGTACTCTCGTTTCAATTTGTTTGTCTGGTTTTGACTTGACACATATAAAAGACTTTTAAAATTTGTGGTCTAAAATAAACATTATGGTTATAAAAGTGGAATTTTAAATTTAAACTGTTTCTAATTATATAAAGGTGACATTATTTTGGGTGTAACTAAAAAGAGTGGATAAATTGAGTGCCAGAGCCTAACTTTGTTTCTAGTCATGTTTTAGGAGAAATTTTTATGTGGAGTATTCAGTTTTATTTTTGGAGTTGGTACTTTTGTGTATGACTTGGTTTGAAGTTGGAAAAATAAGTAATCTAATTTTCAGCTAGGATTGGGTATTGATGTTTAGATATTTAGCAAGTACATAAAAAGTTTTACAAATTTCAACTTTTTAGGATTGAATATATATATAAAAATAGTATGTTGTAGTCAAAGAATAGCTGTTTTTACTATGAATTCTTGCAGGAAACAATAAAATAAATCAAGGGTATGTGATAAAGTTGTGATCTTTTACAAATATGAAACTGTATGTGTAAGTACATTATTGGTCTTTTTGTTTCAAACCAACTGAGCATTTTTATTCATCTTCCAGCAAAAGGTTACACGATGATTTGAGGGAGTTGGTACACTTTACAATGACCCTTAGTTACAGAAGATTTGACTAGTTCAAAACTAGTAAGATGAAGAAAATACTATTGGTACTCATCATACCAAATCATCTGACTAATTGTTAAAGCACTCTCCTATGCTAAACAGAGACTAACTCAATCATGGTGGAAAAAAATGATTTAGAGACTTCTTCAGTTTGTAGACTCTTGTTGATGGCATACCCCACCTATCAGTGTTCATAAGTCCCTAACTTCTTTTGGCAAGCCAATGAAATTGTGAAATATTCGCGATTGGGAACAGTCATGACCAAGATTGGCTAGTTTATCAGCTACTTGATTACCTTCCCTGTAAACATGCTTGAGGATATATCCATTATCCTCCATTCCTTTCCTTAACTCAATAACCTCATCATAAATGTTCCATGGAATGGTATTTACACCATTAACACAGTCTACCAAGAGCTTGGAATCACTCTCAGCTTCAATGTATTGATATTCATTCTCCAAACACCAGTTAACTCCATGCACCAGTGAAACTGCCTCAGCCCAATTACCAGTTCTTGGTCCCAAAGTGAGAGTATAAGCCATCACTAGATGCCCATGATGATCTCTGATGACCCCTGCACCAACACACTGTCCACCTCTGCAGCTTCCATCAGTATTGAGTTTGATGAAACTTAAAGAAATTCTCAACCACTTAACCATCATATTCTTCTGGAAAGCCAACTGGTTAACACAAATATCCTCTATTCCTTTCAAGTTCTGCTACATTTTCACTTTAGCAAATTGATTTTGAATTAAGCCAGTAGTAGTAAAGGATATAAGACCCAAGGATCTAGTAACATTGCTTCTCTCATTTCCATATTTTATACCACACCTAGCTTTCCAGATTTCCCAAGTAGCAATAATTGGCAAGATGTCTCTAAGCATAGCAGTTACTGGATTAGTAGCTTTGGATCTCCACCAGTTGATGAGAAACTGCCTAAAATTGCTATTAATAACTTGAATGCCCATAATCCCTCCCAGCTTCCTCCATATTTTCTGAGCAAAGTCTCCTTCATAGAACATATGTTCCACTGTTTCAACTTTGGGGAAGAAACAAGTACAAATAGATGGAATGGAAATTCCAAACCTGGCTATTCTGGTATCAGTAGGGATCCTGTCCCTCAGTGCTCTCCACTTAATTACCATATTTTTGTCCATGGCAAAGTTCGTACTTGTCTCGTGCGCCTGACCCACACACCAGGCTAGATAGTTCCCTATTTTAAGTATTGGATTAGACATTGAACTGAAGCTGTCCTAGTCGAATATGTAGCAAGAAACTTAAGAAGAAAGGTCACTTTGCATTGCTTCAAATGATTTTAATACAGTTTAATAATATAATTAATCGATTTATTAGCTTTCTTGAGCTATAAATGTAGAGTCTGTAACTTATTGCTCATTTTGGCATTCCTGTTAGCAAGTCAACTTCATGCATTGTATCACACCTTCAACTACTTTGTTCAAAGGCAGTGACCTGTTAAAACCGGAATCCACAAACTTAAACTTAGCCTAAGAGGTCAGTTATATCCTGTTTGGCCAAGCATCTGGGAAGCTAAAAGTACTTATTTTAGGGAGTTGAGCTGTTTGATCAAGCTTTTAGGGAAAAAATAACTGCTTTTGAGTAGCAGCAGAAGGTGTTTTTCATAAGCTAAGAAATGTAGATTTTCCCTAGAAGCACTTCTTAAACCTTGACCATGCACAAATTACCGCTCTAATATAGACAAAAGTGCTTTTGGAATCGATTAGCCAAACACAAACGGCTACTCTTCAAAAGTACTTTTTCCAAAAGCACTTCTTACAAAAAGTGCTTTTCATAATAAGTAGTTTTTGGAAGCTTGGCCAAACAAGTTATTAATCTCCAATAGGAAAAAAACTGTAGATGGAATTATCTTGTTTCATCTAAAAGATGTTTTTATTATTATTATTATTATTATTATTATTATTATTATTATTATTATTGTTATTATTATTATTATTTTTTATGACATGGAAACCCGCAGCCACTACCCGTCGGGTGCGCACAGGGTAACCCCAGCTCCTGTGCAATAGCTAGCAAACCACACAGAAAAGATAACCCGCACTAGGCAAGTCCCATGCAACGAGCTCGACCCAGGAAGGCAAACCCCTCCTGCCGTCGTAGGCGGGGTTTCAAACCACGAGACCTCCATTATGAAAGCCCCATGCTCAACCAACTGAGTCACCCTTGCGGGTTTCATCTAAAAGATGTTTATTCCCAGCACTCTTCTCTTCCTAATGCCATCTGATTCTCTAAACCTCTGAAGACATTGATGTAAATATCCAGGCCTCAAGAGAAAAGAGAGACTTCCTTGATGCGATGTTAATAACCAATGATAATGAGTTAACTTTGATGTAGCTTTTTGCAAATAAAGGCTTACTGAGAAAGTAGAAAATTGTCCCCTGTTACCCTTGACATTAGGTTTTACTTATTGAATATCTTCATAGGCAATCTGAGTTCCGCTTCACAGTCAAGGTTTTAGGACTTCCTATAATGTGGTGTTAGGAAAGAAAAATAATGTCCTCCATTTTTTCTGCTGCAGTTCTTTCTTAGTTAATCTCTTTACTGTAGTGCTATCTTAATGAATGATTAATCTTTTTTCCATATTGCATTTGTTTACTTATTCTCCAATGGCTCTACTTGTTTTGTAGACCACAAAGCGGAAGGGATGGGTAAATCATGCAATAAAAGGTCCTGAATCTATTGCTGATCATATGTACCGTATGTCCCTGATGGCCCTGATTGCTGGTGACCTTCCTGGCGTTAATAGGGAAAGGTTGGACTTGAATATAGCTGATAATGTTCTTGCTATTTTGTTTCAAGATTTTGATTTAAGTTTGTACACATTTATTAATTATTCTGTTATATTGCTAGTGAAATGAGTGGGAAAAGACATTTAAAATTGTAGCCATGTATTGCTTCCACTAGAACACATCTGCCATAATTCTTGTGATATAAAATCTCGTAAATGTAAATCTATTTTTTGTTTGGTTTCTCCATAGCTAACTGTGAACAGTTATTTAGTTCACAACTAATTTTCCTACCATTCCAGAAAATGGATACAAGTGTCTGTCCATGAACATATTGCTATGCTCTTCTTAAAGAATCAGGAAGCAGAAACTTCAGTAACACAGTTTAGTCCTATTTTTCACCTTAACTGATTTTCTAAATAATTATTACTTGGAGTTGGATCATACATTGTTCTTCTGTACACAATCCAATTTTAGTTACTGAGGGTTCATGCTACCAAGAGTGTTTGCATCTAATATGTAGTTCACCTTTTATGCTGGGTATTTGTTAGGTTTTTCTTCTGAGTTGCTTTCTCATCTAGGCAAATTGAACTGAGCCGGTGTTTGGTTAATAAATGAATGACTAGAGCTGCTTACCTAACATAGAATTCTACCAAGCTGTTGATGATCATTACTTGAATGTGTTTTGTAGTTCTTTCTGAAAAACTTGAAGTCTGTTCATGCAAACATGATCTTGATGCTCTTTCTATAGTGATACTTTCTTCATCTGTTGACATATCCATAAAAAAAGATGTTTATATTCATCTATCTGGTAGAAGGTAATCATAGTGCTGCTTCATTTATGTAACAGGTGTATTAAGATGGCCATTGTTCATGATATCGCAGAAGGTATGACCTCCAACTTCGAAATTATCTTTCTGATATTTAAGTGTTTTTATTTTGAACTTGAAGGCTGAACTTCTGTATGCTTATTCCGACATAATATGGTGAATATAATACGGTTATCCGTTATCAAGAAAAATATGGTGAATATAATTGCCATTGCGGAAGCACCAAGGAATGATGAGTCCAAGCATGCATATAGTGCTTTTCAGGGATCTTTGCTGTGGAAAGAGGCAATTATGCACACCAAACAAACAAAAAAAGAATAAAAAAAAAAAAAAAAAAAAATAATAATCCATGGGATGGGATGTAGCCCACTGGCTGTATTGTGGAATGTGGATAATATGAAGGGAAAGAAATAGGAGAGTGTTGAAGGGGTTGAGAAATATTTTGTACGCGATAGGAGTAGCCTCATGTATTCAGTTTCTTTTTTCTTTTTCTTTTTTTTTCTTTTTTTGTGTGTGAACCCATGGGGTTCTTGTTTGTATATATGATTGGATGACTTTTATGGGGAACCATATTTTGGCTTAGATCTCCCATTCTTTTTGGTATACTACTTGTCTACGGGGATTTCTTCTACATTAATGAATTTATTTACCTTATAAAAAATAAGTAGTTGGCTCTGTGCCGTGTGGTGCTTCCTGTTTGGTTATTAGTTAATCTGCAAATTCCAGTGTAAGAAATCTTATGGTCCTCCTTGCTCCAATGATCTAAGAAGCATCAAGCTCTGAAAGATTATGAGTTTGTCCAAGTAAAGAAAATACCTTTGATACACCGCAATTACTAAACCACTTACATATATTACCAAACTTCTTATACACATTGTATTCTCCATTGTAAGAATTAGGTTTACCACCTTCATCAGTTTCGCTTTGGTGTTTTCTTCTTCTACGTGTTCATTCGTCTTCTTTTTCTTTTGATTGGACTGGGCCTGAGGTTCTCACCATATTATTTGTAAATCTGAGTTTTTTGCATTTGATGATAGTTTTGAACTTTTATAGCAATTGTTGGAGATATAACTCCGTCTGATGGTGTACCTAAGGCTGAAAAAAGCAGGCTTGAGCAAGCTGCTTTGACTGAAATGTGCAAAGTTCTTGGTGGAGGGATGAGAGGTATTCCCTTACGGTGTTTATCTAATCAACAAGGCTCTATCTTTCATATCATATTATTTATTCTCTACTAGGCAGTCAAAACACTCTGATAAGGGAGTTTCTTTCATTTGACAATATAAATATCATGCTTTATAATATTTCCAGCTGAAGAGATTAAAGAACTGTGGCAAGAGTACGAAAACAATGCTTCACTGGAGGCCAATCTTGTAAAAGATTTTGACAAGGTATGGATTACTAGCTTTCATCCAATATATAAACGTTGTACGGAGAGAAGTTTCACATCTTGAGTACACTACTTCTTTTCCTCGTCAAATTTTCTCAGAGTTTGTATCGGAACTTTGAGTAACTTGTCAATTTATGAGTTTTTATATTATTGGTACTTTCACCCGTATCTTCTTTAAAATTAGTGCATCTTCCATCCTGTAAGTCTTGGGTGTGTAATTTAATGAGTACCAAGTTGCCTCTTATCACTCTACTAGATCTTTAAATGATATAACATCTGATAGATTTCATGTTTTTCTTTTCGATTCTCCAGGTTGAAATGATCCTGCAGGCATTGGAATATGAATCAGGTGAATAACTCGTCTCCGAAAACTTTAAGTTAAAGACCAAAAAACCTACTACTTTTACTGAATATATTTTTCTAGTTTGTGCTTCTCACTAAGTTCCGTATGGTTGAGTACTTTTGGCATTTCATCTATAATTAAAGGGCTTTGTTTTTCCCTGTAGTAGGATGTTTGGATACATCCTTTTCTCATTAACAGTTAGATGCCTAGATGAAGAACACTTTCATCTTTATGTACTCAAATCCAGTGGAACGTTTATAAATTACATTTGATGCAGCATGGCTTTGTGCAATCTTCTATATTTCTCCTTTCTGTACTTCTTGCTGATAGGCTGTTGTTTTTTTGACAGAACATGGGAAGGTACTGGATGAGTTTTTCTTTTCAACTGCAGGTCAGTGATCTTTTATTTCCGATTAGGAAAAAAATGAGTGTGTTGTCTTGGCCACCATTAAGTCATTTCTTGATGATTCATATATATTTACATGCAGGAAAATTTCAAACAGAAACAGGAAAAAGCTGGGCAGCTGAAATCCATTCAAGGAGAAACTCCAGACTGGGAAAATGACTCAACTGACCCTCATTGATATTTTGCGTTTAGACCATTTTAGTGTCTCCCGTGACGCGTCTTCATATGACTGGGAGAGATAGCATAATGTGTTGATGTAATCAGAGTAAAAATGCACTAGCTTCTTTGTTCAGCTAAGCTCCGGTTAAGCTGAATGCTCGAAGTGAAATTTAGGTAGGAGATGTTCTGCTCTAGGGATATACTTTACGTGCTGCATGCACTATGCACGACTGACTTTTTTCCCAGAACCCTTATCAGAAAAAAACTTTTTCCCAGAATTATTTTGGTTGTCTTGACATGGTGACATCCTAACATTGCTTTCAAAAAATTCAGCAGCTTTTGCTATGATCCATTCTACTGTTTTGTGGAGTGCTAAATGTGGATTTACAGAAGCTCCAAAGCTAAGTGTGTACCTTGGTTTCCTTTTTCTCCCCCTATTTGCATATAAAGTTGCCACTTTTACCTTGAGGCTGAAGATTAAAAAGTTAAATGAGGGAAAATAATGGAAGGATACATAAACAATTATCTTGTTAAAACAACTCACAATTATAATCTTCATAACTCGTCAAAGGTCAGCTAAGGAAATAATCCTTAAAGAAGACTATTTATACACAATTAAAGAAGACTATTTATACATAATGGGCTTGACAAACACCCAAAATAAAGTCATCATTAAGCGGAGGCTTTCATGCAGATGAAACTTTTCATGGAGGCCTTCAATATTTGACTCTAGGCTTTTATGCTCTCTTGAAACAATCCTATGAACTCGATGTCAACTTGGTCGGTTGTATTGTCAAAGGTGCCTGATTGATCTACGTCACAAGTTATACCGTAATTATAATGATAGGATTAAAATACGAAATTGTTACTCCTGTTATATAATCTTGTTATAACTTGCTCACCAACCAAACCAACTATTATACCTCCAAATCCCCCTTTCCCCTAGAGACAGAGATGTTATTGTTGTGCCTTTGTGCATCCCTTGGATCCAATTTTGGGCCAAGCCCAAGATAGAGTTAAGAACAGTTCAAGATTACAGTTCATTTGCACTCAAATTGGTGTTCTTTAATTTTTGTCCCTTCACCTAATATCATGAGGTTTGGGATTCGAATCCCAGCTCAGTCAAAAAAGAAAATTCGCAAGGCAGAGTTTCGTACCAAAGTTAGGCCTATTCGGGTCAAAGTTAGGCAAAACTCTGCCTGAGCATTGTGTGCAAAACATTGCCTGAGAATTGCATGCAAAACTCTGTCTTGCGAATCCAAACATCTGCCTTACGAAATTCCTTCCCTTTTTTTTTTTTTAATCGAGCTGAGGTTCGAACTCAGAATATCAGGCGAAAGACAAAAATTAAAAACTACTAATTTGAGGGATAAAAATTAAAGACCTGTGCGTTTGAAGGACAATCCGCACAAAAAAAAAAAAAAGTTTAAGAACACTGGTCTATGGTAATGTGGGCCAGGATGTGTCAGATCGGCCCATAAAATTTATGTCATTTCACAATTATCTGTCGACATAATCCCATTAATTAGCAAACGTAAGCAAAGGTATGGATAACTTTGTTTGAACTTTGAATTTGTGAACGAATAAAAAGTCAAAGAGGGATAATTAAACTTTTGAAAACAACTTTAAATCTTGAATGCAAATTTTAGACTTTTTTGCTTTCTAGTTTCTACTCCTATGGAGAAGCTAGCAATTTTTATTTCTTCCCACATGTTCTTTTGTACAAAAAATATTCTTCCCACTAGTACATAAACAACGTTTACTATTACTCTAAAATCATTTATTTTTCTGAAAAAAATTTCGTCAAGTACCTGAAACTTTTAGTGAAACAAAGCTTAAATGAAATTATAAAGTTATTCGGTGCATGGTTTAAACTAGGAGGTACAAAGTAAACCGACAGAGCGGATCCAAGATTTTCAATTAGGAAAAAGTTAAATATACACCGTAATTTTTTGCCAAAGGGATAAAAGTTAATATATGTATATAAACAAGAAAATTTATCCTATATATACACCGTAATTTTTTGAAGGACAATCCCCCAAGTAGATCCAAAAAAAACCAAAGTTTAACCGAATCAAATGAAAAAAAAATTCGATTAGTGGTTTGGTTTAATGTTTGTGTTGAAAAAACCAGCCGCTCATAATTGGTTTGGTTTGGTTTTAGTTAAAAAATCAAGCCGAACCAAAACCAAACCAACTCCGACATTTATGTCAAGTTTTAAAATATTTATTTGTAATGTAACTTATAAATATTTCTTAAATTTTTCCTTAGTTTTTATCTTTTATCATATTATTTTAAGCTTGAACTTAGAATTTTGAATGTCAATAAGTTTTATATTTCATAATGTTAGTAATTCAAATAAAGTCCAAACAAAAAACAACTCAACACTAATGCTAACAAAAAAAATTCAATTTTATCACTAGGAATGACAATAATGTTGGATATATATTCTTTAGTTTTACATAATTGATATAGAGAGTGAAAAATACATAACTTAATTTT
The DNA here is from genome assembly GCF_029784015.1 of Lycium ferocissimum. Taxonomy (NCBI): domain Eukaryota; kingdom Viridiplantae; phylum Streptophyta; class Magnoliopsida; order Solanales; family Solanaceae; genus Lycium; species Lycium ferocissimum. Next base: position 26,519,374 of record NC_081349.1, on the reverse strand, counting down.
TTTTCCTTTGTCATGTAATTAATACTTGTTATCTGTATTTATTTTAGCATGACTTAGTATTTTTAGGTTATGGTCATTTTCTCTATGGCTTATTAATTAGCAATATTTATTTTAACCGATTTTATTATCTTTTTTGTTGAATATTTTAATACATTGTCATTACTCATCTCACATTTTGTGTTATTTTCTTAAGAAACACCTTACTTATATAGTTGTATCTTACTAGGACTAAAGAACTATTTGAATTAAAAGTTAAAATGAATGCTTTTCCGGAAAAAAAAAAAAACTCAAAAAACCCGAGAAAATCCGAGGTTGAAAACCCCAAATTTTATTGGTTTGATTTGGTGCATAAATTTAAAAACCCGACGCAATTGGTTTGATTTGCTATTTAAAAAATCCGAACCAACCCAGTTCATGTACACCCCTAGCTTAAACGTTGGTATACGGCTAAAAGTATTCTATTATAAAAATTTATACCGTTAAAATTGCTTGGTTACTGAAATACCGATGTTGAAATCGGTATATGGTTAATTGTATTTATATTTATTACAGTATATATGACTTAAAAATCAAGGGCGGAGTTACCCTTGACAAAGACCAATTAATAAATGAATACATTGTGGAGATCATAAGGCAATATTGTTTTATGTGTGTGTATATTGTACGATCATGAATCTTCTAGGTTATTCATCTCTGTTGCTTTTGCAATAAACACCTTACTTATATAACAGTATCTTACTAGACTAAAGAATTATTTTGAATTAAAAGTTATATGTTTATATATGAAGGCTTTTCCGGAAAAAAAAAGAAATAGGTTGAAAACCCCAAATTTTATTGGTTTGATTTGGTGTATAAATTTTTTTGCGAATGGTTTAATTTGTTATTTAAAAAAAGTTAATATATGTGACACACCTAACTTAAACGTTGGTATATACGGCTAAAATTTATACCATTAAAATTGCTTGGTTACTGAAATACCGATGTTGAAATCGGTATATGGTTAATTGTATTTATATTTATTACATGCGCATATATGACTTACTAAAATCAAGGGCGGAGTTACCCTTGACCAAAAGGGACCAATTAATACCCCTTCGTCACTGGAATACATTGTGGAGATCATAAGGCAATATTGTTTTATGTGTGTATATTATACGATCATGAATCTTCTTGGGTTATTCATCTGTTTGCTTCTTTATATCTTGTCTTGTTCTTAACGGAATATTACAGCTGACAAATTCCTAGATACATAATTGTCTACCATGAGTTAGTGAATGATCCAACCATGAGTTATCAGTTCTGGGAGTTGCCAGAACCTAGTGCCCTATTGAACCCTATATATGTGCGCGCGAATAAACAAGTATGAATGGAGTTAAAAAAAAAACACATTGTTTGCAACAAATTTTCTCAAATATGAAAATAAACTGCAACTACAAAAAAAAATTAAAAAAAATAAAAATATATATATATATATATATATATATATATATATATATATATATTATCAAGATTTTGAATACAAATTTTTTTGTTCCTTTATTCTTTCTCCGAATTATTGGCCTCGAGTAGCGTAGTTGTTGCACATAGGATGATGCAGACCTGAGTTGATCTTGAGGAAGAATAACTCTACTTGATCACTTCGACTTTGAGAAAAATAAGATACAAACCTCTACGTTAGGTTGATCTTATACTTGACATTTAAATAATTTGGCCGTTATAGACAAAAAAATGCATAATTCTAATTTTCATTTATTAATTGCCAAATTCTAAGCTTAATCCTCTTTGTATAACGAACGGAAAACCGTTTAATGATGAATAATATATATATATATATATATATATATATATATATATATATATATTATCATAAGTAGTGTATTAAATGATCAAATATTTGGTCAAAATCTCTACACTTATTATTGGTAATCATATATATATTCTATTTTTATAAAGATGGTTAATTATTATATTACCAAAAAAAGAAGATAGTTGTTATATGGGGGGTAATTTTACAAAGAGTGTCCGTTATAAAGTCAAGCTATTTCTTGTTATAGGTGAAATATTGTTATAGAGAAGTCTTTATTATAGAAACTTATTTATTATATGCGATGCATACAAGCCAAGTATTATACCGACCGTATTTGATGTCATGACCTCTTTGTGAATATAAATTTTATGGGTATGTCTTTGTTTTTATAGACCTTCAAGATTTTAGCCTAGTAGCCTCCAAAAATAACATTTTTTTTGGACTTGATCTAAAACTATGAATTCAGCTTGTCTTGTAGATGCCCAACTTAAATCAGGTAAATTCTTATGTCTACACACATTTAAGGACCTATTCTCTAAAACTAACCCCCAAAAAATTCTAAAATTTTGAATCTGTCATTAATGACGTAAGACAATTACAACAAGCAAAGAAAGTTCAGAGAAATGCCAGCATTTTTGTTGATAGTATCTTCAATGAATTTATGCAGGTATGGGGTAGGGAATAAAAATCTACTAAGATTCAAAGAAAAGTGCAGAAAAAATATACTCCTAAGAAGGTGCAAAACGTACCATTGTCTGCATGCAATTATTAGGCCCATAAATTCAGCTAATATTCAAAATTGTCATTATTGAGAATGAGGGACAAAAAAAAAGACAGGAGCCGGACCATAAACAGTATTGTCCCACTAACAAAAATACGTGAACCCCATTATTTCCTTTTGTTATCCCCAAAAAAGAGCAAGACATAATTTCCTCAGGAAAACTACTGAAAATTTGTGTAATTATATCAATAATAGTACTTCCTATTGTGAATCATTATGAGGTGATTTAATTATAGAAGAAACGACTAAAAATGAGTGCAATTTAACTACTATCGCTGTCAGTGCACCATTTTCACACTCTATCAAATTAAAATGATTGCAATAATAAAAAGTAATTGTGTATAATTTTAAGCGGGAAAAGAATTATGAGGTTTCAAAAAACCTAGATGATTTCTTTTTATCTCCTAAATTTTGATGGAGATAGTTACTCGTATTTGTGCCAGTGAAAGATAGTAGGTACATTGTAAAATTAATCGAGATGTGTGCAACAACACAATTATAAAAAAAGAAGAAGGTAAACTTACAGAAATAACTACCTTATTATAGGTTCTTACCATTAGTAGCTACCCTTTTCAATATTAAGATATGTAGCTACCATTTCATTAGTTTATGTATTTGGACGCGTGTATTTGAAGGTCTTCAAATACATAACTAATCTGTAAACAATAACCAGATCTCTTAAATTTAGGCATTAATGGTGGTGTTTATTAATAGACAGAATAATACATTTTTTTAATATCTTTCTCTCTTCCCTTCTTTTGGTAAGGTAAATTTTGTTCCATAATTTTAGCTTCCATTTCTTTCTCCAACCATGATTTTCCTTCTCTCTTCCCTTCTTTTTGTAACTAAATTCAAAATTCAAAAACATTAATAATAGAAGGAAACACAAAAATAGAGATTATGATCATTCAACCGGTAATTCAAAAAATACATGATTTGTAACTTCAAAACACTTAAAAAACAATTGTATTTAAGTTTATATTGAAAAATTCAAATACACAAATACAATCAAACATTCATAAACGAATTTAAATGACTGTGTATTCGATTCGCCGTTCATCACTATTTCAAATATACAAATACATACAAACAAAATACATCACTCATTGGTTCAAATACACAAAAACATGCAAACATATGCATCACTGGTTCAAACACACAAATACATAGAAACATTCATAAACAAATTTAAATGACTGTGTATTTATTCGCAGTTGATCATTATTTCAAATACACAAATACATGCAATAAAATACATCACTGTTTCAAATACACCAGTACATAAAACATTCATATACAAAATTGAATGTGTGTGTATTTTATAAACAGTTAATCACTGGTTCAAATACACAAAAACATACAAACATATGCATCACTGGTTCAAATACACAAATTGCATACATATTACTTAATGAAAACAAAAATAATAGTGTAGAAAATCAACGAATCATATAACATTGAAAGCCATTGAGGCATCAAGAAGGTATGTTAACAAATGCCATATTTTGATGCCAAAAAAAATAAAATATATCTAACATGTTTGGCAGAACCTGCAACAACAATGATAGTCATTGTTGAGAAGAAGTTAAGGTTTAGGGTTTAGTAGAAAAGAAGAAGCTAACAATGATAGCCGTTGTTGAGAAGAAGTTAGGGTTTAGGATTTAGTGGAAGGAAATAATATGGTTGAAGAAGAAAGGAAGGAAGAAGGAGAATCATGGTTGAAGAAGGAATGGGAAGCTAAAATTATGGAACCAATTTTAATAATAGTCAATGCCTATTATTAAGAGATTTGTTTAATTATGTATGTGTATAGTTACTGATATAGCTATGGATGGTAAATTAGAAAAGTAAATTAGTTACTAAATATAAATAACTAAAAGAGTAGTTATTATCAATAAATAGGTCTTATAAGAAGCTACATCAAGTAATTATTCCTAAAATATATATCCTAATTGAGGAAATGATGAAAAGACAACGTGGTGAGACATATAAATAAACAATAAGGTCTTTTTGCCACTCTGTTTTGGCCACAATGATCCAAATGAGGTAAATTTATATGACTATTTAGGTCAAATTTAATAATTTATGCTTACTTAATGTGATTTCTATCTTTTTTTCTCAAAATTTATCTTAATTTAAAATTGTACAATAGAGGTTATGGTGGTTTTTAGATAAGTGTGGCCAAATTTGGGTCAAATTGGTGTGGTAAATTAGCAACCCTCATAAATAAATTTCGAGATAGTAACACAAAAGGTCACCCAACTATGGTTAATGATCTCTCAAGGTTATGTTTCTTTGTTTTGTAATAAGGTCACCCAACTTTCCCTAGATCACATCAAAAGTCACCTAATCAATATTTGACAAATAAAATATGACATGACATTTAATTTAGTCCATATGGACTTTTCCTTTTTTTTTTTCTCAATCCACGTGGCAAAAAGATCCGACCCGACCCGACCCGACCCGATCCAAACCCAAATTAATCCTTATTAACCCTATTCTCTCTTAATTAAAATAGACGTTCTCTCTCTCTGAAGAAAAAAAATTTGTTCATCATTTTATTAAAATCTTGTCGTCTTCGTTTTCCTTCTTTAACACTTCTTAGACTTCTTAAACATAGTCCTTCATGACTCTTTTCTTAAAAAGTTTGCCTGATCTTTTTGAAACACCCACATCGCTTGGCACACATATAACACTAGAAAATGAAATTTATTTATCATTCACACTCTTTGCAACTTCAACTTGTTCGTTATTGACACCCTCAAAACCTTCTATAACGTCAATTTGCGTGTTAGTCACGCCAAATGAGAGAAGGAAAAAGAAGACTACGCGGTTTTATTAAAACGATGGGCCAATTTTTTTTTACTGAGAGAGAGAAACTCCATTTTAATTAAGAGAGAATAGGGTAAATAAGGGTTAATTTGTGTTTGAATCGGGTTGGATCTTATTGCCACGTGGATTGAGGAAAAAAAATAAAAAGTCCATATGGACTAAATTAAATGCCATGTCATATTTTATTTATCAAATATTAGGGTGACTTTTGATGTGACATAGAGAAAGTTGGGTAACCTTGTTGTTATAAAACAAAGAAACATAACCTTGAGAAATTATTGCCCATAGTTAGGTGGGCAATTATGCAAATTGCCCTTCTTTTGGGGCGGTCTTTAAATTTTGCCCCTCATATTTGTGATCTTTAAATTTTACCCTTCGGCTAAAACTCATGAGTTCCAGGTTCGAACCCCGCTCAGTCAAAAATTTAAAAAAAAAAAAAATTACAAAAGAGTTTGAATTTTTATGCCCTACATAAATTAGACTTTTAGTTATGTTTAACTAAAATTCTGTACGCCGAAGGATGATTTTGACTTGAGGTATATATACATATATATATATATATATATAACTTTTGAAGATAAACTTTTAATTATGCCTTAATTAAAAGTGTGCTCCATAAGACATAACTAAAAGTATGCCCCATAAGGCGGAACTTTTCCTTAAGGCATAACTAAAAGTTTGTCTTATAAGGCAAAGTCTATGCCTTAAGGAAAAGTTCTTGCCTTACGGAACATACTTTTGGTTATCATGCTTAACTAAAAGTCTGCCCTATAAGGCATAACTAAACTATGCCTTAAGGAAAAGTTCTACCTTATGGGGCAAATTTTTAGTTATGCCGGATCCAGTATAACTTTAGTTTTTCCTTAAGGATTGTATGCCGGATCCATGATACATGCCCCCAGCCCTGCCTTGCGAAATTATTTTTTTATTTTATGCCTGAGCGGGGGTTCGAACCCAGATCCTCAAGTATTTACCCACCTATCCAAGCGAATGACAAAACTTAAAGACCACAAATATGAGGGGCAAAATTTAAAGACCACCCCAAAAGAAGAGCAATCCGCGCAAAAAAATGTAGTTGGGTGACCTTTTGTGTTACTACCTCAATTAATTTCCCTACCTTTGATCAAAGACTTCGATTTTTGATGTTTGAAAATTAAAAAAAATCTGTAAAAATTATTTTCCCCTTTAATGGAATCTACTCGAGCGGCATGAGTTGGAATTAATTGAGTTAATTGGTACAGAATATTGTAAGATAAAAAAAATAACAAAGAAAGATATAAGCACATATTTGGTGTTTTTGATGAATTGTTAATGACTTTTAGGTTATTTACATTGTGATGTTTTTGCGTTAAATATATACTATGTTTTTAAATCATTTGTCATCATCTTGCCCTTAAACTCATATTCGGACGTCGAATTATTTTAAGATAGCATACTATATTGATAAGGTGAAAAAAGGGACATTTATAAAAATTTAATATGATGAAGATGACATGTTCAGCTCAATCAAGGTACCATTCAAATATTAATTGCAGTTGTACTTTGCGTATATAAAAGTTGGACTTGGACCGTCAAACACGTGCACAACCACATATAGAACAAAAGTGATTTGACATAAACTCAACAAGTTGCAAAAAGTTAATCGTAGATTTTAAATTAAACAACGGCACTATTACTATGGATTTAATTATCTTAATAGATTTGGAGAATCTCATGAGGATTTGTCATTTTTAGGGAATTGGAGAATAAATCACCATAGATGATAACAAAAACTAGAATTTAAATAACGCGTTATTATTTGCTTAAAAGTTGATATTTTCGATAAATAAAATAGGAAAATTCCAGTCAAAGTCAATGAATAGAATAGAAAATCCAACATCGACCAACTAGAGAATTTGCTTTTTTTGCTTTGTTTGTTTATTGAAGTAAAGGGAGCTTTCATGCCTTTTTTTTTTTTTAATGTATTTTAAAAGAAGGTCCACTCATTGGTTCAAATTTTATTTTCTAATATTAACAAACAGAAATTGTAATTGATACTTTGCATTTTTCTAACCTTTATATTAATTATTATGTAACCATAGTTTTCTCATATTTTCTTTTTGTTTATGTATTTTATTCACCATAAGGCATGTATCTATTTCTTTTAAATATCCTAATTAAATAGTCTTCGAAGAATAGTTCATATTGATCTATACCTTGAAAAATTTGGGTCAAAAATGAGAATTCAGACAACTATTAAGTATTTGATTATTATGAATAGATTGACAACTAAGCTGGAGAAAGTTTCTTTTTTGTTTTTCAAAAGCATGTAATGTCTAAAATTCTAAGTATTTTCTTACCAAAATAAAAACAAAAATGTTCCAGAAAGTGGAATCGTTATCTAATATTAGAACACCATTTTAATCATATTCCTTCTGTAACTATAAATAAACATATGAGGGGGGTTTCTTTTGCAAATGACAACTAGCATATAACTGTCAATTGCTAGATTTTACAAAGCAACCTTAAAAATGAAAGCACATATGACCATCTTTAATTAGTAATTATCGTGATTATAAAAAATAAAAAATAAACACTTTTTTCACAATAACTACGTAAGAATTTTATGGAATCATCAGCAAATTAATAATTGATGTCGGACCATACTGATTAAATCACAATAATAAAATGTTTTGACAAATTAGTGTTTGCTTAGCTAAGCTAAGTAATGTAATAATTAATCCTGAACCATATGAAAATAGAGGCACCTAATATTCATAATTGATTTCATGTTATCAATCAAATATTAGCATTATTTGGCTCTCTGTGGTATACCAGAAATATTTTAAAAGCTATAATGATTACTTGTATGAAATTAATTAAATAAAAATAAGGACTTTAATTTGGTGATTGATTTGGTGACGGTGTTTTCTTGATTTTGTTAATCTGGAAGGTTTCTCTCCTTAGAGCCAAAGAACATGAATATCATTTGTTTCCCCCTTTAATGTGCTCTTTTTATTTTAGTTTATTTTATTTATGTTTTTAATGTGTTCATATTGAAGTTGACCCGGTCCAATGGGAGATTTTCTTTTTATATTTATTTTGACTGGGTAAAACGGTGAGAGTTTGATTTCAAGATAAATCATATAGTTGGCAAGATTTCCGTAATAAGTTATTTTTAATTTAATTTAAGGCACATTGGATATAATTAATAGTAGTACTAATATTTACTTCATTTCACTCCTGTCATGATTGAAAATTCTTTTGGTTTACTGCAATTTAGCCAGGGATTGATTTTAGACCTAATTAAAATAGATATGTTTAGAGTAAATTGTGATAAACAAGTATCCCAGTAAGATTTTTTATTAATGACATCTAAAATGTTGATAATGGAAAATGATATTATAAGGAATGTATGTCGAGTTATCAAAAGTCAAGTTTAGACAAATTTATTAGTAATATAGTAAAATTTGAGTGTAAAGCTCTTATTTAACTAAAACCTGTACATATCTATCGTTTGTAACTATTTCTAGACTTTGGTATCATTATTCTTGAATAACAATTCATATGTTATTATGTATTCAATATAGCATGATCCATACATAATTAATTTATACATCAAACAATCCGTCCAACAAAAGGTTAATCAAAATCTCCATAAAATTCCAAAAAATATCGTAGATGAAAGTTTGCTTAGCTCACTTTGTTTCTTTTTTGTTTTAAATTTTTATCTTCAATTTGGTCAAACATTACACATTTTGGAGATTAATTTAGTCAAACGTCATTTAAGGCTGAAACATAAAAGAAACATAAAACGTAGGGACCGAATCACTAAGGGGTCATTTGCTTGGAAACATAATCCTGGAATTAGTTATCCCGGGATTAGTTATTCCATCCTTTCACAGTGATAAAATAACACTACAATTTCGAGATAACTAATCCCGAGATTAGTTATACCACCATTTTGTCCCAATCAAACGTGGGATAAATTCATCTCAAATATAATCCTGGGATTATTTATCTTTATCCCTTCTACCAAACAAGCCCTAAAAAGTGAGTGTTGTTCTATTTTATTTACATAATTAATCATATGGGAGAAAATGTATTGACTTGGTAAAGTATATGGTCAATCATAATTTGTGGTTAAGAGTTTGAGTTATGAAGAAGTAAGTGAAAGTCAATTGTTGATTCTCTTGAAGTGAGGTAAAAAGGAACAGGATAAATAAATTCTGTACTTAGTTAAGACTTCAGATGGATGTGGATGTAGTGCTAATAAAGAGTAGAAAATCCATGCACAATATTTTGATCTAGTGAAAATTATGTGAAATCTGATTCAAAAATTGATTAGAGACAAAATATATTAAGTGTTATTTTCATATGTCTACACATTTGTAGGTAGAGTTACTCAATATTTTAAGCTAGTGGGAAGTAATAGGCACTTGAAAAAATATTAAAGTGTGTGCAAATTAGTCCGGGCATCACTGCACCCAAAGGTACAACCTAACGATCAGTGAAGGTTCAAATCCAAAAGGAGGCAAAATACATTAGGTGATTTCTTCCTATTTGCCTAAATCTTGACGGGTAGAGTTATCCGACACATATGTTGGTCGGAGATAATAGATTCCTAATGAAATAATTAAGATGCCGCAAGATAGCACATACATTGCCTTCTTAAAAAAATAGCGGAATTTTTACCCATTACTTATGCTGGTGAGAAAATTTGACTACCACAAAAAATTAACGAATAAGTGTACTTGATATATGGTGTGAGAGCTTTGGTATAAGTTGACTCAAACAACACTGTCACAAAAAATTAACGAATAAGTGTACTTGATATATGTGCTGGTGAGAGGTAACAAATACCATTATAAGAATCGAGGTACATGCAAGAAAATCCAAACACCACTATCATAAAATTAAAATTAAAATTAACCGAACATCATTACTGTATTATTAAAAAAAAAAAAAACTACAACTTTTTTGATTTGAACCTATTACTATTTGGGGAGTCTACGAGGTGATGTTTTGACCACATTTTCTATCATTTTTTCTAATTTATTTGAATTTATAAATTATCATGACTTATTGTACTTTTTATATAGATTCTAAATGTTTATAAATTTAAAAAATTTATGTCAAAATTATAAAGTGTGACAATTATGAGCCTGTTTGGATGGGCTTATTTTAAGCAGCTTATAAGCTGCTTAAAATAAGCCCATCTAAACGGGCCCAATTATTTTTAAATTTTATTTTTAAGATAAAATGACTTAAAAAAATAAACACTCAAAAAAAGTCAAAAAATATGTTTTATAAAGAACTTATACAATCCAAACTGCTCTATAATCCAAAAAGTTCACGTAAATTGAAACGGATAAAGTAATATACAGTAGAAAATGTAATGCAGGCTTGAAAAAAAGCCAAGGTAACACGTTGGATTTGTAGGCGCTGACTCTATGCATTAGCTGCAACGTTGCGCAACCTTAGCTTTAAACTTTATTTATTATATTATAATTATTTATATTATGCTTTTGATGTAGACGTTTTAAGAAGCAACCCAACTAATTTATGATCATAACAATAATGACTTATATGACAGTATCGAAAAAACATCATATCATATTCCAATTATTCCTACACATATATAACAAGACAATCCAATTTTTTTCAACGTGTGATAGTTTGTCTAGTTATTTTCTTTTTTTTTTTAAAGTCACTTTCACTGTTGGTGCACTAGAAGATTTAGATTTTGCCAGACCCCAGTTTCCGTGTTTACCCTCTTTGGGTAAACAAACAAATATACAAGTACTATAAGTTTTCTTTATTTTTTGTTTTTGTATTTTAAAGATTGCTTCTTGCATTTGATCGTGCCACAAAAAAAATATTAATCATGTATTAAAAAAGAGGTATCTTTTTCTTTGGCTTATCTTCACAATTGGATTTATTTGCTAATTTGGGTTTTTGTTAATAAAGATTGAATTTTTATATGTGAATTATAACATTGGGATTTTTATTTTTTTTTGTGTGTCTTTTCTTGATTTGGGTATTTGGGTTTTTGTGATTTGGTATATCTTGACTGTACATTTGGTGATTTGGGTATGTTTATTTTTTCTGTTATAAGGATTATCAGTGATCTTAGTTTCTTCATTTGATTTTAATAAGGATTTTGTGAATGTGTTTTAATGGTGTGATGGTGAATTTGGTAAAGGCGAAATTTTTTCTGAGTTATGTTGTATGATTTTGCATTTTTCTTTTTATTTTACTATGGTTGGTGAATTCTGATTGAGTTTCTTGATAAAGATTGAGCCTTTTTGTTTGTTTATGTTATACAACAAGTTTACTTAGTTGAATTTTTGGAAAGGTTGAATCTTTTGTTGTTGTTTTTCTGAAACTCTTAAGTATTTAGAATTGTTTTATGTCACTTGGGAGTGAATTGGTTTACGAATTTCGATCTTCCGAGATGCCAATTTTAATGTAGGAAGAAGCAATAGTACGTGTTTGGATGCCGTTTTCTTTTTTACTTTGCATTGGTTGGTGAATTCTGAATCAGTTTCTTGAAAGATTGAGCCTTTTTGTTTGTTTTTATTCAATAAGTATACTGAGTGAATTTCTGGAAAGGTTGAATCTTTTGTTGTTTTTTTTCTGAAACTCTTTAAGTGTTAAGAATTGCTTTATGTCACTTGGGGGTGAATTGGTTTACGAATTTCGATCTTTTGAGATGCCAATTTTAACGTAGGAAGAAGCAATAATGCATGTTTGGATACTGTTTTCTTTTTACTTTGCTATAGTTGGTGAATTCTAAATGAGTTTCTTGAAAGATTGAGCCTTTTTGTTTGTTTTTTATTCAGTAAGTATACTGAGTGAATTTCTGGAAAGGTTGAATCTTTTGTTGTTGTTTTTTTCTTCTGAAACTCTTTGGTGTTTAGCTTGGAAATGAAGGGAATTGCTTTATCTCACTTGGGAGAGAATTGGTTTATGAATTTCGATCTTTTTCATTGCATATTTGGAAACCTTTTTCCTTTTACTTTACAGTGATTGGTGCATTTTGAATGAGTTTCTTGAAAGATTGAACCTTTTTGTTGTTGTTTTGTTATCCAACAAGTTTACTGAGTTGAATTTGTGTAAAGCTTGAATCTTTTCTTGTTTTTTTTTTTCTTCTGAAATTCCTAGGTGTTTAGCTTGGAAAGGAAGTGAATTGCTTTAGAGGAAGAAGCAATTTATTGCATGTTTGTGGACCTTTTTGAGAAAATTCAAGTTAAAGCAAGTGTGCCCTTTTTGGGTAGAATTCTTGGAATACTGGTATATTTGATTGATATTTGGAGAGTTTGATAATTCTATCGAAGAAATGGTGTAAATTTAGCTAGTCTTTGGTGGTGGTGAAATGTCAGTAGTAGTTTCTCCACCTCCAAGTATTGCACCATTTCCTGTTCCACCAATTGCCTTAAGTCCACCTCCTCAGCTTCCTTCTCCCGTCCCAGAATCTCAACCTAATGCGACAGCACCACCTGTTTCTTCTTTTCCTCCAACCTTACCCCCGCAATCTGATCCTCCCCCGGCGTCACCACCACTATCGCCTGCTCCAAGTAACGTGACTTCGCCTCCTCCATCGGCCCCACAATCGCCTCCTCCATTGGCCCCACAATCGCCTCCTCCACCGGCCCCACAATCTCCTCCTCCAAGTAACGTAATATCGCCTCCTCCAATGGCTTCCCCACCCACAGCATCCGCTTCTCCACCCTTACCTTCCTCGCCTCCACCTAGCCCACCTGCTAGTTCACCACCACCTAAATCTTCTCCTCCACCTGCTAGTTCACCGCCACCTCAATCTTCTCCTCCCCCTGTTAGTTCTCCTCCACCTCCATCTAGCCCACCAGTTAGTGCATCACCACCTCCGAAAGTTGATCCTCCACCTGTCTCACCTCCCCCACAACCAACTCCTCCAACAAGTTCACCTCCACCGCCTCCAAAAGTTGATCCTCCTCCTACCGCACCTCCACCACAACCAACCAATCCTCCAAGTTCACCTTCACCGCCTCCAAAAGTTGATCCTCCACCTGTATCACCTCCGCCACCTGCACAGAATCCGGATCCTGAACCTCCGAAAGGTTCATCCCCAGCACCACCCTCACCCGTGAATTCACCTCCACCCCCCACGTCTGTGCCACCACAAGGTTCACCTCCTACCCCACCCTCTGACCCTCCTAAAAATTCACCCCCTTCACCACTTCCACCTACAAATTTACCTCCATCGCCATCATTTCCGCCACCACGAGATTCACCTCCTACCCCATCCTCGGAACCTTCTAGAAATACACCTCCTTCACCACCCGTTCCTTCAGGTGGAACCCCCACCAATGGATCGAGTGGTACTGCAGCAGACAGCTCAAACAGCTCGAGTAGTAACGGCATAGGGACTGGAGGTACAATTGCCATTGGCGTCATTGTTGCTGTTTTATTGCTTAGTGTTATTGGAGTAGTTGGTTGGTGCGTATGGAAGCGGAAGAAAAAGGCTTTTCATGGCAATGGCGGAAATGTCATGCCAACCTCTATGGGCTCCACCCCAAAATCTGGTAACTTTTCAGAAACTAGGATATCAATGTAATATTTGTTGTTCGTAAATTTTGAATCCATTCTGAGAAGATGCGCAAATTGTGTACAGATTCTGTCTTATTGAGGATACAGGAATCAACACTAGCGACTGGTAATGGAACTGGCAATAATTTCCTAAATTCTCCTGGAGGATCTGGTGGATTGGGAAATTCAAAGATATGGTTTACTTATGAAGAACTAGTTAAGGCTACTAATGACTTCTCGGCTGAGAATATATTGGGGGCGGGTGGATTTGGTTCTGTATACAAAGGACGACTACCAGATGGGAGGGATGTAGCAGTAAAGCAACTAGATATCGGTGGGAGCCAGGGGGACCGGGAGTTCAGAGCTGAAGTTGAAATCATTAGTCGAGTACACCATCGCCATTTGGTTTCCCTTGTAGGTTATTGCATTTCTGAGAATAGAAGGCTCCTTGTTTATGAATATGTCCCAAATAACACCCTTTACTTCCATCTTCATGGTAAATACAAATCTTTAATTTTTTACAACTCATTGCTGACATTTGGTCACTAAAACTATGATGTTGATGGTTGCAATTTACAGCGGAAGGAAGGCCTGTTTTGGATTGGGCAACACGTGTAAAGATTGCTGTTGGTGCAGCTCGTGGAATAGCTTATCTGCATGAAGATTGTAACTTTCTTCACTTCCTTGATTCTTATAGTTATGGTTGATTATCTGCACTTTTTTTCTTCTCTGGGTAAAAGAAGAGATTAAAGAACCACGAAAATCGCACCATCAGATAATCTATACTCGATTATCTCTGTTAATTTTTTTTATTGAAACCCTTTTCTCTCTACATCAATTACAGAATACATTGACCAATACTTATAAAAAAAATAAACATTGAACAGCTATAGAGCCCTTTGTTCTTGTTGCCTGTAATATCTATGCGGTACACTTAGGGGTCGCTTGGTAGGGTGTATTAGGTAGAGTAATGCTGTTATAAAATCTTGGTACAATGTTTGGTTGTAAATTTAAGTGCAGTACAACTAATACCAGTATTACTTATACACCCTATTCAGTTACCATTCTTATACATAGTAAACTGTGACGTTAACAAACCAGTACTATTTTTATAATTATACACCCTATTGAGTATTATTATGCAATTACACAATGCATGTTATTTTTAATACAACAAACCAAACAATCGATGAGAAATAATGCCAGCATAACTTATTTTCGTACCAAACGACCCCTTATTCTATTTATCACTCCTTTAACTCTGGATTTCATAATTATCACTCTTATTTTGTCTTATTCATTTCTCCTGGTGATGACAGGCCATCCTCGCATTATCCACAGAGACATTAAGTCATCAAACATTCTTTTGGATATTAACTTCGATGCTCGGGTATGTCAACATCCTGAACAGTCAACATCCTAATCTAGTTTTATAATTCTCAGATTCAAAAACTGCCTTATAATTCTGTTTATTTTTCACAGGTTTCTGACTTCGGATTAGCTAAATTAGCTCAGGATGCAAAAACTCATGTTACAACACGTGTTGTGGGAACATTTGGGTATGTTCCAGCACCAACATTAACACTTAGTGGAATTTAGGAAATAATCCATTATATTCCTTGTCTTTATGTGTCTGTTTCTAATTCCCTGGATCGTTTCAGATACATGGCTCCTGAATATGCATCAAGTGGCAAGCTGACCGAAAAATCCGATGTGTATTCTTTTGGGGTTGTGCTTCTGGAGCTAATTACTGGACGGAAGCCCGTTGATACATCTCAGCCTATAGGGGATGAGAGTCTAGTTGAGTGGGTACGTTTATAGCCAAACTAATCTATTCTATCTCTCTGCTATAAGTTCTTTTAAAAGAAATTCCGACCTCTATCCTGGAAACACTTAGGGTGGAGAAACTTTCAAAATATTAGCCTCTGAAAGTGTGGTTGTCCTTTTCAACTTTAGGAATAGACTGTTTGCAACAGAACTTGATTATTTGTTAGACCTACCATGTAGTTGCTTACTCATCTTCCATTTAAATGGATTAGAGCTGCTCTTCTCTTATAAACGGCTGCAAACTTGTCTTGTTTGCTTGTAAGTTTGAGAAAGTTCAGAGGACAATTTGGAAGTGGACTTGGGAAATCCTGATGATTTATTTTGAGGACATTAATTAAAGATAATAGTTGGCTCACATTTTTGAGCTTTGTTAAAATCACCATGTATCCCTTCCCATCTTCTGGAAAGATATCTTTTCAATTTGATTCTTAACATGAGGCTTAATAGATATCTTGGAGCGAAATAAATCTAGGGAATTCGGTGTCCAAAAGCTAAACTTAAAGCAATGACCAAGTACAAATTGCTGTAAACGCTGCTCTTCTTGGTCACGAAGAATGGTACTTTTTTTATATGCCTTAGTGAAATGGGAGAATGCAAGAAAAGGATGGAGGTAGGTTTGATGTTGTAGGATATTAAGTGCACGACACTATTCCAACTTATTTTCAGCTTGCATGCTAAGTGAGTGAACGGAAATCTTAGGTTTGTTTGGTTGTGTACCAATTGCACGAATTTGGTCCTTACATTTTTGCGAAGTTTTCTGTCTTGTGAGGGTGCATTTGAGTCCATATAATAACCGTTTCTTATACCTTGCATGTTCACCTGCAATTTTTAATACGACGGTGCCAGGCTAGCTTGCACACACCTTGTCTATTCCATTAATACATACATTAATCACTGTCACAATTATTTTAAAATCTGTTTAATTATGTATTATTTTGAAATACTTTGAATTGGTGAGGTGAGCTAGCTTTTGCTTGGTACGTGCTTTTGATTATTTTTCCTGTAAATTCTGTGTTGATGACATTGAAGAAATGCATAGCCTGTATATCTTCTTGGTCATGATAAGTATGGTGACATCAAAAGCATGTCTTTCAGTGGCATCTTGGAAAAATATTTGATAAGCATGTACCGAATTAATTATACTTTGAATTGCACGAGATGATTAATGGCTGTTTTTGACACTGAAACAGGATTGTTTTGTGCTCTCTCTCTCTCTCTCTCCCTCTCTGCTCTTGTTTAGAATTGACAGGCGACATATTTGGAGGAGAATCTCTTTTTTTAAAGAGTCTGAATATTTTACCGTGTTGATTGAGCATAGCTGATTATGTTGGAAATACATTATTTCCTGGGCTATCTTAAATTCTGTTCATTGACTTCTTGATTGTTTATTGTCAATTATTTACTTGCAACTTAATCTTCTTTTCTCTTCCAGGCTCGGCCTTTGCTTACGCATGCACTTGAGAAATTGGAATTCGATCAGTTGTCAGATCCACGCCTTGAGAGGAATTATGTTATCCCTGAGATGTTTCAACTGATCGAGGCAGCTGCAGCTTGTGTGCGCCACTCAGCTGCAAAGAGACCAGGCATGGGACAGGTAACTGATTCTTTATTTCACTAAAATCCTACACCTGAAACACCGTTAAGAGTTTGCACGAAGGGAATTTACATCCAAATCGTTCTTATTCTTTGCAGATTATGAGAGCTTTTGATAACATGTCTACGTCTGATCTGACGAACGGGATGAAAGTTGGTGAAAGTAGAATCTATAACTCTGCAGAACAATCTGCAGAAATAAGATTGTTTCGAAGGATGGCATTTGGTAGTCCAGATTTTAGTTCTGATTTTTTTAGTCAAGGTACACAGCATAGTGGAGAGTCGGCTGAAGATAGGGTATAGTACACAGCTAAACGCCTTGCTAAAGCAAGTGTATATGTATCTGTTCATAGATCAAAGGCTCCTACGTTGAGAGGTACATGTTTGCCTCTCCGAGGTGATTTTGGTTAGGTTTTGTAGCAATTTTTCCTGTAAGTAACGAAAATTTTTTGTCATCTCCAATATTTTTGTTCTTTCAAAGGTCTATTCAATGTCTTTGTTCTTCTCAAATGGTGGAAATGAAACAGCCTCTCTGCGTACATGCTATCCTCTTCAGACCCCACTTGTAGGATTACACTGGGTATGTTGTTCTCAAATGGTGGAAATGTAAACTAATTTGATGGAACATGTAGGTCTTGAGAATAAAGTTTCCTCTCACAAAAGGAGGTGGGAAAGAAGGCCCTTTAAAATATAAACGGAATTGGAATTTGGTGATAGGTTTGCTAGTATCCCTTAGTATTCATCAAAAGATTTCTACACCAATGAATCAATATTTGCTTAAAAGAAAATGTATGCACCTGAATAGTTGAGGTCCGCACAAGCTGGTCTAGACGCCACCGTGATTAGAAAAATATAAATAGAAAGTCAAAGTTTTTAAATTTTGATTATAAAGTGTTTACATCCATTGAAATAAGGAATAGGGAAAGGCAAGATTGAGAAGATCATATGCTTTCTCGGGAAGGCAAGTGCAAAAAAGTCAAAGACAGACCTCAATAATGAAGCCTGATGAGTGAACCCTTCTGCTAGCTATCCATAAACAAACAACTATACTTCAATCTTAAGCAGGTTGTAGTCGGTTCTATAAATCCTCATTGTCCATATCACTCCATTTAAGCACGTCAAAGTCCATTATTGCTGAGTTGATGGCACGTCCCAAGTGAAAGATTCATCATAAATTGACTCCTTTTACCCTAACTGTCAACCTACCGCAACCCTTCTTATAAAGTGTTTTACACCCATTGAAACAGGGACTAGGGAAAGGCAAGATTGAGAAGATCATATGCTTTCTCTGGAAGGCAAGTGCAAAAAAGTCAAAGACACACCTCAATGATGAACCCTGTTGAATGAACCCTTCTGCTAGCTATCCATTAAAAAAAAAAAAACTATGCTTCAATCTTAAACAAGTTGTGGTCGGATATATAAATCCTCGTTGTTCATGTCGCTCCATTTAAGCACGC
Organism: Lycium ferocissimum; assembly: GCF_029784015.1. NCBI lineage: Eukaryota > Viridiplantae > Streptophyta > Magnoliopsida > Solanales > Solanaceae > Lycium > Lycium ferocissimum. Next base: position 26,500,527 of record NC_081349.1, on the reverse strand, counting down.
CGAAGTCCATTATTGACTCGTTTTTGCACTGTCAACCTACTATAACCCTTCTCCTTTATCTGGCTTAAGACCGGCAATGTGAACAAGTTCATATGGGAAAAGTTCATTCTCCTAGCTATCTATGAAAATGTGTAATACAAGTAACTAGAACAGGACAGCTTATGCTTCCTTCCACAATTTGTTTTAAGCTATCAATAACATTTTTGTTTTGCTTTGCAGGCAATATTTACTTTCTCAATGCTTCAAACATCAATATACCCTTTTAAAAATAGAAGCAACCTATTCCTTGACAAGAAATGACTTCTATGCATAACCTTCTTCATTACCTTCACCCTTTCTCTCCTTTCCCTGCTTCAATCTTGCACAGGAAATGGAAGACAAAAACATTTTCGCAGCCGATTGCATAGTCATATGTTGCTGCTGCCAATGCTTGATCCTCCAAATCATCATCTTGTTCTTGCTTAACCTTCCATGCAAACTGTTAAAGAAAACAAAAGAATGTATAAAGAAATTGAAAGATCGAAGACGCAACAAGAAAACTATGAAGATTGTGAACAGATATGAAGATGAAATATTGAAAGATCATGAAGGATCTTTGAGGGTCCAACTTGAGAGTTTGTGTTGTATGGAAGAAGTTGAAAAGGTTTTAGAGGAGTTTTCTCAAAAGGGTGAATTTGCTTTTGGAAGCTTTTGGGGTGGGGATGAAGAGGAGGTATTAGAGACAGAGAGCATTAACACAACATGTATAAGGAAACTAACAGTTGATTATGATGCTTTTCATACTCATTTCATACAAGTATTTGGATCTTTCAACTTGCAATGACACTTATCATATGCTCTTTTACAATGTTTCTATTGCCTTAACTAAAGTTTATGAATATAACTAAATCTCCTATCTGTTAGAGCAAGTCTGCACTTTGGATAGAACTCTTGGGATACTGTTTCTTCTAACGGATTTAAGTTTGATACTGACACGAGCGTAACATGTTAGTGAAGGTTACTTACCATTTATTCAAGGTTACCAATCAATGCTTATTAAAAAAGTTATCTAACTGTTTTTAAGTAATCGAATTGTGCTAATGTGAAAAAAGAGTAGTACTATATAGTAGACAGACTCACACAAAATTTACACACTCTAAATCCTGAATTTTCCTATGATAGTATTTCAGTATGTTTGGCATGGTTTTCAGGTATATATAATTTGTTTTATCGCGTCATTTTCGTCTGACGTCGCTTCTTTAATGTAAATAATAAAAGATATCTGCCAGAAGATGCAAAATGTTCTTATCTTATTATTGCAGAAAGATAAATTATGTGCGCACACAGGGAGTTCAAAAGAAATGCTATTTCTTTATTGCAATAAAATGTACACGTGATAATAATTTGAAAGAGAATATTGGACTGATAACTCAAAACAAATACAATCCTCTTTCTTATTAACAGTTGCTTGCTCATCTGATATGCTGCTTCTAGTATTTCAACAAACAAAAAACGTTAACGAATCTACAAGATATAGAAAGAAAGAACTACAAATATATTACCAGTTGACAAAAATTTACAAATTCATGGTGCATCTTTGCCCATTAAAGACATGGTATACTAGTATAGTCGACGTTGTGCCCTCCATGTAAGTAATTGTTTACAGAACCAGCTCGGAAAAAATGTACACTGAGCAAGTTCTTGCTTGAACAATTCAGATGTTATCTGTGGTTACTGGTCCTCGTTTTCTTGTCTTCCAAAGGATTCGTTCTTGCTAATGAACGAGCAGTGAATCCTACGGTTGTGGGCCTTATCGACCTTTGTCTCACCACGTGGCAAAACTCCGGGTCGTCGGACCTTCCCTCGTACCTTATCCATTGAATCATCCCGTGGTACAACGGGAAGAACCGTGTCTGAACAGCATTGTATACAAAGTAAGGAATTAGAGCTGAAATGACCACCAATACCATTGTGATCCAGTAGAAGGGGGTCGGAGCTAAGGCTTCCACGAAGATTTGGTACGCGGTAGTGGAAAACGTTGTAGACATGGATCCGTAAATCAGAAGGAAAATGTACCACAAAGCGATTCCACCCCAGATGACTATGTGTTGGATTAAGGTAAAATAACTGATAGCAAGAGCCATTTGGCAGTTGACAACCCAAACAACACATGTGTACATGGTTGCTCCAACAACCGCGTATTCAGCAACTTTACCGTCTTTTTTGAAAGCTTGAGGATCTAGTGCTGTTATGCAGAAGAAGAAGATTATCACCGCACTGCAAACTCCATTGACCATCCAGCCAATTATACGACGCCATCTGAAGAGCAGATTTTGAACACCTTCTTGGTACAGTAAAGGGAACTGCCACATAATACCAACAGAACTATTAGAAACTACGCAGAAGTACATAATTCCATGTCATGTCCAAGTAGCTATAACCAGAAAATAACGAAAATTGTCTCTTATTTTTGGTAGTAGGTTCAAAATAGTCCTTTAAGAATCAACCGAACAGTTTTGGTCCATTAAGTTTGCCAAAAGTGACCATTTCTGGTCTCCGTCAAATATTTACCAAATTCTAATTGTTAAATTTAATCGAAACTATGGGAAGATTTATTTAACCAGAAACACTAGAAATTTCCGTCAAAATTTCAAAGACCACGACGTAAAAAGCTATAGCAGACACAAATACAGGTTAAAAATAACAGAAATTACACCTCAAAAAGTTTAAAAGTTAACACCACTCTTAAAATAGATTAAAAAATAACAGAAACTACAAAAAAAAAAAAAAAAAATTGTACTTCCAAATGTGAGTCCCCATTAAATATTTTCTATTTTCACAGTTCGAATTGAATTTAACAATTGGTAAATATCTGACGGAGACAAAAAGTGCTCACTTTGACAAACTTAAAGGACCAAAACTGCTCAAGTGATACCTAAGGGACTATTTTGAACCTACTATCAATGATAAGGGGCCATTTTTGTCATTTTCTCTAGCTATAACAGATACACAGCTGACCGTAGTAACTAGTTTGTACTTTTAGGCAAACACTAGTGATAAGGGACTATTCTTCACATCATACGCGTTAAGCGAATATGAGTACAGCATCAAGTGTAACATACCTTAAGACACAATCGGGCAGATACATCTTGATCAAAAACTCCCAAAGCAATCACGGGGAGTGATGTGAAGAAGACATTGTAAGTTGACAGAAACCATTCATTGTATGCTGGTTGTCCAGAAAATGATGCATATCCCTCGTATAAGAACACAGTGATACCAAATACAATGTTTTTGTAGAAGAAGTAGCATATCTGCAGGGAAACAAATATAAGAAACCAGTTATCAAACTGCTCCACGAAACAATAGATTTATCTTTAAACACATTTTTATCTCATCTAACTAATGACGAGAGAACAAATTTGGAGGAGGAAATCAAAGGAAAATAGATTACCATCGTAGAGATCCTTCTATAACACCAATGTCCATGCACTAAAAGCAAGCGCTCCAAAAATCTGAACTGAGCAATTGCAACATCACTTGACATAACAGCCTAATGAGTAAAACAAGAAAAAAAAAATGAAAATTAGTTAGGGCAGGAGGAGAAAAAGAATAAATGTGACAATTGTCAAAGTTGTTAAAAAGAGGCAAGAGAAAAATATAAGCTCTTGAACCTGCATTCCTTCAACGCCACTGATTCCAACTCCGATATCAGCTTCTTGAAGCATTCCTACATCATTAGCTCCATCTCCAACTGCCAATGTTATCTTTCCAGTCCCGTTTTTGACAAGTCTTGTTACCAGTGCCTTCTGTTTTGGTGATGAACGGCAGCATATAACAGAGGCACATTTGATTGCAAGGTCTAAAAACATATCTTTTACGTCATCGTCTAGGGCATATGTAAGAGATTTCCCATCAATGATCAAAGCAAATGCCTCTGTGCTTGAAGCAGTAAGTAGAGCCTTCCCTTCAGTAATTTGTCGTGAAACACTTCCCTTTGAAGCCTGTAATAAAAAATAAATCAAACAAAACTTCATGAATATGAAACTTTAAAATTCAAAAACTCGTTTCACATATTTAGTCATGTATTTACCCTGGCAATTGCATTCTTTTCTCCAGTTTTTTCTACAGCTATAATATCAGGGCTTTCCAGCGTTATGATGATTTGCTTCATTCCTTGTCTAAGCAAACTACATGCGTAACTGCAGAAGACATTTTGGTCAGAATTGTTTGAACTTGTATCAAATAAGAAATACTAAAACTCATAATCCAGTACTATACCCGATATTAATGGCTGTTTCCATCTTATCCCCAGTCAAAACCCAAATCTTTACGCCTGCTTGAGCGAGTTTGTCAATGCAATCAGGAACCTAGCATGAATAGAAACAGAAAAGTCAATACACATCCAAATAACGTGTGGAACAGATAAATCAACAAATTTCAAATAACTAACAATGCTTGGTAACAGTTCTGTGGGTTACCCAAACTGATTATGTATATTATATGTATGTTTATGTGTATCATATGTATATTTAGTATACAATATGTGTATTATATGTATATTTATACTTAAATATACAAAACCAATACATTTGCTGGCTATTTTGTAAATTAGATCACCGAAAGGCATTGGACTGTAATTATCTCTAAATAAAACTTACCCCTGGTTGAAGTTTGTCCTCGACAGCAGTAGCACCAAGGAGAATCAAGTCTTTTTCTATCTTATCCGTCACTTCATCAATAATGGTTTCACGGTCTTCACTGATTGAATTCTTGGCCTCTAAAAATTTTTCATTGAAAGTTTTGTATTCGTCTTCACTGAGTTCGCGATATGCCAGTATCAAGGTCCTCAAGCCTGCATCAGCATATTCATTCACATGTTCCCTCGTTTCTTCTTCAAACTTTCTTCCATTTTTTCCAAGTCTTTCGAACATGATACTGCATAAAGAGAAGACACCAAAACTAGGTCAGTAACTAAAATAAGAGTTTAAGGAATTTATGGTACATGTGAAAGTTACAACTTGACTAACCTGTCAGCACCTTTGGAGAGTAACAAGATCTTTCCATCTTCATCTTTTACTATGACAGACATCCTTTTCCTTGTACTATTGAATTCCAAAACGTTCAAAATCTTGTATGACCTGCAAACAAAGATCTCTAAGATTACACTTAACAAAAAAAGATGCTCAGTTTATAGCACTGCATTAAAATATCTGAATAACATAATTAGCATTCATTGTCTTAAGTTTTCATAGAGATTTGAAAATCAACGAGAAATGTCACTGGTACTAGACTGCATTTTCTACCCACTTTTAAAACATAAAATGTTTCTGCAGAAGTTCATGTGAGTGCTCTCGAAGATGATTGTTTGATAAGCTTTTATGGAGATTTTAGCCAAAATTGTCACTTATCTATGGGAGTAGGTCTATTTGGTCCTTGAAATATAACCTTGAGCATCTTCAGTCCCTTGAGTTTGTTAAAGTAGAGCACCTTTGGTCCAACTAACAGAATGGACTTAAAAACTAACGGTGACTACCAAAAAACACTACTAGAAATACAGCAAAAACCGATGGACTTTCGGGGAATTACTACTATGTTTTATGGATAATTTAATAATGTCACACTTGATCAAGAGCCAGCCAAAAATCAGAGATACTATTCTTTCAGAAAACTAAAAATGCTGAAAACATATACTGCAGAACATGTTTCAAGTTAACTAACCTCTCAATTCTCTTGCCAGATTCCAAATCCAATTCATGTACAGACACATTTGTTTGTGTCCTTTTAAAGAATTCAAAACCAACTTCTCTAGCAGCTATCACGAACGCTGCTTCATCTGGGGACTCAGCTTCATATGAAACTTTCCCTGTACTTTCATCTACTTCTGGTATAACTGTATGACAAACTGCTAACAAACGGAAGAACTTCTGTAGTACATCTGAATGAGGCTCGAAAAGCCAACTAGCATTCATGATTCTCTCGTCTTCGAAATTGAAACCTTTAACAGTTGACTTCCTAGGACTAATAACACCGTCCTCAGCGCGATCATTAACTTTTTTCGCCATCAGTGGAGATCCGTTTCTCTTAGCCAAGGCCCTTTCAACTTCTGTAATACCACGTCCGTAAGCAGTACCAGCCACGGAGCACTTAACAAACTCCATTGAGTTACAAGTCAAAGTTCCAGTTTTATCAGAAAGTATTGTGTCAACCTGGCCAAGTTCCTCAGTTAGATTTGAGGTTCGGGCATGTGCTGGTTTATCAGTTTCTTCATAGTACATATTAATATCCCGGTTAATGAAGATACTCTGAAGAACTTTAACAATTTCAATCGACACATATAAGGAGATAGGAATCAAGTAGCTATATAGCATGACAGCTGTCAGAAAATGCAAAATGGCAGCAGCAGGAGCTCTTCCTGGATCGTAGAAGATATCTGCATTTTCGGGTTGCAGATACCACCTCTTATGTCCACCATCTAAATCCTGTTTAGTCACGATTCCAAAGTAGACTGATCCAACAAAAGAAATTGTGAATAGAACTGCAAATAAGAAGTAAATGATTCTATCCATTTTCCTTTCAATTTTACTCCTTTTAGAAGGGGGATCTGTTGCATTCTGCATGACCTTTGTGTCATGACCAGTAAAAATGACGGCCCCATATATGTATTCCGTGTTGCGCAATTTAGAGTCTCTGAGGAGTAATTGCTGAGGAGAAAGAGGAATTTGTTGTTCTTCGTATTCCATACTTCCGACAAAAGTATACAAATTAGCATTAGGATCTTCACATTTAACTAAGGCTTTAAATTCTTTAAAGTGTGAATCTTCATGCAAGGATGAAGTAACTTCCAGTGCCTGTTTAAGCTTCAAATTAGTCTCTCCATCAAGGTTCATGGTCTCAACATAACAAACCGCATCATCGTAACAAGACGAAAGCAAAAGAAGGTCTGCAGGAAAGAATTGATCTTTCTCCACCTTAACTATATCACCAACTTTCAAGTGTCGCCATTCAGAAAGATTAAAAACTCCATCTCCTTGGTGTACTTTAATCTTCCTACTGTTCATCTCAATATCCTGAAAAGGAGAAAACGAGAAGATGAATGACAAACTGTGTTGGCTGTGCAGGCCAGTGACAAGAAGCAGAAGTAAGTGTATAAACTACTACTATCTGTAAATCAAAAGAGGCTCCGCGCTACCAGAGAATCTGTATCATACATGACAGGAACAGATTAAATGCCACCGTATAAAATAGGGAAAGAATGAAGCTGGTCCAAAAATGAAATAGATTGAAAATCAGATTATTTTAGGGAATATTACTTTCAATTCAAAATGGTAACAAATCTTGGGAGAGTCAAAAATTACCATATGCACAATCCTAATAGTTTGCATAACTACCTTCAGTACTAAAAAACAAGAATTAACAACGGACAAATTCTGTAGCTAAACAGTAAAACCCGTTGCTAATCCTATTTAGTGAGGGATTAATGACGGATTATCACAAAAATTTGTTAGCAACGAGCAATTTAGGGACGGATCAGCGATGAAGTTCATACCTAATTCCAATTTTTTTTTATTTTTTTATAGTGTTTGTCATCCACTTATAGTAGACCACACAACAGTTCTTACACATCTTAAATAGCTGAAATCCCAAGAATCCCTCAGATTATTCATACACATAGTCCAGTAACAAAATCATTATATCTCTAAAATCCTTTCTAAGCAGCCACAAAACATCAATAAAACATTTTTCAAGCAACTATTATTAGCCAAAAGAAACTATGTTGTATCAATAAGCTCTAATTTAATTTAAAATTAGTAAAAAGTGATATACCTGTTGCTTTCGACGCCAGTCTTCAATACCCTCTTTAACCATAGTTGCACCAATAACAACTATTAGTGGAAGAATAGCACTAACAGCAGAATAAGGAGCTAATGGTGTAAAAGCCATGATACCAGTAACAAGAAAGTAGAAATTAGCTACTCTTCTAAACTGTTCAAATAAGGACTTTGGCAAGAATGTTGCAGCTGTATATTTTGTTGTACTAACATAATTCCCATCATATTCTCTAATTCCAGACTCAAAACTATCTGGTTCATTGCAATACACAACTCTAGAAAATCCTGGTCCTCCAATTTGTGAATGATCATCACTCAAAACTGATGCTTTCCCACATTTAAATGAGTAGATCTTGCTAAAATGTAGCTTCCTCCTTCTACCAGTCCTCATTATAATCCCAAAATAGTAACCAAAAAACTATTACTTTCCTTTTCAAGAACCACCTTCTGAAAATGGCCAGAAACGCCAAAGATCAGAACTTTATGATAAATTACTAACTCCCAAAATAGTAACCAAAATACTACTACTTTCCTTTTCAGTACAGAAAAATATACAGTTGTTTTCCAAGAAACACCAAAAATCACAACTTTATGACAAATTACTTTCCAAGAATTGAACCACAACTAAAATTTTCAAAACCCCATAAAGAAAATTTGACTAAATATAGGCACAAGCTAGAGGAAATATTAGTTTTGGTACCAAGTAAGTCTTGACCGCAAGATTTGGCTACAAAGTTGTAATTTTTTGTCAGCAATTAATGCAAATATGTCAGTTCAGAGCTTGAACAAATGAAAGAATCAAAGTGAAATATAAATTTAATGAAGAAGAGATACAGTATGACAGCTGATATATATAATATAGATAAAACATATATTGTGAATTACACAGTGGACATAAAATTATTGTTGTAATGTTTGATTATTCTTCCCTTTGGCACAAAACCTTTGAACATTGACTTAAATCTCTCTTTCTCTCTCACTTCCTTTTTTTCATTTTATTGACTTGACAAATTAAACATTTTGATTCTACACAGATAAAAAAAAAAAAAAAAAAAAAAAAAAACTATTTCTTAATCAAGAAAACAAAACCCCATTAAAGAAATAGTAATTTCCCAGTAAAAATTTATTTTTTCAAGAATTCATGTTGGGAAAAAGAATCTATTTTTTTTTCAAGAATGTAATATAAAAATATCATTCATTTGTCTGTTTGTTGGTTTAGAGAGGTAAAAGACAAAAGAAAAAATTGATAGCATTTTTGTTCTGGATATTTTTGATTCTCAGATGAATAGATAAAAGATTTAAAGAAAAAAAATAAGATTAATCAGTAATTATAAATTTATAAAATATTAACAAGTGAACAAGAGAGAGACAAATTTTACCGTATCAAAAGGCCAAAAATATGCCAACATGTTGCTAAGGCTGCAACGTGTTAATAAAGAGTCAAAATTAGTTTAAATAACTTAATTTTAAAACTAATCTTTTCACATCAGCACTTACGTAAGTCACATGCATAAATGATAAAAAACAAAAAATAATTAATAATATATGTATATACTTGTTAAAAGTTTAAATCTTTACATTTTTGTATAAGGGACTTGAGTTTGTAACCTTATTGAGATATATGTAAAGGAGCTGGTTTTGCCAAAAAAGAAAAGGATTAAATAAAATAGTTTTAACTTATTTCATAGAAGCTTCTATCTTCATCAACTATTAAAATCTATATTTAATTTTTTTCTTTCACAAGAAAGGAAAATTATGGGAAGAAAAATAATTGAGAAAGAACTGATTTTGTTAAAAATGAAATAGCTTTAACTTGGGATGGAAAAGTAGTAAAAAGTCTTATTTCATAGAAGTTTCTATTTTCGATATTTGATGGCAGTAAATGGATCTATTAAAAAATCTACTTTTATGGAACAAATTAAAATTCCTTGTTCACAATAAAAGAGAATTATGAGCAGAAAAAGAAGGAACGAATTTTTACAATATTAAAATCTGTTGCCTTAATTATTTTTCCAACTAATTTAGGTGTAGTATGGTCAACCTTCTAGAAACATCTGAGTATTTCGCAGCCAGTGTACACCTTGGCCACATGGCCATAAAATATGGCATATGATTAATTTGTTCAGATATGGAAAGTATATTAGAGGTTAGCAAAACCAAAAAAAAAAAAAAAAAAAGGAAAGTATATAGAGAATAGTTTTTATTTTCTTTTGTTAAACAGATACTACTATATATTAATAGGGTGAAAATCATTTACACCCCTTAACTTTACCTTCGAAATCAAACTCCCCTCTCAACTTTGAATAATAGTCATTCTCCCCCTTTTATGCTATGCAATATCTATTATGCCCTTGACATCATTATCGTCTATCTATGTAATACATTATATATTTATACCATATAATATATTTTTACCTAGGTATTTTCTCTATAGCTTAAATAATTTTATAATATCTTATAGTTTTTTATATCATTAGCATTATATGTAGAATAATCCTTTTATAATTTTCTTGCAAAATCTATCGCTGTTCTTTATGATTTTAATTTTACGTGCATTAAATATGTGTGTATATATATGTGCGCGCGCGCGCATGTACGTATGTATGTGAATGTGCTCATACATGTATGTATAATTAAATTCTACAACTCTCTAAATCGTTGTTGTCTATGTAGATAAACGAGTTTTAATTATTATTAATATAATATTTTCTAAATTTTAATTTAACAATACAAATAGATAATCTTTTTATAAAATTACCATTGTTCTTATAATTATCTTTCTTATTACCTACATTGAAATAAGCTTATAAATATCTCCTTTTTTTATATATATATATTTACAATTGTGTAAATAGATATTAGTGTTGTGCTTGCTATTAATAAACTTATTTTTACTATTTTGCTCATTTATTCATTATAGAATGTCATTAACGTATATGCTTAATCGCTATGTCTCACATTTCTTTTTTCGTTCAAAATAATATTAATTTTCGATAGGTCAGTTACATAAAAAAAATCACGATTTTAAAGCAATACAAATAGACCAAAGTTTATAATATAAGGGTAAAATAGACATTTAAAAAAGTCAATTGACATAAAGGAGGAAGAATGACTATTGTTCAAAGTTGAGGGGGAGTTTGATTTTTAAGGTAAAGTTGAGGGGGTAAATGATTTTCACCCTATATTAATATATCTACAAAATTAGTATATAGAGAATAGTTAATTAATAAGGACTAGTATTTACTTGAGGAAAAAATTATTTCTTTTCTCCTTCTTTCTTAAAATATAAGATGAACTTTTCCATCTTATAACATATAAGATGAAATATGAAGACTAATGAGTAATGAGGACTTATTATTGCTTGTGATTATATTCAGTTTTCACGTTGTTGTTTTAGAGAAAAATTGTTAAAATTAGTCATATTTTTTAGAATAAGGCTAATTAAGAGGCTTCTATTTTAGTGTCTTTCTTTATATTGATTTCAGAAGTACGTGCAGTTGATATTGATTTATCACACAATTCCACCTTTTACCTTGTCACAATTTAATTCAAGGTTCATGACTTAATTAGGACGAGTTAATTGTACTAGAAAGTCAATCAACTCTAACATGTTCAATAGAATAGCACGTACACACTAGCGGCAGAGCCACATCGGCAAAAAGATGGTCAGTTGAAGACTAATCGTCGATTTAAAAATTATATTGTGTATTAAATTTTAAATATTGCTCTTGTCAAAAACGACAGTCCTATAAAAACATTGAAATTTATAAGACATCAAATAATACATTCTTGTATTTCTCTCTCTCTTTAAACTTTTGTTGTTCGATGAAGTAAAAAAGCAAGTATGTTGATGAATATTCCTTTTTCCTTGTCCGGTTTGAGAGACTGATATTCATTTTGAGTCCCGATTAATTTAGATTCATGTTGCTGGAAGCTCATTAAAGAGTGACACTCTCTATAAAGTCTTTTTTATTCTTCAGGCTTAAACGCGAAACCTCAAATTAAAAATTGAGAGACTTTATCCATGTTAAGTACACAATCATATGCCGTTGATTTATGAATATACCACACGTTATGTAATTTCAGTCATGGTCATTGGTCCCAAGTCTTTGGAGTTCATGTCCTCCTTTCTCTAACTAGGTTATTAGGTTTTTCTTGGAATATTCCTCTTTCAACATGTTTGTTCGTGTGCTATTTCAATTTTGTCTCATTCCATTTCACATTAACCATTTGAGTGGTCAAAAAAGATGCACATTCATATTGGTTCAATTGAATAAGTCTTACTATAATATATGAGCAAATATGCCTAGTTTTCACAGGTATGGAATGTTGTATAAGTTAAACTAACCGTAAATTCACTTCTATTTTTCCACGCGTTAAAATCAAGAAACATCTGTACTATTTTGACACATTTGCTCTAAACATACGAAGGCAAAAACTTAATGAGTAAAATAATACCGAACAAGAGTTAAGCATTTATTCTAACTTTTTATTATTGTTCTATTTTTTTCGTACTCACAACAATCACTTTTTTCAGCCTCCTGTAGTTGAAAAATAGCTACGTCACGGAACTCCAAAGATATTCCTATAAAATTTTATTTGTGAAATTTGAATTTTCATGATGTGACTTTATATTAAGACATGACCGAAAAGTGACTAACAAACGCGGTTTCATCTATTTTTTTTGCTACATAATTTTTTTGTTAAATGCATGTGTTAGTATATTAACGTCAAAAAGAAATTTCAACATAAGAATAACATAGAAAACCATTTTTTAAGGAGTATAAGAGAGAAAAAAAAATGAAACACTCTCTTGCCCAACCACCTCTTATCTTTCTCATGAATGCAACTGTATATATACAAGAGGTTCAGTGTATAAATGAAGCGATTGGACTAAATATATGACAGAAATCAACTCATTATTAATGTGGAGAATTTTTAGAACAAGAAATCACGTGACTATATCTTCCTTTTACTGCAACACATTCTTGGCATGCAGCAATAATAACGTAAACCAAAAGCCGCCTAAACCGTGAAAATTAATCAATTGGACCCTTTTAAATTTGAATAGAAAAAAACAATCTATAAAAAATATTATGTGCAAAAATAAATTTGCAAAAGATTACAAAACCGATTGACTCCACTTATTATTAGTTGAAGTCTATGATACTCCCTTAAGCATTTACACTTTTTTCAAATTTACCTTACTTGAAATGATCTTAAAAGGGCTGAGGAGGGATAAAAAGTACTCTTTTTGTTCCTTTTTGCTTGTCTAGCATGCATTTTGCACTCCTCCTAAGAAAAATATTAATTAAATGTCTATTTACCAAAATTATTATTATTAATGGTATTTTAAAGATTCAAATTTGATTGCTAGTACTCCAATTGGTTTGAGAAATGGTTAATTAATGTGAAGGCAAAGTTTTTTTTTTTTTTTTTTTTTTTTTTTTTTTTGAAAAAAAATCCCTTGACTGACAAGTAAAAGGGAAGGGAGGGAGTAATGTCATGAGATATAGTAAAAGGTAATTTATTCAAATAACACTTAACGTTAATAGTAAAAGGTAATTAATTTAGTCAATCCCTTGATAAATATGCGAAAACCTTAAACTATACTAGTAGTTATTTTTAACGGAACGCAGTATAAATTAAAAAATACGAAGCTAAAGGCAATAGGCAATTGACATTGGCCAGTCCTCCTATTTCATTGTTGCCACCTTTGAAACAATGTAGTCCATCCCTTAAAAAAAAAAAAAAAAAAAAAAATTAAGAGAAAGAATCATGCTAGCAAGACTCGTAATATGCAATTTGAAAGTAGCTAGTTTGAAACGAGGAATTTTCTTTTTTGGACTGGATCTACTAGTTTAATCATTGACCACTTTTAACGAATATTCATTTAGGAATGGATATAGCATGGAAATTACGGTTCGACAGATATGTGTAGTTTTAATTTGAGAGTTTCACTTGTGTAATTTAAATTTCATGGCAATGGCTGGGATATTTTCCAATTAAAGAGACTGAAACGTAGTGGCTATTTGTGAATTAATCTACTCATCATCCAATAGTTGAGGAACAATCAGTCTCTATCCTTTTCATCTTTCAATCTTATTATCTATCTATGGAATACTTTGTGACATAATTTGTCTATTCACTATCCACTAATTTATAACCACCTTGTATCTAAAAGTCGAAGAGAGGCTTAATGCGTGAAATAATAATTAATTTTATTTTCGTAGGTAGGGTAAGCTATATAACATATTTCGCATTAGACGTCCGTTTACAATGTTGACTATAAATTCTAGATAATTAATCCGACTATATATTTTTTCAATCAGTCACCAAATTGTAGGTAGATGTTTCTATTTTACAGCCAATTTTCGTGACCTATTTCTTCCCTCTTAACGCTTAGTTGACTTTCATGATGTCTAAGAAATGGCAATATTCTTTTTTGTTCTTTCATTTTTTTCCTTCTAGTATTATATGTACCAATATACTATAATGTGAAATTGCGTTTGAACGTTTGTTGACATTACTTTTCAATTATTTCTTCTTTCCTTTGGCTGCGTATAATAGACTCTTGTGGTCCAGCCTTTTCCCGAACCCCCGCGCATAGCGGAGTTTTAATCACCGTGTGCCCTCTTTTTTTTTTTTTTTTTTTTTTTTTTTTTTTTTCCTTTCTCCTTTTGGTGTCCGAGTGTCTAATTTTGGGTTACGATCAAGCACTAATAATCCGGAAATTTTTATTGTTTATCCTTTTTGGAAACAGTTATTTAGTATATCAATGCCTTTTTTTTTAATTGTTTCTTGCAATTTATGAACTTTTAAAATCACAGTCTAAAGATTTTTTTTTTTTTTGAGCAAATTGAATATGTATATCTTATGAGAAAATGTCATACCACAATCTAAATTTTATATATTTTTTATTTCAATTAAAGACTCCTTGTGGTGGAAGGGAGTTTGGATAGGACCTCTAACCGTGTATTAAAAACAAAAAACAAAAAATTACACAAAAAAGTAGAAGATATTATGCCCAAACTCTTCATCCTAGCTGAGGAATGAACAATCTCATTCAGTGCACATATGAGCAAACATTAAATGTGAGTCTAACAATATAATGTCCAAAAATATCATTTTCCAAAGGGTATATTTGTACAATTTTAAAAATAGGGACAAAATTTAAACGGTAGCCTAAAAAGGAAAATGTGTGTAAATCCACCTTAATGATCGTGTTAAGCCCAAACATCAATAATTTTTAAATTTAAGGATTTTTTTCCAGCAAAAGTCCACCATGGTGGATTATGGGGTACTTTAGGCATTGAGTTAGAGATTATATCAGAAGTTCCACAGTTTGAGTTTTGAGAGAAATTTACTAATAAAAAAATACTAGACAGTTGAAGAGAAAATAATTCCATATAAAGATTCCTATGAATATCTTTGCAAAGCTCGTCACATCTTATCTTGGAAACTTTAATTCCCCTTTGGAAAAATTGTCCAAACTTTCTTTAGATTGATATCTTTTCTTTTAATAACGAAAAGCGTCAATATATAATTGGCATATTACTAGTGGCGTCATGGCATTTTAACTTTTCATATGTTAAGATTTCCAGAAAATGACGTTTGCTTGGCCACACATCACCCACAAGATTAAAAGTATTCTAGATTAAGATCGACAAAGATATAAAGAATTTGATGGCAAACTTTTCCACTTTTAATTACTATATAATATGTCACGTTACATCTCATTCTTATAGCCTCGCTTAATAAGTATTATATTGGGCTTTTACAATATAGAAATAATGAATAATACCAATTGTAGGATTTAAGTTTTATACATTAACTAGTAAATTTATCCGGCGCCATAGCTTATAAAAAAATATCAATAATTTTAGAAATAATAATTTAATAAATTGACTTGAGATATAATAGATAAATTTTAACCGAATTATGAGTTTTTATTAACTATATTTTTTGTTACCAGATTTTCATCTAAAAATAAAACTTTACAAATCAAATAAATGAAACAGAAATAAAAACTAACAAAACTAAAAACAATAAAGAAAATAAAACAAGTAATTTATTATTGGTTATATTCACTCATATCTTCAAATTTAACAAACTTTCGGCAAGTGAAGAACATATCCACATACAACTAACTTACAATTTCTTTTTGGCTTCAATTTCAAATATTTATTGATAAATAAACTTCAACTCAAGTGCTCATTTTTAACTATATGTATAATATCAATTTCCCGCGATTTTAATTTTAAAAAAAAAAAGATATATGTATAATCTTTTGAATTTCGATGTAAAAACGGCTTTAAACTTCAAGTAAACGCCACAATGAATCATTCTCGATGAAGAGATTTTTCTTAACTGGACAACTATCTTAAGGCTCGTTTTCCTATAAAAATTACAAGCAAACATAAGTCAAATAAAAAGTTAGAATAACTATGTATATATTGCATAGCGGAATAAAAGGCATGCTAAAAACATATACTTTATCTAACTTGTGTTTCAGATGAACAACCAGAATTTGGAAAAGTTTCATCAGCCTTTCCTACTCATCATTCCAAATAGTACTCCATCTGTCTCAATTTATGTGTCATAGTTCGATTTTTTTAGAGTCAAATCTTTTCATTTTAACTGTGAATTTGGATATTAAATCTTATTTGGAAAATACGTAAAAAGTACTATAAATCAAAATAATTAACAATTTAAATATTTAAAAGGCATATAAAATTACAGTCAAAGATAAACTCGTTTCATTATGCAAATCCGAATATTGCCACATAAATTAGGATGGAGAGAGTGCTTTCATCAAACAACGCCTTCACCTAAAATTGCAAAATACTATTATATATGAAAAGCCAAATAGGTAGATAGCAGAAATTGAGGAAGATAGGGGATTTAAGATAAAGAACTTAAAATAAAACATGTCAAGAAGAAAAAGAAGTCTGAATTGAAAAAACAAAAAGAACAGATACTATCAGGTAATTACTTACCCTCGTGCAGTTAATGCATAAATGATGAAAAACAGAAAATGCTAAATTCAGCAAATGCTATACAAGGATGTAGTCTGTAGGAGACTAATACATTTTGGTCTTCTATTTATAGCAGCAATGCCTGGAATATATACAGACCAACATAAAAGATGAGAAATAAACTCATTTACACGTTATTAAATCACCCATAATTTGGAGTATATATAGACCTACAGAGAAGGGAAAGTAAATTAACCACCCACGTATAGGTTATTTAAAGCTCTAATTAACAGGTTAGTTAAGAGCACTATTAAAGTCTAACTTAAATGAAATATTTCAGTATTTTAGTAAATACGTGACTACCATTGTGATTGTGATGCAATAATAGGAAAACAAAAGAAAAATGGAGAAAAAAGTCAAAAATTTGAGAAAAAAGATAATTAGCAATGCTTGTTATAGAGAGGTGTCACATCACCTTGTCTATGCCTAACTTTATATTATATATAAATAGTGTTACAAAATAGTAATTGTTGCTCTATCTGTGCAATGTAACCAACTACAGCTGGCTGTTACTCTATATTTTAGCAATTGCCACATCAGGTTGGTTAGTTATGAGAGTTATTTGTTATTGTATATTAACTTATTCGTGTAAAATTTATATATGTGTCGATATATATACAATAAATAATTACAAAAAATACGTGAATTTCTAATGAAAATTTTCGAACTTTTCTGACAAACCTCTGAAACAAACTCAATAACCAGACTAACACAATTCAAAATCAGATAAGCAATAGATGTACTATGTACTTTACTAACTTGTAAACGGGAATTACAATGGACATTACAAACTGAAGGATGAATTGCTAAGAGCAAACACAGAAGGGAAAGAACACAAATAGAGAAAGGAGACGAGGGTATACAAACACTTCATAACAATTTGCATAAAACGCTTCTCTCTAACCCCTTGTCCTTTTTAACCAAGTGCTTACTAGACCTGGATTTCAAATAAAACTCTCCAACATTTAAGTTGGCTCGATATAAAAACTGAATCAGTCTCATTGCTAATTTTAACCCATAGACCTTACAGAATTAGCTTGGTTCACAATAATCTCCCTAAAAAATTTCGTCGGAATTTCAAGTATTTTAAATTGTTGTGCAATATTACTTCATGAAGTTTAAAGTCATATATTAATATCATGGCGTGGAATTACACCCAATGTACATGATTCAATTGATTGCATGCCAAACTTACACCATACTCTACTACTAGCTACTAAAGTAGGTGCGAGACCATGTATTGTGTGGTCTCTAGCTCTAATTTGTACCATCACATTAGCTAATTAGTACTAACAATTAGCCAAAAGTCATGTCTCAATATATGACTTTCACCAACCACAAAAAATATGACTGTTTCACAACCACAAAACTATGATATCTAATACTATTCGCTCCAATCTCAATTTATGTGGCACCGTTTGACTTGATACAAAATTTAAGAAAGAAAAACTTTTAAAATATGTGGTATAAAACAAACTTTACACAGTCATGTGACTATAAATCATTTCATTGAAGGTAAAAGAGAAATTTTAAAGTTGATTTATTTTTTAATTATAGAAAGGTAATATTCTTTTGGGACAGATAAAAAAAAGACACATTAATTGAGAAAGAGGGAGTAATATATAATTGATGACTATTCACTTCTAGCTATTGAAAAATATGTGGTGACAGTATATCGGTGAGTAAATTAATTAATTACATAGCAGGTTACAACCTCACTAGCTAGTTGAATCATATTGATCATACATTTTTAGGTTCCCCTCACGAAAGAATTTGTTCTAGGCCAGAAAAGAAAATTTAAAGATACACTCACTACAAGAAAGAAGATATTTGCCAATAAACATATTTTTATTGCCATAGATAAAATATTGTTGCAAAAAGTACGTTTGGCAACAACTTTTTTTTTTTTTTGTTTCATAAACTTTTTCCATCGGCTGTTATTGCAACGACTTGCAATAACTTTTTGATTATTGCCAAAAGTATTTTTGCAACAACAGTCAATACTATGGTAACTAAACAAGTTTATTTTTAAAAGTTCATCATATATGCCAATAATAAAACTAAATTGTTGCCAATATTGAATTTTATCAACTATATTATTTTTGTCGCCAAAAGAGTTGTTGCCATTTCTGTACTTTCTTGTAGTGACTTCGGAAACACAAATTGGTATTAATTTCTTTAACAAGGATCAGGAAAATTGATAATCCATATAGAACCACCAAATGATGTGGTGCAGCGGATGGAGTTACTCCTCCCTTAACCAGAAGTCTCGGGTTGGAACTCTGGGTATGGAAAAATTCTTGGTAGGGAGCGCTTCTCCCTGAATGGGGCCCTACGCTATGCGAATTTAGATATAGTCGGGCTCCAATATAATGTGAGTGCCGGACACCGGGTGAAGGGGGAAAAAAAAACACCGGGTGAAGGGGGAAAAAAAAAGAAGATAATCCATATAGAAGAAAAAGTCATCACAAATTTCATCTACTTTGATGAGTTATATTCCATCATAGTCCGGTCACAAAATTGTGACCTACTCGTCCGTCACAAATTTATATATTTTTTTGTGATAGTGATAGGAATCTTCCCCTTAAACTCTAAACGATTACGGATAAATACATCATTATGGATATAGACAGAGAAGTTTTTCCTAAGATTTCTTGCGGAAAACAAATGACAACTAGTTATAGCATTAATTAGCTATACATTAATATCGGTAAAAATTTATCCATTCCGGCATTTACATCACACTCATAGATGTGTTTGTTAATTCACTATTTTCAGGTAATTATGGTTAATTACTATATAATTTCACACTATTAAATTATTTAATCATGGTAAATTAATATAGTTTGGTGTAACCATGACTAGAGCGGTGCCGGTAAGTAATTACCCAGAATATCCTTGCATCACTAGAAGATATTTAGGCTATAAAAACAAAGGAGTTCATCCATTTGTACGGGGATTCGCTATGACATGCATGTAATTTACGTCGTGGTTGTAAAAGATCGGCTTCCGCAATGAAATCCGAAAGTCTTCTAAATTAGTACATTAACATTGAATTCCTTCCTTAGTATCAAAGCCAAATATACCAGATGAGAGGACACTTTTGGTGAGATTTGAACCTTAACCAGGTCGTATATGTATACACTCTAATTGGAATTCTCTACTACTTAACTCTTTTCATTATCCACAAAATAGCTGATAAAAGGCACCTTAGTTATTTAAAAATATAGCTATGCATGGTTAAACATCGTGTCTAACATGGTAACAGCAACTACTAACAAAGAAGCATGAACTCAATTAATGCGTTATCACAATTTTGAAAGCGCAATAGAATATTCATTGCACATAGATGAACAAATTAATTAAACTTCTTGAATTAAATGTATGAGAATGATACTGCGTCTATCTTACTGTAAACTAGAATCATACCAATACTGCCTAACAGAGAAATGACCACAATCTTTTGAAGTAACTTCAATAAAGAGCCTGTGGATTTTGTTCTACTTCTTGTTATATTCACAATTGTGGCATATTTATAAACATTAAATTTAAGGTATGAATTAATTGTAGAAACAACTTTTTAAATGATAGTTATATATTTCTTGCTTATTGATTTGACTATTTATTATTGGAACCTTTATTATATATGACATCACTAGGATATATGTTGTGATCGACGCTTATTCTGTTATAGGTAGTCTCGAGATTATTTATAACATAATCTTACTATATTTATTTATTACACATTGGAAAATAATAATCTCGAAATCAACTAATTTCAAAGATAAACAACCAAATGACAAAGATATTTTTTTTTTAGATCTGTCCTTGGGGAATATCCCAAGCATTTGCAAGTGACAACTAATACACAAGGCCCACCTAATAGGATATTCCTTATATAATATTTCAATTCAACAAATGACAATATACGTAACTTCTCTCTTTTTAATAGGGATAATAATAATAATAATACATTTTTGATCTTTAGATTATTGATAAATTCTACTTTTAGTCTTTGTGATATGCGACTTAACATATTCAATATTTAATTAATTAAATATGTGTGTTATTGGTCTCTTCATATAGAAAATATGTTATATCTGATGATTTATAGAATTATATTCTGTCAATATGAAATAACAATGCATGTTTAATATAAAACGTGAATACTTAAGTGGTGGTACGATTATAATTATGATAAATTTGTGAATATTCACAAGCAAAGGAATCAAAAGCACATGATTCCATTAATATGCTTGATCAAATATTATAGAAACTAAAACTAGATTTAGAAGAACCAAAATGCTATTAACCCTTTTAATATTAGTGAAGTAATATCAGAAAATGTAAAGAATGAATCTTGGGCCTAACTCAACCCAAAAGCTAGCTAATGAGAGGAAGATATATATGGACCAAAATAACTCATCCACAACCGATGTGGGAGAACTCAATAGAAAGCAATAACGTCGTTATCAATTATGACTAACTTTGAGCAAATTAAATGGGCTCAAAGAACGCTTTTAGTTT
Organism: Lycium ferocissimum; assembly: GCF_029784015.1. Lineage (NCBI taxonomy): Eukaryota > Viridiplantae > Streptophyta > Magnoliopsida > Solanales > Solanaceae > Lycium > Lycium ferocissimum. The sequence goes on along the minus strand of NC_081349.1, from coordinate 26,479,151 downwards.
GAGAATTATATAATTGAAATTGCTATATTTTATATGATGAACATTGTATGTAATTAATAAATGGCTGAAGTGACTAAAACACCCCTAAACTTGGCATGAATTGCAAATTTAGTCCCCAATCTATTGTTGCACTTCAAGACACCCCTAAGCTTGGCAACGGGTTTTAATTCAACCCTGAGCTCATGACCCCGAGTGAGTGTAGTCACTTGCGGGTCCAGATGTAATAAAAGGCTTATGTGGCCCTTCACGTGTAAAATATTAATGCCACATGGCATTTTCATCATATGTGTCCTCCACATAGATAAATTGTTTTGAAAAAAAAAAAAAGTAAAACTGATTTTATTTTATTTTTATAAAAAATCTGGAACAATGAAATATTTATTTTAAATCTGGAAAACTTTATTTAAAAAAAAAAAAAAAAGACTAGAGTTTTAATTAAAATATCTGTAAAAAATGGATTTTTTAAAAGAAAAAAAAAATGAAAACTTGATTTTTTTTAAAAGTGTCCTAAAAAATCCAATTTTTCATGATTCTTTTAAGACACTTCCTTAAAAAAGAACTGGAAAAACTGATTTTTTTTCTTTAAATGTGGAAAACCCATTTAAAAAAATAAGAAAAACAATCCCGTAAAATTAGATTAGTTTTTAAATCTACAAAAAAATAATCAGTTTTCCACTTTATTCTTAAAAAAATCAGTATCCCAGTTTTTAAAAGGGTCCAGGTTTTTATCAAAAATCCAATTTTCCAGATTCTTTTTTAGAAAAATGGGTTTATTTAGTTTTCCAGATTTTTAAAAAGTCCAGGTTTTTTAATTAAAAAATAATAATTTTCCAGATTTTTTTAAAAAAATAACGGGTTTCGCACATTTTTTTAAAAAAATAAATTCATTTTTCAAGATTTAAAAAGTTTCAGATTTTTTAATAAAAAATCCAGTCGCATTTATTTTTAAAAAATGGGTTTTCCACATTTAAAAAAAAATAGTTTTTTCTGATTTTTAAACAATATACTTTTTAATGAATTTCCAAAATTGATTTTTTTTTTTAAAAAAAAAGAGCTGATGTGGCACCTCTCACGTGCCTGTTGGTGTGTGACTACACTTGTTGTGCCATGTGGCAACTCGGGGGTGTATTAAAATCCAATTAGCCAAGTTTAGGGGTGTCTTGAAGTCATAAAGAATAGTTTGGGGACTGAAGTTGCAATTCGTGCCAAGTTTAGGGATGTTATAGTTACTTCAGCCTTAATAAATTGACTTCAACAACAACAACAACAACCCAGTGAAATCCCACAACGTGAGGCATAAATTGACTTCATGAAAAGATATTATTAGTTGGTGACTAAAAATAATTTCCTATACTTCAACGTGCTTTTGCACATAATAATTAACCAAATATCGGCCTCTAATGTTTTTTGCTTAGAAAAAATATAAGTTGATTGGGTACTCCTATGATGAATATATTTGGAAATTCTTTAACTCAAAATTTCTCATTTTTCTCTTAATGACACGTTCTCATAGAAACATCATGATATAGTCCTTAAGACTCTGTTCTTAAAGTGCTTTGATTATATGTCAAAGTTCTTTTCTTTCTTAAATAAATTGTATATTGAGTCAAACACCATCATATGAAATAAAACGACTAGCATATATTTATATTCACTACAAAAAGCATGAATTAGTTGTGAAATTTATTGCTAATCCGTCACTTATAAGTAGCCCGTCGCCGACAAAGTTTATTTTGATAATTCATCGCTAAGCAGGATTAAAGACGAATTTTTGATATTTAGCGACATAAGTTATCCGACGTTAGATAGAACTAGCGACGAATTTTTATTATTTAGCGACACAAGTGATCTGTCACTAATTCTCATTTTTTTCTGTTTTTGGTAAATTTATACGTATAGCCGCATAGGTGACAAGCAAAACAAACCTAATCCAATTATATTTAGCATATGACTTCATGGGTGTGCAAAACCCAATGGTGGGCTAAGTTTCTGATAAGCTGCACCAAAATATAGTAATATATTGAACATAAAGGTTGGTGAGATTAAGATCAAAATTCACGACCTAATCTGGTTGTCGCATTGTGGAAAATATCGAGAGAATCTTTGGCCAGGTAACAACAGCTAGCTGTTGTATTATATAGTTAAATGTTAGACTGAATGATTGAGGAAAAAACATATTGTTCTTACGATATCATTATTGAACAATATACAATAAGAAAGAATTACTAATTAAAAACACAAAAAGACATACTAAGGTACTTTTATTGCAGTGGTCCAAAATAACAGCCAAACATTTGGATTATCATGATTCAAGCAACTTGCCTCCTCTTTGGCTAAACTCTTTTACTATACTTCAGTGTCTTTTTAATATTAAGACACCCAATTATCATTAAACAATTAGTAACTTTTTTGTTTAAGTTTTTGACACACTCTTTTTATATTTTTTCCAAACTTGATCCTTTTTCATTGTTCCTTTTTAAATTTTCTTGTGGAATATCTGAACTCATAAAGCCACATCATATGATGTAAACTAGAAAATCTTAACGATCGTGTAATTTATTAATTAGAGAATATATAATATTGAACCAATCATATACTATACACATTTTCTTGCAACTATTTTCTTGTAATAAAGTCAAGTAGTAGAACTTGGAAACTCATTAGGAGCCCGTTTGGATTGGCTTATAAGTTGCTGAAAACAACTTATGTTCATTTATTTTTTTTTGAGTGTTTACAAATTTAAAGCCATTTTATCGCTAAAAATAATTTCAAAAAAATAATTAGCCCTTTCGCTTAATTTTTTATCTAAAGCAGCTTATAAGCTGAAAACAGTTTATAAGCTGCTTTTTTTAACCCCATCCAAACAGGCTCTAGAATTAAAACCTAAGAGCTCACACATGGAGAATACTTCGAAAAAGAAAAAACTTACTCTCACCAATATTTTACATTACCAATGAATGCAAGACATGTATCTTATGCATACAATATTTATTCTTAATCATGATTTAAAAATATGTTTTCTCATTTTAAATGTAACTCTTAAAGTAAAAATCAACGGTTAAATGTAGTGTGGTTTATAAATTTTTTTTCTGACACTAAATCAATGAATACAATATACAAACACACACACACAAAAAAATTATCACTTAATCATAATTCAAAAATATGTATGCACTTTAATATATAACTCTTAAAGTTAAAATTATCGATATGATATAAACACCGAGAACGAATTTTTTTTTTTTTTTTTTTTTTTTTTGGCTTTATGGTGGTAATCGGTTATGGTGATGTGATGTGGTCCATACACATGTTTGAGTTGTTGATGCGTTACGCCACATATGATGTCTTTTCATTTGCATATATGTTAATATTAATTCGTCCCACTATCGTTAGCACGAAAAACACGTTTGCTAAGTCAAACTTTTTCTTTTTGTTAACAATTTCACTCATCATATCTAATTAGAGTTCATAATATTTTCTTATAGAAAAAGGTTATCATTTGCTTAGGCACAATAGTATAAATAATAAAAGATTAGTCATGCTAAAAATGTGCTTTTTATGTCAAATTCGTACCAAAGACGCTGTACTTGAAAACGTTTTTTCTCACATACTAATCGGAAACTTTGTAAGCACATATATATACCTCACCAATTATGAAATCTGAAAATAAGGTAAAATTCACAAATAATTACTTTTTAGCTCACTATTAGGTAGTGCTTTCTGAACTGTTTTGGAAGGACGACGTGAGGCAAAAAATCGACTTTTGTGTGATTATTTTCCTCTAACAAAAGGCCCTCTACACTAGACTAGACTGTGAGTGCACAATATATATTCAAAGAAAGAATAAAAGTGCTTGTGTGAAAGAGAGCAACAACTATAAGATAGCCAAATATTGCATGGTGTCCAAGGGAAGGAGACACTCATATAATTGAATTGCTTGCTTGCTGGAAAATTCGACTACTATATCCCCTTATATATGCTTTAAAAAAGAAACTCCTGAGTTACAGGACATGACATAATAAGTTAGAGAAATACAATGCAAAAACAAAAAAAAAGTAAGACTACTTTATATTTGTATGGAAAAGGATGTAGACTCACACAACGGACAAGCTGGTCCAGTAGGCATCAATTGGAGGGGCCGCGTCCTTGTGCCGCAAATTAAATTCATTTTAATTTTATGACTTTCTAACCCGAGATGTTTATTTTATACGTAAAAAGATATGAAAATAACATACATGAGATCTTTTTAGTATCATTCAAATTGTTAACAGTTCAATTGATCTATTTCCACCTTTGTAATTGATAACTAACCACCATCCTGAAGTTTCAAAATCCAGAAGAAAAATTCGAGGACAATTTCCTTGATTTTTTGAATATATAAATACATCGTCAAGTACATAGACTTAGAAATTTGAGTCTCCTTATTTTTTTTTTTTTGGGCAAATTCAAGTTGAAGTTTCACAAAATTGTAGGTTACGTCTCACACAAGGACCAGAATTTGCAGACCCTCTAGGTTTTTTGTTTTGTGAGTTGACTGTTGACTTGACTGTGCAAAAAATAATCCATTTTATTCCTTTCACTCTCAGTTAGTATATTTTTATGGAAAATAAAATGTAGTTTCATTTGAATGATACTTTGCCTTACTTTTAAGTTTTGCCCTTTCATCATTCCGCGTCTGACTTGGTCTAGTTCTTCTCAAGCAAAATACTGTGAAATTTCATCTTGTTATCGTATACACTTTACAAGAAAAAGATTTTCTTTTAAGAAAAAATAGAAGAAGAAAATGAAATTTGAGCTATAACGTATAGTCGTGCATTTTTGCACAAAAGTAAAATAACGTAATCTACTCTAGAAGACATCAAAGCAACAGAAGTTTATTCAGGATTTTAAGTTTAACGGTTCTAAATTCTAGCACAGGACAATTATTTATTGAGTTAGGGATAGACTATTTATATATATATATATATATATATATATATATATATATATTAAGTAATTTTTTATATATATAACTATAGAGTTTGAGCTAAAACTATTGAGTGCTACTGGTCCGGTAGCAAATGTTGCAGACCCGCTCTGAAAAGCAACTTATAATAGTTGTCTCATTAGGTGGATTGTTGCATACAAAATCACATGTTATTTTTGAAATTAAATTGTACATTGAGTTGCTTGTGTTGAGCTCAATTTGCTTTGAAATTTTCAGGTTGAAGTCTTCCCCAGAAAAAGTTTGATCGAGTTTATAACATGTTTAAATCCTTCAAATGAAATTCTAGAATATTAAAGTTAATTAATGAGTCAATCTCTCAATAGAAAAGTCAAGTAACCATGATAACTTGTAAAAATTTGTGAGTAGATGTTTCCAATATAAGTAATTAAGGACCATTTAGCAAAAAATTTCTGAAAAAAAATCCTATTTAACCATTCGGTATTTAACAAACTTTAATGGTCTGATTAATTGTATTCGCGCAAACTGGTAGGCTCACTATAAGGGTAAAGCATTTTTAATCAGAATGTTCTCCATTTCTTAGACCAAACTAGAGATCTTTGATAATTAAGAGCGGAGGATCTCAATTACTCCATTACACACCTCTCGATGATAACAAGAATATGAAAAACATACTTTTTAACACAAATTCCTATATTTACATGAAGATGCGAGTGCCATTCATTAAAAGTGAAAGTAATGGGAACATTTTTTAAGAGAACTTGTGGCATGGCGTTGAAGTTTCCAAAACCAAAAGAACATCTTTTTGTGCATCGTTTTTTTTTTCTTTTTTCTCGACATGTTTTTCCTTTTTTTTGAAAAAAAATCATCTACATAACCATATATAATATCCCAAAAATGTTTTTTTTTTCTTCTAAAGAAAACTTAAATTAAATGTCTATGCTAAATTGTTAATGCCTTTAATATGCTAAACAAAGAGCTTTTGTCTTTGTAAAATTCTATGTTGATGTTGATTTTAGCATTGAACCCATTATATTTTTAAAGTTAGGGGTTCATATCTACTATTTATTGCAATTTTAATAGTTTTTTACACATAAATTTAGGTTCCGCGTCCAAAGTGTGGGGTTCAATTGAACCCCAACCTTATAGGCTATATACGCCCCTGTTGGCACTATGAAGCTAAGGACACAAACATTGTTGCACGGATAAAAGATAAATAAAAGTTTACATATATTTATAAGATTAATTAAGACTAAAGAACGACAATTACTAATTGAAGAATATAATTTCAGGGGAGTTTCTTTTTTCTTGTATAGTTTATGAATCTCCTTTATAAGTGACGTTGTTGACTCGTCCCTTTTTTTGAAAAAAATCCAGTTGTTTTCGTTATTGTTATAAAAGTGTGTTCTTTTTAATAATTTAAACTTTTAATGAAATGATCACACATTTTAACACAGTAACAAAGCAGGCTTCGAGTCTCGTGTTCTAGTCTTGTATCTTTATTATCAAAAAGAATTTTCTTGTGCTATTGAAAAAAATCAAGATTCTCTCTAACAACTTAAACTTTTAGGTAAAATAGTCACACATTTCAGCAAGATCGGACTTTCCTATTCAATAATTCTCATTCTAACATACGATGTTATTGCCGGCTTGTATGAAGAAATAGAAGATTTTCAGTTATAATTCTATTCATTTTATTTTTCTACCTAACACCTTTCACTATCACTCTATAACAAGTCGTTTTAGACAATTCTTTTGTCAATTTAAAACTTTACTGAGGATTCAAAATGCAATGCATGGAACCTTCGGCGAATGTTTAACAAATACATCAACAAACACAACAAAGCACTAGGTAATATTTTTTTTTTTCATTTGTTTAAGTTTTAGTGGACAAAGTTACTCGATACATGTATTGGTAATAAGTAACAGGTACCCTGTGAAATTAGCTGGGGTGCATACAAATTTGCCCGCACACTACAATCATTAAAAAATATACATATATAAAACAAGAAGATAAGAGGAGGGAAATTGGTAACAGAGAGGGAGAAATAGAGAACTTTCGTTGATTTGCGGCGAGAACGTAATAAGGATATCTTTGTTCAAGTAAGCCCATATTTTTGGGCTACAATTTTGATAAGCTCGTCGTGAGTCCATTTTTTGAAGTAATTGCACGGTTTTGTCCTTCAAATGGATAATTTTGGTCCTTGAAATGGGTTGGTCTTTAATTTTTGCTCTTCAAATCGAACTTATACTTATTAAGTTTTTGTATTCGTGCACAAATTACATACTTATAATGCAAAACTTTCGTCTTGCGATTTTTATTTTATTTTTTTTTAAAACCAACCATTCGAGGACCACAATTAAAGACCAGCACAAAACAGGTCAAAACTTAAATGACCCTTTTTAAAGTGTTCAAAAATGTTTCAGGCCCAACCACAAGTAAACTAACGGAAAACTACGATATATACATGTTAAGGGCAATCCGCGCGAAAAAAAAGATTTTGATATTTACAAAACATAACGATGAGTCAATTTTTGATATATTTTTCATTTTTTTCTATTTTAAAAATAAATTAGTATTTTTAAAAAAAAAAAATTATATGTCCTTCAAAGGCTTAAAAAATTACTTTAATTTTTTGTCATTTCAAAATCTGTATTAAAAATGTATGAAAGTGATGTGTGAGTGAAGTTTTTAATATAATTTTCATACACAAAATTGTTTCGAAAACTTTAAGCCTTGAATATTTTATGAAAGTTGTTACAATGTTGTTGTAGTTGTGTTAGTTTTCAGAAACCTTATGAACTTATATACGAAAAAGTTTGATTTTGAAGATATACACAAAAAATTTAAAAAAATTTTGTGCGTAATTTGAAGAGATATACACACTTATATATTCTTCATATATAAAATTTGAGCGAACTTTTTAAGCCTTGAGCAAGATATACACATTTCATGCTAAAATTTCATTATTTTAAGTCTTGAATGTCGTATCAAAGTTGTATACAATGTTGTTGTAGTTGTATTAGTTTTAAAATAAATATATTATCACTACGGAAATGTAGAAAAAATTTTAAGAATTGAGTGAGATACAAATTTCATATTGTTTTCATACATACAATTTTGAGTGGATTTTTTAAGCCTTGAATGAGATATACACATTTCATACATTTTTCATACACTAAATTTTGAGCGAATTTTTAAGCCTTGAGCGAAATATGTACATTTCATACAACTTTCACACATAAATTTCTGAGCGAAAAAAAAAAAAAAAAAATTAATAAAAAAAAAAAAACATGTTTTGTATAGGTTTTGTAATGTTATGTTTTGTAAATATAAAACTATCATCACGTTTCGTAAATATTTCTCCTTAAGATGTATATATACGTAGTTGTCCCTAAACAAAACAACCGGTCATTACCACAAATGTCTTTATTTTGGGCTGGTCTTTAATTTTTAGCCCTCCTATCTCATTATTTTAGTACCCTGCAACATTTTAAGTTAATAATAAGTGAACAAAATTACCCCTCCCATCCCACATAGGCCATAGCTTAGGTTTCTTCTCCAACTTCATCCTTCTCTCCTCCTTCAGATTTCAAACTCAGGAGCTCCAAATATCAATAATGGCGAATTTCAAATTTCGCCATTAACTTCTCTATAACGGTTTAAAATTTCCATTAGCATTATCCAAATAATTTTTTCTTTAGTAACTATCCAACCAAGTAGGTAACCTCACTTAAAGATTTGAACATACAACAAGAAATAGAGAAAATCGAAAAAATGATATAATTAAAGCTATAGAAGTGATAGATCCAATTCAAACATTTGTACAAATGGCCCAATTTGGTGTTCTGTGTTGGTCAATTTGAATCTAGGGTAGTTAAATGAACACCACTAGTTGTTCATCAATTTGATGTGAGGAATCTTTACTTCCTATTAAATTTTGTTCTCTGTAGAGCCACCAGAGAGAGAGAGATGCATTGATTAATTTTTTATTTGTAACAAAAAAGTGTTTGCGTTTTTAGCAAATGGTTCATGTGTTTCAGTGAACAAATACTCCGAATCAGCCATGAAATTTCGTCTTTTCTTTTTTTTTTGGTTCCAAAACTGATAAGCTTGCGACTTAGACTAACTTTGGAGTATTAAAATAGCTTTAAGGCGTAACTTGAATAACTTTGTAATCTAAATTATGCCTTAAGGCCTAAGTTGACTAACTTCGGAATCTAAAGTTATGCCTTAAGACCTAACTTGACTTGTCAGAATCTAAAGTTATGCCTTAAGGCCTAAGTTGACTAACTTCGAAATATAAAGTTATGCCTTAAGGCCTACGTTGACTAACTTCGGAATATAAAGTTATGCTTTAAGGACTTAAAGTTATGTCTTAAGGACTGACTTGACTAACTTCGGAATCTAAAGTTATGCCTTAAGGCCTGACTTGCCTAATTTCGGAATCTAAAGCTATGCCTTAAGGCCTGACTTGCCTAATTTCGGAATCTAAAGTTATGCCTTAAGGCCTGACTTGCCTAATTTCGGAATCTAAAGGTATGCCTTAAGAACCTGACTTGCCTAACTTCGGAAACTAAAGTTATGCCTTTAGGCCTGACTTGACTATCTTCGGAATCTAAAGTTAGGCCTTAAGGCCTGACTTGACTAACTTTGAAATCTAAAGTTATGCCTTAAGGTCGAACTTGACTAATTTTGGAATATAAAGTTAGGTCTTAAGTCCTAACTTGACTAACTTTAGGATCTAAAATCATACCTTAAGGCCTAACTTGACTAATTTTGGAATATAAAGTTAAACCTTAAGGCAAAACTTCCCATATATACACTTACAAGTTTTGCCCAAAAAGGCAAACTTAGTTTGATGATTGTATAATTTTTTTATTACAAGTTTTGCCCTTACTAATATATACACTTGCAACTTAGTTTGATACTTAGCCTCATTTGTTTTCATTAAGATTAAGACGTTCGAATCAACGCACATCGAATGATTAAGATGTTGTCTCTAGGTCTGAACACTGAATGATTAAGACTGTTTATTTTTCAATATATGAATGTGCATAATGTATTTAGTTAAACATAATAAACATACAATTCAAATTAAAAAGTAACTAAATAGTAGAAAATAAATACAAATTTAATAAAATATTATTTGATTAATAAAAATGAAACATTTACATTCACAAGAATGGTGGAGATGTTTTGTAGTCGTGGAGGGTGGTGGTGGGGGTGGACGAGTGAGTGGGTGGTGGGTGGCAAAACTGGTGGGGATGGGGAGTGGGGGTAGGGTTGGTGGTGGCAAAACTTCCTATTATTTACACTTATAAGTTTTGGGGTTGGAGTGGAGAGTGGGTGGGGGTGGTGGGGAAAAAGACAAACTTAGCTTGATGATTGTTCAATTTATTTATTTTACAAGTTTTGCCCTACTAATATATACACTTACAACTTAGTTTGATACTAAATAACCTACAATTTTACATGTTTTTACACTTAGACAAAGTATGAGAATAATTTTTTTTTTTTTTTTTACAAAAAAATAATTAAAACATAAGGAAATATTATCTAAAAAGGGGGGGAAAGGCTCCTTATGCTTTAACCTATCTAAAACCTACTTTAGAACACATAACATACAATCATAATTAAGAACTGAACGTTTTCTCCAAAATAATGCCCACAACAACTAAAGATTTGCAATTAACAACCAAAGGGCTGCATCTTCAGAAGCAATTAGCAAAAATATTTAAGAAAATTACATAAACAATGGTGGAACATATTAGTTGCATTGTCAACTCTTGGATAGCATTAGGTGTTTCTTGGAATAGAAGAGGCAGACTCATAAATCTGGTCAATAGAATCTTCAGCTGGGAGAAAATAATACCATAAGATAGAATAAAAAGGAGGATGAAGTTGCAAAGGAAGAAAAGAAAAGGAGTTGAAGAAGAAAGCTTTGCTATTTGGGATGGCAGGGTTTTTGCGTCACAAAAGTTTCATTAAATGAAGGCAAGGACAGAAGTTAAATATTTTAAAAATGAAGGGTAAAAATTTAAGATCACTCCTTTTGAAGGCCATTCAGCGCAAAAACTTGATTCCACATGCCAATGAGAAAAGATAATTCCTTTAGAGCAATTTGCAGGATTGCCCTTCGTTGGGGGTGGTTTTTAATTTTTACCCCTCAAAATGGTGGTCTTTAAATTTTGTCCTTCAAGATAAAAATTTAATTTGCATTGATTTGGCAAAATTTACCTTTTACCGCCTCACGAAATTTTGCCTTACGATTTTTTTTTTTTTTCTTGAAATTTGGAGTTCGAACTCATAATCTCAGTATTGGCGAAGTTTTAAAACTTAAAGACCACCAATTTGAAGGGCAAAAATTAAAGACCACCCCAAATGAAGGGCAATCCGCGCAAAAAAAAGATTCCTTTAGCTATGATACTTAGAGCCCGTTTGGACAGGCTTATTTTAAGTGGCTTTTAAGCATAAGCCATAAGTTAAGGAATTGTAGCTTTTGGCTTATTTTGATCATTTTTACTTAAGAACAAGTGCTTCAAAACATTTTTTTTTTACTTTATCCAAACACTATAAAATGGCTTAAAAGCTGTTTTGGCTTAAAAGCACTTAAAATAAGCCAATCCAAATGGGCTCTTACTTGAATTTACACCAGAAGAGTTCCATAAAATTTTTAACAACTACAACACACAAAACTGCACTAAATATAAAGAATATACAAAATACAGTAAATTTATACCTCAAAAGGCTCTATTAGACTTTATAAATAGATTAAAAATAGAAGAAATTATACATTTTAAACGTGAGTTTCCACTGAATCATTATTTCACATTTTCCGTTAAATCTAACATACAAAGTTTATTAAATATTTGATGAAAACAAAAAATGCCCACTTTTAATAAGTTTAAAGGACCAAAATTGCTCAAAAATATATCTAAAGAATTCCTTTAAGTTTACCCCAAATACAAAAAATTATTTTTGTTGTTGTCTCTCAAATATTCAACCATAGCGCACACATATATATGAGTTTATAATAGGACAAGTAAGAAGATAAAAAGATCAAACTGTATTTGTTTATTCATAGATAATAAGTGTTTGTTTTACAACTCTAAAAATCAAAGCAGATAGATCTACTCAATTTTTTTTTGGCAATTAAAGATTTTATTACCTACCAAATGCACCAACACAAAGCAGAGGTGAAGCCATACTAGGCTTGTCCCTTCACAGTGTCATCCAAACAAACCTTTCACAACTAAGCATCTAAGAACCTACCAAAATCATAAAGTACATATAAAATCAAACATCCTTTGATTTCTCCTAACTCAAAATCAAACATCCTTTCATTTCTCCTAACTCGAATGCAAAGGCCAGTCTTGATTTGATGAAGCAATATATCAACGGGTTTGGACTTGTTTTGAAATATTTGTGCATTCCTCTCAATCCAAATATTATATATCACAACAGCAAAATCAGCTTTTAAGATAATTCCTTTTGGATTCTTGCCCTTTGCTTGTTGTATCACCCATTTTCATTCGTCGTTCCATCTTCCAATGCGTCTGTGCCAGCGCAACTAATCCAAGAATCTAGTCCATATTAATTTAGTGCAGCTGCAATCAAAGAATGAATGTGAAGTTGTTTCAAGTTTTGCCTGGCAGAATACACAAGTTCCATCAACGGTCATCCCCCAAATCAACAATCTATCTTTTGTTCTCATACTCTCATGTAATGCTATCCACAAAATGAATACTTGCTTTGGCTCAGCTGCATTATTACAAATGAGATGCTTCCATTCGACATTAGTAGCCTCACCCCTTAGGTGCATGTAAGCATCATCTATGTGAAATTTCTCAATTTTTATCACACGTCTTTGCATATTCTGATTCAGCCAATATTTCCTCATATTGAACACCTTTCTCACCATCCAAGCAACTTGGCGAGGACACTTCATATCTTGCTTTTGCCATTAATTTAAATTTACATATTACATTCTCCTCTCTTTCACTAAATTCTTGAAAGTTTCGAAAAACTGTTGTAACAAGTTTTTTTTTTTTATCATTACTAGCAATAGTAGATCAAAATAAATTCTATTTTAGTTTCTGCCTATATATTCAATTGATCTTGATGATAAAAATATGAAAATGTTACTCCCACCTTCTCAAGTGATATGTCTCGATTTCTAAAAATAGTTGTCTTAAATTAAATGTTATTTTAGAAATTTAAAACAAAATTAATTACTTTTTCCATTTTATTCTTATAAGTAATTATTCTCGAAGACTACAAACACCTCAATTATGACGTGACGACACATAAATAGATTAAATATTCCATTAAGAGATCATATTCTAATACATATAAGAAGTAAAATAGTCAAACTCCTTACTAATTAATTTTTTCTTAAAGAGCCTGTAAAAGAAAAACACGAAAAATAATTTGAGACGAAGGAAGTGTATGCTTATAGATTATTCAAAACGAAAGAAAAACAAAGTAAAAAAATAAAAAAAAAATAAAAAAAACCGGGGTTTTTACGATTCAACTCACTAATAAACCAAGCCACAACTCGTTCAATATTTTATTCATCAATATTTTCTGGTAACAAAAATTCCTTATATCCCTCTTCACCAATCTGATCCAACACTATTTTTTTTTTTTTTTTCCAACACTATTCTACTTGGACTATTTCCTAGTTCTTGCCATCATCAAGGTAATTCATTGAACAATCTTTTTTTCTTTTTTTTTCTATCTTAGCCATGTATAACTCATGTGTAAGTTCAACTCTTACACTAAAGTGTAAAGGGTCATCTTCATTTTCATGTTATGATCATTTATATTGTTCAAATGATAGATTTAGTGGATACCCTTTATCTTATTCTTCCTCATCATGTTGTTCTTGTTGTTCAAATGCTACTACTAGTATGTATAGAGTGCCTGTTTGCCCTAGTTCTTTATATGGGTTGAGACAATCTACTTTAATTCAATGTAAAAAAATGATCTTTAGTGGTTTAGAGAGACATTGTTATTCAAGATTTCCTGTTTATGATGAAAAAGTTTGTTCTTTTAAGGGAAATGGTGTGAGTAGAAGTGGAGGGAAATGGGGTAAAGGGAGATATAAGTGTTTGGTGTTTGAGGAAATGAGTGAAGAAAGCAGTGTTTCGGAGTTCGATGAAGCTGAGGTTATGCTTAGTTTGTTGACTGAAGATGTGGATGAGGAGTTGTTTAGTGTGAGAGAGAGAAATGTTAGGTCAAATAAGAGAATAGACGCGGAGAAAAGAAAAAATGGGGGTGCAGTTAGTTGTGTTGGTAAGAAGAAAAGGGATGAACGGGGTAATGTGGGGAGTAAATTGAAGTATAAGTATGAATATGAAGTGATTCCGTCAAGAAAGGAGGAGAAGAAAAGGGATGAACCGGGTGCTACTAATTATGTTGGTAAGAAGAAAAGGGATGAACCGGGTAAGTATAAGTATGAATATGAAGTGATTCCATTGAGAAAGGAGGAGAAGAGAAGGGAAGAGAATAGGAGGGAAGAAGAGAGGGCATCATTGTTAAGGAGAGAGGGTCGAAGGACAAACCATAAGGACGAAAGATCTTCCTTATTGAGGGAGAGTCATAAAGATCGAGCAAGAGAAGAAGAGACGGAAGCATTGTTTAGGAAAGAGAGCAGAGGCACAAGGCATAAGGAGGAAGAAAGAGCTTCCTTGTTGAGGGAGAGTCATAGTGAAAGAGCAAGAGAAGAAGAGAGGGAAAGTTTGTCAAGAAGGGAGGACCACAGGCAGAGACTAAGGAAAGATGGCTCGAGCTGCTCTTCGTACTATTCTGCCTCTTCAACCGGTGACCTTGATATTGATATTGATAGTGATAGTGATATGCAGATTGAGAATGAGCGTTTTGAGGAAGAATCGTCAAGGAAGCATGAAGGAGATTTGAAGAGTGAAGTTGTTGCTCGATATGACAGAGTGGATGGAAGAGATCAGAATAACACTGCTAAACAAGGGGTTGTCTCACGGAAGGACGATTCTGAAGTTAAATTGTATGGTGAGGCTGGTGACTGGAGAAAGAAGTCAGAGAAGAGGCTTACTGACATATCAGTTGAGGAGAAAAAGGAATCAAGGGAGAGGCATTCGAGGATATCTCAGATTCATGGAAGTGGTTCTGAACAGGTTTCTGGTTCCTCCATGAAATATGATGACACAAAGCAACAATCAGCTTCTATTACAAAGTTCGAGGGGCAGACAACTGGACAATCTAATACAAATATAAAGTATAAACAATTTGTGGATACATCTGAGAGTCATGACCTTAGATCTAGAACTGCTTACGGCGCAAGTAAATCTTATAATGAAACAGAAGAAACCTCCAACGAGGCTCTAAGTCAAATTCAGCAAGCTAGAGAAGAATACAGTAAGAAAATTGGGAGCATCATAAGGGAAGATGAACATAGGAGAAGATCTCATAGGCTCAATCAAGAGTCTAGTTTCCGGAAAAATGACATTAGGACAGAGTCGGCCATTCAGGGAGTCTCTGATACCGAAATCAGGAAGAAGGTATCAAACGAGCACCGCCAATCTAGTCAGATCACCGAGTTAGTGGAGTTGAGAGAAAAAGCTGAACAATTAACTAATGCAGACGAAAAGAGAACTCATGTTTCACACAGGAAATCAGAGACAAGGATGAAGAACCAGGAAGATTATACAAACCTTCTCAACAAGTCATCAATAGAATCCAAGGAGCACTCGTCCCAAGCCAGAATAAGAGACGCAAGAAGCACAAAATCAGTAATGGAATCACATGAGAAAAAAACTTTACTGGGTGCGTCGAGTACGTCAACTACTCATTCTAGTGACACTAGCAGTGTTGAAGTAGCACAAGCAAACAAAAAAGAGGTGAAAGCATCTTCCCAAGTATTATCAAGACACTCATCAATGATTGAGTCAAAGACTGGGTTTTCAACTCAAGAAGTTTCTGATTCAGGCATACAAAACCTTACCCCAGATAGGCCTTCACAACTTCAGCACAAAACACATGGTGAAGCCAGAAGGGATGAGGTTCTTGTTCAGCCTTGGGGTTTATCATCCCATGAAGATGCAATTGGTTCAGCTGATCGATTGCAGAAATCCTCGACTCAGTATGTTGGCGAATTTGTAGAGAAGGTCAGGCATGAGATTTCCAACTCTGAGATTCTGAAGGAGAAAAAGACCTCTGAGACAGAGTTAATTAACGAGGAAGAGCAGCATACTCAAAAAGTTGTAGGCCAACATGGTTATGGTGATTCTCAATCAAATGAGCATGAATCAAGGCAATCCTCGTTGGTTTCAGGGGCTAAGGGACCTTCAGATGAAATGTGGGATGTGACTGAGCCGTCTGTCCAAGAACCTCCTGAGACACAAGTATCAGAGGATTCAGACAAAGAGAAAACAGCTATTGTCAAGAGAAGTGGTAGGTCCTTGTGGAATATTATTGGAGATATTGTTCATATGCGATGGATGTCTCATTCTGATCGCCATACTTCGGCCTCTAAATCTGGTCGAAAGAGCTCACCTAATCAATCCACAAGTAGTGAAACATGGTTTTCTGGTCATGAAGCAGAGGATAACAATAGTGAGAATGCAAAAAGCATCAGTAGGTTGAACCAAGTGAAAAAGGTTCGCTCTCATAGTCATGGAGAAGCATCCAGCTCATCAAGCTCAGGGGAACATACGAAGCACACATTGGTGGAAACATCATCTTCGCCAATTGTTTTAGAAAGCATTTCACCATCCAAAAGTATTCCATTGCCTTCTGCTGAAGGTGGGCTTCCGATTTCTTCAATTCCGGTGAGAACATCACCACCCATTATAGAAGAAATAACAGAAGTTGGACAAGCTGTTCCATCCAGCAGTAGCAAAGGGCAAGCAGTTTCCACCGTCTCCGGTGAGGTATCAGGTTCTAAGGTTAAAGATGCTGAAATGAGACGGGGAAAGTTTCAGAGGTCCGATCAATTTGTAAAAGACAGGTTTGATGAGTGGGAAGAGGCATTCCAGCTCGAAAGCGAGCAGCGAAAAATTGATGAAATGTTTATGAGGGAAGCACTAATGGAAGCCAAAAAGGCTGCTGATAATTGGGAAGTACCTGTTGGTGCTGTGCTGGTCCATGATGGAAGAATAGTTGCTCGTGGATGCAACCTGTAAGTCATGGTTGCTTATGTTTTTCCTGTTTTCCTTTTTTCCTCCTTCTTAGACTTTGGTTTTCACATAAATATGCATGTTTCAGTGTAGAAGAACTTCGCGACTCTACCGCCCATGCAGAAATGCTCTGCATACGTGAGGCTTCGAACACACTCCGGACATGGAGACTTTCGGTAGTCCTCTACACTTTTATACTCTCTTATTAAGTGAAGATGCCTCCTAACATGGAATATTAGCATAGTGTAATTTTTATACATAATGGGGTAATTCTATTAATATGGAATATAATTTGTCACATGAAATGTACTAGTGTAGGTAGGAAAATAGGAAGAAGCACTATCAATATATATATATATTTTTGTATTCTTTTACCGAAACTAAATTCAGATGAATGCAGGGTTCAGCGACTCTTTAGTAGCCAATCACCTAATTTGGTAGCAACCTCTATTAATCTTAACACTGCCTTTTTCTCCTCTATGCTAGGTCAAACAATTCTTTACTCTGTTTCTTTTTCTTGAAAAAGCTAGAATTGGCAAGACGAGGAAAGAACCATATTAGCCAGAGATTCAATAGTACTTTGTTAAATGTGATGTACATGGGGAAAGTATGAGTTGAATATGATAAATAGATTTCAACTTTAGATTACCATAACTCTCCCTTTTCTTTTCTTCTTTGTGTCCCTTATTTTTCGTATAACTTCCAGTTCCTTTTGTTTCTACAGGACACCACACTTTATGTAACACTTGAGCCATGTCCTATGTGCGCTGGAGCAATACTTCAAGCTAGAGTTGATACTGTTGTATGGGGAGCTCCGAATAAGCTCCTAGGGGCTGATGGAAGCTGGATTAGGTAAGCAAGATCGTACATATTTGTTCATTCGATAGCTTAAACAGTTGTCAGTTACTGAGCTATCATCGACTCTTTTAGGTCTTCGAAAGGTAAGAAATGAGACATGTAGTTCTTAGTTTGTAATATAAAAATAGTTGAAATTCGTTGCTGTTTGGAAATGGCAATACACCATAGGAACCTTTCTTCCGACAAATCTTATTAGACACACCAAAGTAAGAAAGCCGGGATCTTTCAGAAAACGGATGTGTACTCAAGATCATATCCTACTAGAAATCTCTTGTTGTTTCACGTGTTAACTTTCTGAACTTCAAAAATTACAAGTCTTTAAGATAGTCAGATATCTTAATCTTAGGATTTTACATTAGTTATGCATGAAGGGTTCAAATTAAACAGCAACTTTTTGCTTTTCTTTTCTGGCAGTACCATAATTTGCTATAGATATGATGAATATTCACAGTTTTCTACATTGGTGCATGCTGTAATAGCTTTCTAGTTGCATGGTCTAGCATCTACAATAATTTAGCTATTTTACAGCTTTTCGGAAACGTTACAACAATTATGATTCATTCTTATTTTCTCTAGCTAAGGAATAAAATTCAAAATTGTATTTGGTGATGCATAATCATTCAGGGGTTATTATGTAGAGATTGCCTACTTTAAAGACACTTTTGTCTTTAGATACTCTAATCCACGTCTTATTAATCTTATTTCACATTCTATTATGTATAAAATAATGCATAGATTCTCGTATCAGTAGTATTAGTACTTCTTAAAAAACAAATTATACCAATATTAGTAATTCGACGATTGGAATATGATATTAGACTCCACAAACCGGTATTGAACTTTAGTTTGCTGCAGTTATTGTTACTTTTCTTCATAATGCTTATCTATAGTATTTTGTCATGGCTTCTTTACTTTCGTATTCATATCTGACCTTTTTGTCATGCTTTTTCTTGAGCTGAGGGTCTTTCGGAAAAGCCTTTCTACCTCCCAAGGTAGGGGTAAGGTCTGCGTACACCCTCTACCCTCCCCAGACCCCACTTGTGGGATTACACTGGGTATGTTGTTGTTGTAAACGGGTATTGAACTTTAGTTAAGTGATGCGGAGTTTAATACCTGAAACGAGATGTTAAATTAGCTATATGGAGTTTATATCAGCATTGCAGAGTTTTATATTGACTTTATAAGTAATGCCGAAATTTATACCAGAAGTAAACATCCTTAACCGGCCCCCAGGGGTCAGTTCAATTGGCAAAGGTTGAGGGACTTGTGTCTTAGGTCACAGGTTCGAGTCTCACGCCAAGCGGACTAACTCTGCTATTTTTGTGGAGAAGGATAGGGGGCGGGCCCATCACCCCCGAGTTTCAAAGGTTGTAGTTGGCCGGAAGGGCCAGCTCCAAACGAATTTCTCAGTCCCAAAAAAAAAAAAAAATTAAACATCTGTAACCGTCAAACCAAAACCCCCTTAAAGTGTCAGTTATGGTTTTATCAGACAATATTCTCCTTAGTGTATACGTAGCAGTTACATGCTTATATTAGTTCATGAAAGAAAAGTGGATAACTATGGATCTGGAAGTCTTCTTTTTTTATTCTTTAGCGTTCAAGTGAATGATGTGACACCAACTATTGTGTTTGTCCTAAAAGACCTCCAAGTAAGTCCATGTTTCTCCCTGATGTATTATCCTCAATCTCTTTCTTTCTCTCACAAAGTCATGCGGCTGAGCATCTCTCAAAGTTCCCATAAAATTAGTTTACTTCACTAGTTAAATACGCAGAATGGTGTAAGTAATGTTCTGTTTATTTTTCCAGTCTGAATGTCAAGCTATTTCTATTGATGAAAAACTAAACAGGAACCATCAATATGGCTTAGAGACCATATTTTTGCTATCTGGTTAACTCCCTGATTTAGAATTGAAGTTTTTGTTCTCAGGAGTTAACCATGATTCTTTTGTGTATGTAACATGCATCTACTTAATGCCTTCGTAATACAACATCTTATTTCATCGAAAAAAAAAAAAAAAAAAAAAACTAAACAGGAACCCTAGCGTAGATCTTTTAGTTACGGAATAACACTAGCTAGACGGTCTAGCTGAAAATGTATAATAGCGATGTTCTTGATGTTTCTGACCAGCCTTACATCAAGTCAGATATTTTAGATGCCTTTTCTGGAGCACCCGGGCCTGCTAGTTATTTTGCCTTCTCTAAGGGCTCTATTTTGATTCATGAATTGTGTAGGTCTCTGTTCAATGCAAAGGATAAATAACAGATTCTGAATGTTATGCTGTAGGTGAGAATGTAATCAGATATTTTGGTCTTCAACAACCTGGTGTGCCTTGTTGAAGCAAAAATCTAGTTATTCTGTCATTGTTCAAAAATAGATCCTCCCTTTATTTTGATCATGGCTGCATTCATCGACCTTCTTAACTATTTTCTTTATTTTGTACCTTTGCTCGATATGTACATGATTAACCATACATGCAGCACGCCATAAAGGTAGGGGTAAGGTCTGCGTACATCCTACCCTCCCAAGACCCTACGTGTGGGATTACATTGGGTATGTTGTTGTTGTTATTGTTGTTGCAGCACGCCAGGGGCGGATACACCTTGCTTTGAGCAGTGTCATGTTACACCGCTTCGTTGAAATCTTTTACTAAATATGTGCATAGAGATAATAGGAAAAAATAAAAATGTTGGATATACATATAAAAAAGGATACCACTTGTTTTTATAGTGATTTATTCATTGCTTCAAATATCGACACCGCTTACGAAAAATAATGCATACGCCACTACAGCTCGCTCCACAAGAAACTTCTTTTTCTGGTTTTTGAGTTAAAGGCTTTGTGATTCATAATGTTTCAGGCTGTTCCCTGATGGAGACGGAGAAAAGAGTTTGGAACCAACAGATAAACCTCCTGCTCCAGTTCATCCTTTCCACCCAAAAATAACAATCCGACGAGGAGTGCTGGCGTCGGAATGTGCAGATGCAATGCAGCAGTTCTTTCAACTAAGAAGGAAGAAGAAGGAAAAGAAGTCGGATCCTCCAACACCACCTTCATGTCTTCCCATTTCAAGCCACCAACCGAAAATTTTCAGCAAGATTCACGACGTGTTTCATATCATGTTCTGCCTGTGATTTTTGTTTCTGAAGTTCATACTGCTGCAAAATTGTAGCGATAGAACTCTCTTTCTTCCCTGTATTCAAATTAATGATTTAGCCAACAACTTCTGTTCTTTAAACAACTGAATGAATTACTTAGTCAATGTGTTGTACTTCGAGATTAGAGTCGTAGTCTAATGGTTGCAACTTGCAAGAACATTTTTTTACTGGACAGTGCATAATTTTATGACTTAAAAGTTTTTCTCTATTTTCAAAGGTCAACTTTTAACAAGTGATTCCTCATGTAAAAGAGTTTTCTTGAATTCTGTTTTAGCAGAGTTTAAATCAAGTTTTTTAAGCCCCATCAAATTGCTCCAGAATTGAAATAAATCTAACAGACCTACGTGTGGGATTACTCTGGGGTATGTTGTTGTAAAATAGATATATATATATATATGTATATATATATATATATATATATATATATATATATATATATATAATAGATTGTTAAAAAAAAAAAATGATGCTAATTTAATTGTTTTAAGGGGCTATGATCACCAAGATGCTACTGTAAAGTGGATGAAGTCCAATAGATTCTCTTAAAAAGATTTAAAATTTAGCGCAAGAAAATGTCTTTTAGTGTCCAAATGTTCATAATTGAGGTTACACAAAATCGAAGCCAGAAAATAAAAAAAGTGGGTAGGCTTTTGGCGGCCGCAGAGATGGCGGATAACACAGCGGATGATATGTACTTGGAAATAATCAGATCATAGATGAGTTTTTTCATGCCTCAACTCTCCCTCGGTTCGTTCGGAAATCATGAAAGTCTTTTCATGGAGATTATTGGGAACGAAAATGTGCCTGTGAAATTTAACCTCAATAATCATCAAACTAATAGATGCATGACATATTTGCACATAGGCTTCTTTCATTTAACCATGGCAAATTAATACATATTTTCACTTTGTTAAATTATCTAACTATGGAAAGTTAAATTAGTTTGGTGTAAACACCATATACGGATAACTATTTACCATGTAGGTATTATCTTCTCACCTACCAAGTTACCAATAAACGATTTTCAACTGTGTTTTGAGATGACAATCTTATGCCTTGTTTTGATTAGTTAATTTCAAAATCCTTGTGATAATCTCAAAATCCACAATAATTATAATACTAAGGACTTATAAAGTTCATTAAGGTGCTCGCTTAAAAGTTAAGAGAATTGGAAATTGCCACATCTAATTATAAGATGAATGACATGACAGTAGCCAGGCAACCTGTTTGATAATTTTTTTTCTTCTGTGATTGGGACTAGATACCAAGGCATAGCTTAAGTGTCAAATCAAAATCAAGAAAGGTTGTTGGTATTTGTTAACCTCAACTGTAGTATCATAACCACCCCTCCTTGTGTTTGGATCTGTTTATTTAGTAGTAATTCAATTTGCCATGTTTATTAGCACCAGAGATTATTAACAATTAAATGATAGGTTTGGTTAAATAAACATTATTAAAATATCTAACCACTTTGCCTTTGCTGCATTGCCAAGTAATTAGCATCCATTAATCATTTCTCCCACAACACATACAAAATTGATCACCATTATGACATTTGGTATATCATAGTGCTTTGCTTTTCCTGGAAAAGAAAACTTGTTAAAAAAGGGGAGAAACCTTTACTACTCAACCTCTTGTTTCTGTGTTTCTTTCCAATGATACATAATAAAGGTTGTTTTTTTTTTTTTTTTTGGGGGGTGGGGGGAGTGGTTTAACTATCTAGATTGGCGCCGAGTAAGTTCACTAAAGGGGATAAAACGCTTCCTACCGAAAAATTCATAATAAAGTAAATTTTACTTAAATGAACTATGAAAAGATCCCAACACAAGCTCTAATAGAACCAGCAGGTCAAGTACATTTGATGCATTAAAATTTATTTACTATATAAATTGCATCATTTATAACAATATAATGATTGAAAATAATAGACTAACTAAAAAGCATGACCTACATGGTCCTTTTATGCTTGAGATGGTAATTGATAGCATTAGAGGACCAATATTTTATTTTCCAATGGACTGTAAATCTTGAGATGCAGCTGCACACAAAAAATTAAGCACATTTTTGGTACCAATCTTGACAAATGATGAGACTTGCTGTAGCATTCACATCATACTAAGTTTCCCCTCATAAAGATATCTACCAAACTCTTTCTTTCTTAGAAGTTAAATAATATTGTTGCTGCATATATAAGTAGAGAGCTCTTGACAATCAAAATCCTCAACAAAATGGCTTCCCCTAAGTTGCTTTGCCTTTCAACTTGCTTTTGCATTTGGCTAGTGATGGCTAATGCACAAGCACCAGCAGCATCACCATCTACACCAACCACGACACCTCCACCTACTACCACACCAGCTGCAGCATCACCCCCGCTTTCCACTACGCCTGTTGCACCGTCAAAGCCACCAGCAGTTTCGGCAGCACCTCCAACGGTACCTCCTCCTGTATCAGTACCTTCACCTAAAGTGGCCCCTGTCTCCGCCCCAACGACCCCACCACCACAACCTCCACCAACTCCACCTGTCTCGAGTCCATCAAAACCACCAGTGACGCCACCACCGGCTCCGGTTGCTTCTCCACCAGCAATCCCTCCAGCTTTACCTCCGCCCAAAGTAGCCCCAACACCAGCACCAAAACCACCGTCACCAGCACCTGTATCACCACCAGTGTCTCCGCCTAAGGCCCCACCAGCACCAACACCTGCCACACCTCCACCAGCTGTGGTATCACCAGTACCACCGCCAGAGTTAGCACCCGCACCAGCACCAGCTCATGGCAAGCACAAGAGAAAGAAGCACAAGCATAAGCACCATCACGCGCCAGCACCTGCACCAACTGTGCCAAGCCCGCCAGCACCACCTACAACTGTCACAGATTCTGCGGATGTGACACCAGCACCATCTCCTACTCTGAATTTGGTAATGTTTCCATTGTTTTTCATGTCTGGTAACCATAATTTTTTGAAAATAACATAGTACAGTCAAACCGCTTTATAACGACGTCGCTTGTTCTGATATTTTTTCGTTGTTATAGCGAAATGTTGCTATAGAGAACATATAATATAACATAACATCAAAGATCGGTTCCACAAAAAGCATAATTATAGAGAGGTCTGACTGTACATTGACAGGAACAGCTCTAATAGAATAAATTCACTTACTCTCTCACTTGACTGCAGAATGGAGCAACGATTTTACTGCAAGGAAGCAGATCTAGAATGTGGGCGAATGCTGGTTTGGCGATGACTATTCTTTTGGCCATCGTAATCTGAGTTACCCATTACATGAAAAGCTATATGTTTCATTACCAGAAAGAAAATTTTGAATTGAGATGGGAGTATGGGACTAATTATGTGTTTAGAGGAAAAATAATTGGAATATGATTGTCATTGTTTGTTGTTATCTCATTGATATTCTTTTCATCCAGATATTTACATCAATGTAATTGATTTTCTCTCACCTGCAAAATGGCACTAATGCACTATCAATACTATTACTCTCTTGCTAGAGCCTAAAGTTATATAATCCATACACTTCAGTCATTCTTGATCAGCATCTGGATCCATACTAATTTCGTCCTTGAAGTTGTACTCGACCACAAGTCCAAGGTTGTCAACTAATCTATGATACTGAGAGCACCCTGAACACTGAAAGGAGAATCTTCAGTTGATACCCAGTCGATTTAAATACTCTTTAATAGTAAAGAAAGATAAAGAAAACAGAGGCAAATAAGATAGCTATGGAGACTATATGGAAAACTCTACAATTCATGCAAACCAAAGGACCAAATAGTGAACATACATAATTAAGAGACATTATTTTGACTTTGCTATCTCATAAGAAAATTAGTTTTGTTTTCCAATTATCAAAAGCTTAACAGCACCGCTGTACACTCAATTCTAAGTACCTGTATAAACACAGTCCCTCTTTCATATGCTAATCTGTTTATGAGTCTTTGAGATCGAACACCACAAGCATTACATGTGAAAGTTGCTAATAGACTTCTTCTTGGTAATTTCAAGTCAAAAGCTGCTTCCTACAAGAAGGCACCCGATCATTAAGAATAAGAAAAGAAAATGTTAAAAACACTAGAAGAAATCCAGAAAAGGTACTGAACTAGGACAATTGAAAAGCTAATAAACACATCAAAATACCAATTGTAAGAGGTAAGGAAGAAACAACAAGAAAGAGAATAGGAAATGGAAACAACATATTCCGAGATCACAACATTTTGCTTTTTAAGCTTTTCTCAACAGAATATTTTGCTTTAGACCTTTAGTTGACAAATTTAGATATAAAATTTTGGCTATGTAAAGCAAAGAAAGAAATGAGCTTCTTCCAGGGTTAAACTCTCATAAACAGATGGACACAGAATATATCACCTTCATTGCCAATTGAAATATAGCTAGAAAAATATGTTTATCCTTCTGTGAACTTTATCCCAACAATTTAGGGAAATGGATATTAAAAGTTGGTCTTCATATGTTAAATATAGAGCACTTGAACCTTGGAATGAACATGTCAATTAGCTTCAAACCAAATCATTTCAACCTACTCAACATGAAAGAATTAAACACATCCCAATCCGACCTATATAACAAACGAGGGGCTCAAAATATACTTCGATCCAACTCCCTTTTCCTATTAGAAAATTTGATTCAAAGAACTTATTGTGATTTTCAGAAAAGACATTCTCATTACATGCACGAGAAAAGGAAAGAAACTGAAACCAAGAAAGAAAACTACATACATTTCACACCAACTTGGTGTGCTTTGATGAATGAAATTTATCTGATATGTGAAAAAAATTATTTAGTGGTCTTTTTACATGCAAGTTGAACTGACTGAGTTCTTACTCTATTTCCATATTCTATTGTGAGAGCACAATGGAATTATGGTAGTATTGACACTCTACCCTCCCGGACCTCACGTTGTGGGATTTCAGCTGGTTGTTGTTGTTATTGTGAGAGCACAATGGAATTATGGTAGTATTGTAGAATAAGTAATTCATTACTGTTTATGGCTTCTTTCCTCAGGATAAGGCAGCTAAAGGGGATTTTGTCATCACTCTCTTGTCCAAAAAAGAAAATTGATACTTGAGTGGCCAAAGAGCAACTAGAAATTCTTTTTCTTGTAACTGTAAATTAGACCATTTAGTCACTCTTCGCTAATAAGGGGTGTAAATGTCACATCTTCCAATTGAAGTTAGGTTACTCTTTTCTGAAAAAAGGTGTCTAGTCTCAGGATAAGGCAGCTAAAGGGGATTTTGTCATCACTCTCTTGTCCAAAAAAAAAAAAAATTGATACATGAGTGGCCGAAGAGCAACTACAAATTCTTTTTCTTGTAACTGTAAATTAGAACATTTAGTCACTCTTCGACTTCGCTAATAAGGGGTGTAAATGTCACATCTTCCAATTGAAGTTAAGTTACTCTTTTCTGAAAAAAAGGTGTCTAGTCTAGCAAAAGAGGATGGGAAAACTTAACACTGCATAAAATAAACCAACAGAGAAACAAAACAACTCTTCTAGAAAGTGCAATTCATAAACCAAGGACACCTTGAATCAGTTAAGGTACAGAGACAAATATGTCTAGATATCCAAAATCGTTAGTCAAAAGTTCATAATGCATGCAAAGAACGGCAAAAATGTACCTTCGAAGAATCACTTGAAGCAGAAAAATTCACAGATTCTGGATGTGTTTCAGAACTATCTTGGGCTACACACGAAATAATTGGAACCCGGAGCAAATGTTCTGATGCTCTCCTCTTCCCATAAATAGTAGTTGACCTGTTACATAAAAATGTGTGCATTCTACCTTAGTATGACAACAACAATAACAACAACTACGCCTCAGTCACAAACTATTTAGGGTCGGTTATGCAAATCCTCTATATGCATTTAGCTCCACTTCGACCCGTTTCATCCCACTACTCAGCTTAACTTGGTTTTACATTGTATAACAGAACTCAGTAATTTTGGTGTAAACCTACATTAATGTATAACAAACTATTAATTTAGGACCCAATAACTCAAAAGGACTAAAATCCTGATAATAACTACTACTACTACTACTACTACTACTACAAGTCTAGAACACTTGGGGTCGGCTATACAAATCATCTATAATCCATTCCATTACTCACTTTTACTGTGTTCTGCATAATACAACAATATCCACTATCACGCCTCAATCTCAAACTAGTTCAGGTTGGCTACATGAATCCTCTGTATCCATCTGCTTAACGTGTACCCGTTTCTTCCACTACTCAACTCTACATAGTAAAGTTAAGATTTTTATACCAAAAAAGAAAAAGAGAGAATACGCCTCAATCTCAAACTAGTTCCGGTTGACAATATGAATCCTCTATAATATCCATTCTGCATAATCTGAGCTCATTTCATCCACTACTCAACCCTACATATTAAAGTTCAGATTTGTTTCTTAAGTAACTAGTAAAGTAAAGATTTTTATACCAAGCAACAAACTGGGGGATCAAGAAAAAAAAGAAAATAAAAAAGATAAACACAATACCCATGAAAAAAATGAAGAAGGACAATTTCAATAATATACAATCCAGCATAAAATATTACATCCATGTAGCCATATTTTTAATTTACATAACTTTCTTTTTGCAAACAGTGTTTATACACAGGATATACATTTGCTATAGACAATGTATCAAACTTGTATAAAAGTGTATAATAATGTATAAAAGGGCCATTTCGGGTAATATTAGAAATATGGGCTATTTTTGGTAAATATATTCTCCAAATAGACATAGAGTGTTATTTTCCCAAAAAAAAAAAAAAATGGAGTTGGGAAGAAACATGGGGCACCACTCTACATAGTAAAGCTCATATTTTTGTGGATAACCAGTAAAGATAACATTTTTATACCAAATAACAAACTGGGGTAATAAAAAAGAACAAGAAAATAAAACCTATGAATAAAAAGAATGAAATTTGGAGAAAAATGATACATAGAAGCTTACCTTGTGGATTTGATGTTGTAATAATATGAATTAGGTTTAAAGGATAAAGGGAATTGAAGAGAATAAATGGGCACATGTGTTTTCATATTAGTAACAGATAAAGAACTGCAAGAACTTAAATTATTAAAGATTTTAGTGTTTCCTATTATTGATGTAGCCATTGAAGGTAAAGTTTGAAAGAGAAAATTGAAGTGGAAGTTTAACTGGAATTATGAAGTTCTTTAGAGCTAAAGAGGGTTCTCTATGCAAATAACTTTAAGTAAAATTTGCACCAAAAAAAAAAATAAAAAAAAATATTGGTAATAGTTTTTGGGATAATTTCCTAGATAGGCTAAAATATGACCCTAATTAGTAAGTACCATAACTAACAATTTTTTTTTTTCATAACCGTGGTGTCCAGTCAGTTTGCACGCACCTCGATTAATTGAAGAAATGACTAAGTATTTTTGCTTACAAAGTTTTTCTCGGTCAAAGTTTTTTTTTGTCTTTTTTATTTTGGGGAAATATCACGCATGCCCCCTCAAACCAAAATAATTACCTGCTCGTACCCCTAGAAAAAGTTAAAAGTATTTACTCCAGATGCCCTCAATTATGATATCAACATGATATATAAATAAGTAGATAGTATATATAAATATCGAGATAGTATCATGGAAGATCTTGATCTTCTTTTAGTCCTCTATATTACCATCATGGTATATAAATATATTGAGACAAACCGATAATTATATTATTTATAATTATATATGTTAATATTTATTAACCTTTTAAATGACATACTTTTCTAGAAAAAAAACCTTTATGATACCATAAGGGTAAAAAGTAAAAATCCTCTTATATTCATATCTTGTGATGGTATAAGGAATGTAGAGAGAGAATATTTGTTTATCTTGAACCGACAATAACCAAACCGGTGGACCATGGTACCATTTAAAACCGACTAAATTGGTGATATGAATATGCGAGATGGTATCGTATAAATTTCGTCCTTGATGAGAAACCTTAGGACCATGGACACCATCATGGTAATATGAATATGGTATATAAATATAAGTTTCTTTGCACCATGATATCGTGATATTAATATATTGCGATGATATCATGGAGGAAGGGGTTTGGGCGAGGGGGGCATGTGGGGTAATTGGTTTGGGTTGGGTTGGGTTGTGCAGAAGCAAAAACAATTTGGGAGGGGGCATGACGAGTAATTAGTTTGGGTTGGGCAGGCATTTAGTGATGTTTTCCCTTTTATTTTTCCTTTGTTACGCTTTGAGCCCGCTTAATCTGAGTTTGCACAGAAGATGACATCATTTCAAAGCTGAAACTTGAGACGTCTTATTCTCGTTAAAATTATCTCAATGTATTTTTGAATATTTTTATTATTTTATTTTTCAAAAGTGATTTACAATAAAATCAAGAATTGAGAGGAGGAGTTTAAAGGAAAATAAATTACAGTTTAGTTTTTTCAATTTATCTTTTAAATGCCATCCTCTTAACAAATTTAAAAGATATTTAAATTTTCATGTGCATGAAAAATTCAAAAGGAGCTAATTTTTACTTAGTATTATACTATGTTTCAAGAAAGAAAGAGAAACTTGGGTATAAAATTACCACTTGTATATTTCTCTTTTTATAGTGTGCGAAGATATTTTTTACATTTTTCTTGCTCAAATTCTGAAATTTGTGTTTCAAGGTGGCAACTTACTAAAAACAAAAGAAAAAGAGAATGCTGATAATAAATAATATTACTAGCATTGTTCTCATTCCAATAATACAAGCATCAAGCAATGAGATAAGATAATTCGAGATTGACGCAAAAAATAGGCGTCCTTTTCATTCACATTAGAAGAATTTTTGTATTTTACAAGTGTGGATTATTTCCTAGAATAGAACACGTTACATAGGCCCAACCAAAAAAAAAAAAAAAAAAAAAAAAAAAAAAAAAAGAAGAAGAAAAAAAGGAGAAGGAATAGAGAACAATTTGACAATTTATCAACTTGTTCAATGTGATAACATTCCTTTTTTTTTTTTTTTACAAGATAGGTTCTCAAGAAATAATTTTGCATGGCCCTGCTACAGTATTCCTTGATCAACAATTCTAAGTTGCAAATTGGAATAATTCAATCTTGTTCATCTACTTCATGAAATGGAAGTGGCACTGTCTTAACAGCTCTAAATTTGCCTGCATTATTTAGATGCTCATTCTCCAACCTGTTCAGAATTGAAAACAATGTCCATTAGGCAAACGGGATATAACTTATATACACTGACAATATAACTAATATGTGTCGTTAATTACCTGTAAAAATTCCACTGTCCTCTCCTGATTACTTCAAGGGCTGCTAAAAATAGCCCAGTTAATCTGTAGTCTACACTTCCAAAATTGTAATGAAGTACTGTTTGTAACCATGCTAGCCTCAGAACAAGGTTCAATCCCTACAAGAAAATACAAATACCTTAGATCAAATTTTAAAACTTACAAAAAAAAGGCTCTTTTTTAAAAAGTAATCTATGACAATCTGTACTTGTTTTTCCAAGAAGTTGGTCTGAGTACTACGTTGCTCTAACTCTTCAACATTGTCGACATGTGCCTATCAGATCCACCAAATGTAGTGTATTTTTGGAGGATCAGACACGGGTGCGACAACATTTTAGGAAAGTCCGAGCAACATAGTTTATGTTTTTCTTTGATTATGTTTTTTTTTTTTTTCCATTGAGGGATGATTAAGAGTTAATACCATGGAGAAGTAGTAAATAAATTTTCGCCGAAGCATCAATTCATTCCTTAGCCATGGATTCTTGGAATGACATTGGAGTAAGCCCCAATCTTTAACAAAATCCCAGTACAATTGATACAAAGTTGCAGCACTTGACATGACTATAACTAAGCAAAGCCATCCCAAATTCTTTTCTTTTTCATATGCAACTTTGGCACCAGCAGCCAACATTGCAGACACATACTTTCCTAAGTTGACTAGGTGGCTTTTGTGTCCTTCGTCGAACCATCTTCGTGCACACTGCAAATACCATATCTGATTCAGTTTCTATCAACTTTTTTTATGTAAGTCATATAAAAGTTCAAAGTTAAAATGTTGAAAAGGGAAAGTTATTAAAAACCTGCATAGCTCTCCAGTAATATGGCAAGAAAGAAACTGCATAAGCAAGGTCCCTATAATATTTTGTCCTCATACAGTATCCATAATCTTGATTTTTGTAGCTTCCAGTTATATAGTAGCATGCAACATATTCAAGGTTTCTGAGCATTGGAACCTGTTTGATAATTAACAAAAATTTACATCAGCAAATGTTTGATCTGTTATAGAACTGAAGAATATATTTAATTGACTGATTTCTTGTTTACCTGGCTACAAAGTTGATCAGCCATGAAGAAGTCTAACATGACGACCTTATACATAGGTGAAAATATGATGTTCCTTATCACACAAATGAATCGGTAACGGCTTGATTTGTATATGATGTTTAATGGGCACACCAGCAGCATAATGAAGACCTGTTAAACAATTGTGATTACTTATTCATACATTGAGTCAAAAAAGAAAAAAATCGATTTTTTTTTTGTCAATAGTAAGAAAATTACCAATAATAGGAGGCCAGGAATTGCTTGAATTTGATTATAAGAATACCCTTTCGCCACGAATGTAAGATGAAGAAAAAGGACCCCGACAACAGCAGACATCAACACAGTACATATCAGGTACACATCTCTATACTTGAGTTCCTTAGTTTGGGCTAGCTCAAAGATGAAGCTATAGTTTATACGAGTCTTTCGCCACATAAATATGTTGCATCCATATAGAAAGAAGTGCAAGAACATTAAGCTGAACATGCTGCACAATCATTAGCATAATCTCTGTTAGATATTTGGAAGAAATTCCAAAAATTTATTGAGTTAATTAATCGAACACTTGCCTAAGTACAGGATAGACAGTTTCCATGTAAATTGTATCAGATTTAGGTCTATATAGTCCTGTAATATGAGCCATGATCACATATCCAACGAAAAGCGCTAGGAAACATCCTGTGAATAAACCTGTTTTGAAAGCAAATCAAGAAGCCAATGTCAGTCAGTATTCAGTAGTCAAATTAAATCAATATCATCTTTGGTAATATGAAAATACATCCAACACCAAATCTGTCTTCCTTTTTCATTGTTCTTTCGACATTAGGCCGGTGTCATGTTATATCAGTACTTGAGTCTTGATGTTTCTGATACACATGACACTACTCATCTCAGTTAGATGTCTCTATAACAACATTTCACTATAACAATCAAGTTTTCTTTGGAACCGATTTTTCATGTTATGTTATATTATATGTTCTCTATAAAAATATTTCGTTATAGCTGTCCAAAAAATATCCAGTCAAACAACGTTGTTATAGAAAGGTTTAACTGTATAAAGTCATGATATTGGCAAACGGGAGAGTTACAAACCTTAGAAAAACTAAGCACTAGTGTCTTTTGAACACCTAAAAGGGTTCTTTAAAGTATGAACTTTTTTGGTCAATAACATGATAATGGCCTAAAATGGGGCTTCTTTGTCCTCCACTGGTGGAAAAAAGTGGACCCTTGAGTCTACTTTTTTTCTTCAGGTGGTTAATGGCTGATTCAAATGGCCCTTTTTATGTTGATGACTCTTTGTTTTTATCTGGCTATCCAATAAAAGAAGTGGTAACTTGAAAAGAAACCACTTAGGTATATTATCTTGTCTATTTTCTTTAGGTACTTCTTGGCACTTGTTTAGCATATAAAGAGATTTTACAGATCGGATATGAGATTTTTGGTTAAAATGAGTTTGGTGTAATGTTTTCTGTTGTTTGATTTAAAAAATCAATTGCCACATAATTGAAAAGTGGCTGAATATATCACTTTCGATTGACCTTTTGAGTGAAATAGCAAATGTTAAAGTGACTTTTCTTATGCAAAATAAAGAAAAAAACGACTTTATTCATTTATTTCCAACAGTTTAATGACCTTTTAGTAATGATCTCTAATTATTATGAACCAATTGTTTTCATGGAAACTCACCAATGAAAAAGGTAACTGCATGAGACTCTTTTTTCTGTCTAGGCTTTAGGTATTTCATAGCTTTCTTTTTATCATCTTCAGCAAAGTGTTTGATGAAAATCTCCTCAACATCATCAGCCAACTTCAAAGCCTGTTTGACAAAGTATAATGTGTGAGACAACAATATCTAGCAAATATAGTCATTGCTCGTGTGGAATAGCACTTCTTTTTTCTCTCTTTAAGATATGACCACTTAGTACTGTCTAAGAATAATCTGATGATGTTATATTGATGGGATATCTATTTGGAATTTAGTACCAACACTACTACAAACAATGTCATGCTGCTACATTTTCATGTTCAAAAAGATTTTTTTTCAAAAGAAAAAGTTGAACACCTCTTTGGCTTTCTGATTTGTTTAATTTACCTTGTCTGAGCTGTTGAAGTAGGAGCTCTCCACAACTCTTAAATAAATAGGAAGAACTTGTTTGTTTGTAACCTGTGAGAAAGCAACAAAAAAAAAAAAAAAAAAAAAAACATGATAAGTTAACCTAGCCATAATAAATTTAAAGTGAAAAAGACGCTAGTATGCACTTAGGCTAGGAAAAAGAAAGAATTACTACTTACTTTGTCAAATTTCTTCAAGATCTTTACAAAAGCAAGCATGTTCAAGTTCCTGTAAAGAGTCAACATGTCAAATTGTTTTGAACAGAGACAACTATTCATCGATCAAACGACTAGTTAGTTTTTGAGAAATATACCGATAAGTTTTAAGGTATCCTAGTCCCTTGTAGAGCTCAATAAAGGCTCCCCTAATCATCTTCTCCGCGTCTTTTAGCTTCGTTCTGTTGATGTGCAATCTTTTTCGTCCATCAAGGCCACGTTTCTTGGAAGATTGATTGATCATAATATCATCCCTAAGCAAATAAGTGATAGCTGAGAATGTTCGTGTTGGATTCGTTAGGGGAATGTGAATCTTTAAGCTTTTCCCCGGGCAATTATTCACACGTTCGGACAAACTCTTCGATTTGTTGTCTTCCCTCTTGATATTAGTTGAATTTTCTACTTCATTTGATCTTGGAGAGTTTATTATCACTTGATCTATTGAGTTCTCAATATCCTGTTCTTGCCCTGTCCTGTCTCTGTTGGACTCTTCATCTATTGCCAAAAAAACAAAAATGTTTTAGTTCAAATCATTATGGTTCAACTTGGAGGAATAGCATATATTTCTTGAAATTGATTTCTAGATTCCTAGCTCTTTTAATATGAAAAATCAATAAGTATGTAACAACTTATAAAGAATGAATAAATGCTAAGAATATTTGAATACAAAGTAAAAAAAAAAAATCAAAAGAAAATAAGTATTACACCCTATGTTCAATTATGACAATGTAAACAGACCACCCAGGATTCCTCAGAGGCTTTGCGTTCGAGGCTTGATATGAAAATATTCAACTTGGAGGAATAGCATATATTTCTGGAAATTGGTTTCTTTATTCCTAACTCCTTTAAATATGAAAAAGGAATAGGTATGTAACAACTTAGAAAGAATGAATGAATACTGAGAATATTTGAATGCAAAGTAAAGAAAGATCTCAAGTGAAAGAAAATGAATATTACTCCTAATTTATGTTCAATTATGAACACGCAAACAGAATAAAGGACTAGGATGGAGAACTATGTTACTTGGACACTCAAAAAGTGATGTCGCACCTGTGTCAGATCTTTAAAAAATGCATAGTTTTTGGAGGATCCGACATACACACAACCGATAGTATTTTTGAAGAGTCCGAGCAACATAGATGGAGACATTAAAAAAACATGAAACAGAGTGAAAAAAGGGGAAGCTCTGTTACCACAAGAAATGGTGCCTGAAATCGACTCATCCTCTTTGGTGTTTTGGCCTGAAGAAGTTCCTTTTTCATGATGTTGTTTGATCAATGCAGCTTTAAGCTCAATGAGAATCTCCATTTGCTTCTTCAAACAGTCCCCTCTTTCTACAAACTCTTTCTCTTTCGTCCGAAAAAATTGGTTCACCTTGTTAAGTTGAAGGTCCAAAAGCGCGAAAAACTCAGCAGCAGCCTCAGTATCAGCAAATTGCTCCAACAATTCAGTCTCGTACAAATCCCCCTTACTCAACGTCTGCCCAAGCTTCCTGTGAACCTAGTAACGATCAAAATGCAACATGTTCCACGTTAAAATCAAGAAAACAACTTAGGAAATAGAAAAAAACATTCGAAAAGAAAGAAAGGAAGGGTGTGAGTACTTGAATGACCCCATGTTCGCGACGTTGAGGTCCAAACAAAGGCAATTTCCTAAGAGATGAAACGAGGGTACGCGAAAAAGAACACTCTTTCTTCGTGTTATCGACATTGTTAGTACTTCCATTATTGTTGAGAAGATGGATTTTCTTGAGGTCTTTTTTGAGTTGCCAATAATCAACAAAGGCTTCTTTCCACTCAGGAACTAGTTGTCCTTCAAATTGTTTAGTGAATTTCACCATTTTTTTTTTTTGCAACAAGTATTTTCCACAAGTGCAAAGAAAATGACTAATACAAGTGAAGTGAAGTGTGTTTGGAATGAGGGGAAAGATTGAAATATTTAAGGAGAGGGAAAAGGGAATTTATTTTAATGGTACATGATTCTGAACAGCACAATTCAAATAATATCCAATGGTTATCCTATGCTCATTCCACTTGTGATATTTTGATATCAGAGTTTATATTCCCTGGAAAATGAACAAAATGTCACCGGAAAAAGGTGGTGTTGTTATGAATGCTTTGAAAAGGTGGGAAATTTATAAAAAAATGTTGGGATCATATGTTATGAGAGGAAAAAAGAGTGGGTCCTAAATTCATTCTTAAGCTAAAAACAAAGATCGTACTACCTTTTTTAATCCCTTTCTTTCTTTTCCTTTTGTAATTTCAGTTATGTTTTTTTCCGACTTTAATTCATAACGTTTGAACTACATCACGTAATTCACACTTACCTAGTCACGTAAGAAATCAGTGAGTACCATTGATTGTCATATCATGGACGTGATTTCGTAACCCTTAACTAGAAGTCTTGCATTCGAGCTTTGGGAATGGAGAAATTCCTTGCAAGGAGCATTTCCCCCTTAAATAACCTTACGTGGGCCAGATTTTAATTAATCAGTGAATTCCGAATAACAGATGGTTAAACCAAAAAAAGAAATTTAACAAGTGGTGGAAAAAAGATTTAAATTAAACCTTAAAATATCACGTGGAATAAATCAATATTACAAAATTTTAGGTCAACAGTTCGTTGCTAGTTACTAACTCGGGGTTGTATCACTAATTGTTATGCTTCTCTAATCCTAAATGTTTGATAGAATTCCCTTCGACGAATAATGTTTAATGTTTACGTATATGTATATACTTCTAGTGCTGTGTTTTCTAAACTCTTCTTATTAGAATTTCTGATTCCGCTGCTAACGATGATAAGGAAGGAAAACTAGATTAAGATCAGGAACATGAAGTTTATGTTAATTAGTTAAGAGTTTCTCATTGAAAATGTTGCTTATTGGCCAACTAAAATTACATAAACACATAGCTTAACTTTAATTAGACCAGCCTGAGTTCCACTTACATTGAAGATAATAAAAAGACTTTTACTTTTTATTGTTACTCTCTTCCCCACTTTCACTAACAAAAAAGATTTCGTTGCGTTATATAATAAAAAAAAATTATTGGCATTCAACGTTTTGAACTTTAGAGGCCATTTTTCCAATCAGTGCTCATCAATCATCAAGCGCACGACAAATAAAATAAAAGATTATTGTAGGAGGAAAA
Source organism: Lycium ferocissimum (assembly GCF_029784015.1). Taxonomy (NCBI): domain Eukaryota; kingdom Viridiplantae; phylum Streptophyta; class Magnoliopsida; order Solanales; family Solanaceae; genus Lycium; species Lycium ferocissimum. Next base: position 26,442,207 of record NC_081349.1, on the reverse strand, counting down.
AAGAAAGCACGCGACAAAACAATTTTTTGACAGCCTCTTTGTTGACCTCTTATCTTTTTTTGATTATAACTTTATAAGTTTAGTGGACCATCCATATTTGTTACTTACCAGTGTTGAATTCATTTCGTGCAATTTGAACTTACATATCCCATACCAATGATCATGATAAATAATTTTAAATATTAGTTCTAATTGGGAAAGAAAGTGATTTGCCAATATAAGTTGGACTACTATTTTATCTTATATACTTTAGACTCTGAAAATTAAAGCCTGATTTTTTTAGGTAAAGAAGAGACTTTATTGGCTCTTAGTTCTCCCAAATGTGTAACAGAATTGACCTAATTAAGCTCTGAATGCCTACACTATCTAATGCTAAATTGATCCCTCCATCAATGTTTCAAATGGTCTATTTTTTGATCCCTCCATCAATGTTTTGGCTATTTACTACTCTACTAGGAATATAGGTTTCAGCGAGCTTCTCATAAAAATACAAAAAAACATATCGCTCATTTCGACATATACTGTAAATATCTTCACGCGAATATGTACGGGCGCACAAATTTGCGGACAAGGACGGATACGTAATATGAGTTCAGTTGGACCACTAACATAAATTTAAGAAATGGGCTGGGTAGCTGGAAGTGAAACTTTATTGGGATGTTGGGCGGACGAGGTGGACGACCAGCGGCCGCTCAATCTTGTACACATGTATTAAAAAATCTATGAAATATTACGAATACTAAATTTTGAACGTAATACTAACTCATATGATAGAGTGAATTCAATCACATTCCGATCTCATAATAAAAGTACAATTTGTGGAGATATATGTCTGAAACATTTAACATGTTCCTCATTTACTCCTGTATCATAGGGTATTTAACGTCTCTAAATGTGGGTATTCACTTTGTGCATGCTTTTGGTATTGTTTGCTCCGTATGTCCCGTCATGCTTTACACCTTTCGATGTCTGTCCATATGCCCTATAACATTTTCTTATTAAAGTTTCTTTAATTCTATATAATATGACTTATACATACACTATAATTCGATGATTGTTAATTTGTTATGTCCATATATTATTATATTATGTCCAGACATTCAAATCACTATTGGACATTTTTTCTTTTGACTAGTTTCATAAATTTTCATACTTCCTTTTAACAATTTTTAGTTTTTATTCTTTTAAGATATTCCTGGAGCTTGTGCCTTACCTTTTGATTGGCAAAAAATGCCCCAACTTTTGCCTCCATCTTTTAAGACACTGCTTTCCAATACATTTACTTTGAATTGGTTCAATATCCATCTCAATATTTTTATTTATCTCTCTCTCTCTCTCTCTCTCTCTACACACACACACACACAGATGATAATCCATGACTATGGTTATTTTTCTATTACAGGTATTTAAAAGGTGTTATTTGTAAAATTTTATCCCAATAATTCAGCACTGCATTAAATTGTGTCAAATGGATCTGCAAATCTATCAAGAACAATTAAAAGCTGCACTAAGCATATATAGAGGCATATATACGTCTTTGATCATGAGAAATCAAAAGGACGTAGTCCTAATATTGCAAGCTTTGCACATAAGATAAACTTAATTAACCAGCCGACTAAGGACATGAGAAAATTAATTAATGAATCGCTAGGTTGCTATGAGTAATGGTTTTGGGAATAGAATCCAAATGGAGCTAACTAATTATTATAAAATTTAATTATTTATTGATAACAAAATCCCCCTTTCCGGACTATCTTATCAATAGACAATTTATAATGACAACTTATCGCAATATGTTACGTCTAATGAATCTGCAAAAGGTAGTATAAACTAAGCATATGCACTTATATATGCACATGGTAACATTTGCGCAGAATGTTTACATGAAACCAATAAATACATGAAATGTGTTTTTATATATAAACATGGTTATCAGTCACTAAATCACAGTTAATTAATGCACATTTGTATCTTAATCTATCACTTAATCATGATAAATTAGTTTGATTTAGAGTAAATATCCGATGCGAATAATTTTGTACATACACATGCATATGATGATATAGTGCTAGCTAGCTTTCTATTTTAATTAGGAGAAAAACTACTTAAAAAAATAATCCAGCACGAGCTTTAATCAAGCATATAATAACCATAATCAGCCCACTATACAGAAATTTAATTAATATGGGATACTGGTAGATATGTAAGTGATTATTTGGGAATAAAATCTTGATGGATATAAGCATGGATGAGCATCAAATCATTGAAACAAGTTATCACTATGCTGGAGCCTCTACTATTACTGGTAAAGTATATATTTGCCAAAAAGAAAGTCTTTTGTGATGTAATGGGACGTAGATTTAGCAGAGACAAAATATGCTAGGTAATTAATATTTACCCATATACCTATATTTTGGTGGAAATAATTACTCAATTCTATGCCCACGAAATAGAGCGGTGGGCGAAAGTTACTTGAGACAAAACACGTTAGGTGATTAATTGTTTCCCTCTAAATTTTGATGGAGAAAATTACTCGATTCTATATTGGTAGTATGTAGCACTAGTGAA